>NC_090935.1:1126851955-1127154985 GCF_040938575.1 Ambystoma mexicanum | reverse complement strand
AGAGAATGGCGATGGTAAAAAAAAGAAATTCATTTTTTCAGGAAGATTTGGAGAAAGTGCCAAGCATTTTATGGACTACCAGTCCATATGATGTGGGTCTATTGAAAGGAGTATTCGTTAAAATTAAGCCAACCAATATCCCATATCCAGAGAAGCGGATTAGAGTATATTTGAGACCATTTCTGCTTTAATGAAGCAGGGAATATTGGTGCCATGTGAGTCCCCATGTAAGACGGCTGTATATCCAGTGAAGAAATCGACTCAGGGTTTGTGGAGATTCATCCAGGATCTTTGGCCCCTAAACAATATTGTTGTAGAAGAGATCCCTTTAGTTCCAAATCCTGCTACAATATTATGTAATATCCCATCTAAGGCCAAATATTTTACAGTTCTAGATTTAAAAAAAAACACGTGATCACCTATATGAGGGCTCAACATTTGACCTAATTTTTATATAGCAATATTTGCTATAAACATACAAGTTGGCCCCATGGGTACTACAGGTCCCCCTCAATCTTTAAGAGGATCCTCCAGAAGAATTTGGGCAATGTTCAGCTCGAAAGTGCAATTATTGAAGTGGATGAGATGTTAGTGTGCAGTGAGAAAGAGGAAAGATGCAGGGAAGACTCAGTTCGACTCATGTCTGTACTAACAGAGAAAGGATACAAAGTGGACAAGGAAAAGCTATAATATTGTCAGGAAGAGGTCCTGTCTATAGGACAATTAATCTCAAGAAGGTAAACACCTGAAAGAGCATAAGCAATTATGAAGACTTCAGAACCTAAAACAGTGAGGGAAGTGCAACATTTGTTAAGCCTATGCAATTATTGTAGGGCCTGGGTTTTCATTATAGTACATATTCGACCACTTCTAAAAGGACTTAAAGAAACACAGGTGGACAAGACTAAGATAGCATGGACTAATGAAATGACTGTAGGTTTTACGGAATTAAAAAAATGTGATCAGTACAGCCTCTGTGTTAGCGATTCCAGATTAACATGAAGAAAAACAAAGTATGTGCCGATTGAAATGAAGTAATGGCAGCAGTTCTCACACAGAAAATGACATTAGGACATGGCATACTACAGTGGGATTTTAGGTCCAGTTATGAAAAGTATTACCATGGGGTGCACAGTAACAGTTTGTTGAGCATGCCTTGTTTGCCATTTTAGAAAAGGGCAACAGTACGTTGACTACACAAAGAGCATCAGAGTATGAGGTTATTTCTTCAAACCCTGCAGTCAAAATTGTTAAATGCAGAATAGTGAATCCAGCAACATTTATAGCAGAACCAAGAGAGGACGATTATGTACATGATTGCACAACATATACTGAATTTTATGATATTCCCAGTGTTAAAGAAAATTCCCTTGGAGGGGTGAGTTCGCTTTTTGGTTCTTCAAAAATGTAACTGGCAAAAGGCATACTGGATCAGCAGTAGTAAAGCTGCAGCGAGAGGGTGAATTTGAAGTAGTCACAAGCGCGATATTGCCCTTGCACAGCTGAGCACAGGCTGCAGAATTAGTGACGCTCATCGTCTCACTCCGAAGACACGAGGATGAGGAAGTGACGACTTACTCTGACTCCGCCTATGTGAAGTCAACTGTACAAGCAGGTCTGTCAAGCTAGAAAAGGCGGTGCTTCCTCTGCGCAGGCAGCACTCCAGTAAAACATGTAGCCGTATTGGAAAAACTCCGAGGCATTAATGCTCACATTGACTATAGCAGTTAACAGACGTGATATCTCAATGAAACAAAGCTGCATATTTAGAAGCCAAAAATGCGGGATGGTGCATGTTGGTAAAGGATGGCTTTAACATGCTATTGTTCAATTGATTGAGATACAAGGTTGAGCCTCACAGGAGGAGCAGGACCTGTGGAGAAAGCGGGGCATGCTCTTTATCCCCCACTGAGGCGATTTGGAGGCAACATAGCACTGGAAAGCCAGTTATTGAGGGTGGCCCTGGAACAGCTTCACTACCCAGCATATATGACTTGAGAGTCCAGCAGCTACAACTGCAGAATACTGGCTTTCACCAAATGTAATAGAACATGTGGCATAGCAGATTGTGATTTGCATCGTGTGCCAGAGATGTACTGTAGGACACACATTGCGAACAGAAAGAGGAGCAATCACTAGACGCAATGGCACTTTTCAGCATCTACAAATAGATTATGTAGCTATGCTAAAGACATGCAATGGCTACAGATATGATGTTGTGGTATGCCGTTTTTCTAGGCTTGATCGAGGTAGGTCCATGCACACACCCGAATACACATGCACTGGCAAGTTTCTCGTGAGGCCTTTCCAAGATGGGGTGTGAGGTTTTGCGGTCTGACAATGGACTGCATTTTGTAAATGTACTATTTGAGCAGGTGTTAGGCAGGATTTGGAGCAGTACTCTAGGGGTGCACTACAAGAACCTTGACCTCCTGCCATTAGGACCCCAACCTTTGGTACAAGTCTGTACTACACAGGTTGGTAGAGTGATTGAGCAGCCAGGCTTATCACAAGAGGGGTCAATGTGAGCTGAAGGGGAGTTGCACAGATTTACAGTGACAAGTATTCAAATAAAATCTTACACACAAGGTTTCTCAATTAAACAATTATTAATTTATTTAACAGTCAGTTTGACTAAGCCTTCTTCAGAACGGGCAATAGAATATAACACAAATTCACTCCAAAATACACTCTTAATGTTCTAAATCAGTACGTACCCTTTTGGGATGGCACACAAACACTTCCTACACCCTCAGGTGACTTTAGTAACTAGGACACTGGACATTAATATATCACTGTTAGCATTTTGGATCTTAAGAATTTTTCAAAGAGAAATGTTATTTAGGACAAAATAAGGTCTCAAAAATGCAAAGCTAGTTAACCGCTTCCTGGGAGGAAAACTAAACACAATGTCAGAGGGAAGAAGAGTCATTCAGGAAGCCAGGCTAGGCCAAGGTCAATTGGGCAAAAAGTCTAGGTGAGCTGAAGCCCCTTTGAGGTAGGTAAAAGTAGGTAAAAGTCTTGTACAATGTTTTAGAAGTCTTTGTCAAGAAGAAGAAATCAAAGTAGGGCCACAAGCTGGTTAGGCTTGTGAAGTAAAGAAGCTGTTAGCAACTCTACAGAGCAACCAAGACAAGTCTCAGCAGAGGAAAAGTGAGGTTACACGACAAGAGGTAAGTTCTCGTAGACTGTAGCGTACCTTTGGTTAGAAGAAAAGGGCTTTGGCGGTCTTGTTCCTGTGCAGCTCTGCAGATCCCGTGTTCCTGGGCCTCAGTCATGTGGACAAGAGGGAGGACGTCTGGAGGACTCCTGCACTGCAACGGGACGATCAGCGACAGAAAGGGACCAACTTCTATTCAGTGGCACTTCAAGGTTTCAGCTCCTCGCGTCTAAGCAAATAGCACCACGTGTACTATTGGCTGTTGAGATGGGCTTTCCTTGCATCTGGGATCCAGCACTCTTGAGGTGGCTCAGGCTTGGTCAGTCCTGCTTCCTGGAGTCCGGAGGATCTTCCTGGAGCTCTTGGCCAACTTAAATAAATGCACACAAACTGGTCTTCCTCTCCCTGTCTGTTCGGTTCCAGCAGCAACTGCAGTGGGATTTCAACCAGCTCTGAGAGGATGTCCAGGTGGCTTACTTTGGGGTTGATTGGTCCCACCAACTGAATGGGTCAAGGCGAATTCGGAGCTTCAGCACAGCAGCCGGGCTACACTGGGCAAACCAGTGGTCCAGGAGTTGCAGCAGGCGTCTCTTCCAAGTTCTTCAGATTCCTTCGTCCAGTGGTCGACTGCCTTCCAAGCAAAAAAGCCTCGCCTTTCATGCAGGTTTCTCCCATTCATTTCAGCCTATCTGTCAGTCACCCAGCAGGGTAGCTGTCCTTGCCGGACAGCCAGCCAATCACCCACAAGTGCATTCCTGTCTCCTAGGAGACAAAGCACAGGGAGTTTTGGGCACCTCCATCGCTTCCTGCCCCTGCCAGACACCCTGGAACCGGAGGCGGGCTTCACTCGGGAATCCCACCAAAAGGCAAAGCGAACAAAGGGACCAAACCTTGTTTCGCGTGCAAAATAAATCTCAAGAACGACATTTCCACAAAGAAATGACGAAAAAAGACAACTAGAGCCATTTTGACAAAAATGGCACCCTTGGGTGCTTTACTGAAGCTGTAAACGCAGCCCGCTGTAAATGCACACCACGGTAGTTAAAGTAAACTACTGCCACCAGCCATTCATTGGGGGGGAAGAGTCGATGGCGCCGTCGTCGTAGACCATGTCGTTGACGGCATCGAGGACCCAACTGAGGTTGAAGACCCGACAGGCGCACCATACGGGCATGGCGTTGATGCCTTCAAGGGGCTTGAGGATTTCAAAGGCTCCACCGGAGACAAAGACCTTGGCCTGGCATGCCTCGGGTGATCTTTCAATGCCTTGTCCGAAAGGGGGCCTCGAAGGCTCCCGATCTTTATCACGCCATTAACCCGGGCTCGAGGGCGTACAAGTATCTGGTCGAGACCGTGCCTTGCAGGCATCGTCAGAAGGCGTGGACGGAAGTGTGCCCTAGTTTTGAAAGAGTTTCAAGATCTCCCCCCCCGGAAAGTATCCCACTCCGCAGGGGTCATTGATTTGGACGGGCATACCATTCTTTTCGGGGAGGCGTATGACGAAGATGAGGAAGGGGACCGATTGTGCCGCTTCCTTTAACGCCTCGACAAGGGTGACGAGTGGCGCGAACCACTCCTGGACCTTGAGCGCTTGGACTTCTTCGTCCCAGGAGAGTCCCCTCGGTCGAAAGTCCAGCAGGCCGGGATTTATGGGGCTTGGACACCTTGCCTACCTGGAGTTTCCCCTTTTGTTCCCGCAAGGCCTTTGCAGTCAACGACTGACACTTTGAACAGTCATCCGTATCGTGGCCCTCGCCGAGGAACCACAGACAAATCCGATGCCGATCGGTGATTGACATCTTGGAGCCGCAGTCCCGACATTGCTTAAAGTCGGAACGGAGGGTCATCGGGGTAGAAGATTAAGACATATTCGGTAACTTCAAAGTATCCATGAGGCGTGCAGAGTTTAACAAAGCAAACACGTTTGCTAAAAAAAGGAACTGAGGCTACGGGCGCCGCGCGCGCTACTTATAACATCCAATGACGTCACCCTCGACGAAGGTCTTTGAGGGACATTGACCCGACGCCATAGACGCAGGGTGCCCACTGCCGAAAACATTTCCGCAGCAGTCGAACTGTTGACATTACATGTCAAAGATGAGGCATACTTTGCAGGCCAAAATTCATTTGAAACTTAAGTATTGGAAAACAAATAAAGGTCGTTGAAATGGAGAATGTAATGTTCAGCCATAATGAAAAGATCAGGAGTACCAGGATGCTGGGAGGGAACTCAGCTATTGGTGAATGGACGAGTTGCCACCAGTACAGGATGGTAAGAAGGAATATTGTTAGGGAGAATTCTCAGAAATGTGCTAATTCCCTTCTACCTTAGAGACCCCCCAAGCTCTTTTGCTGGACGTTAGGACTTAATTTACATCCTGGAGAGAGCGAGACCCTTTTCCCACTCTCATGTATTTTGTTTTGAATTCTGGTTTTTGAGTCTGACAAACTCCATAGGCATCGTCTTTTTTACATTGTGACACACGGCACCCTCAGTGCAGTGTCACAGAAGTCCTTTGGATTTCTGCCAATGTTTAACTACCTTCTCTTGGATAACTACTGTTTCCAAGAGTAGTAAATGTTAATGTTAAAGGACATTTGTACCGCGCACTATCACCACCGGAGTGGTCCCCTGGCAGCTCTGAAAGAGGGAGGGAGAGGTGGGTTAGTGGGTGGAGGCTGGAAAAGTGCAAGATTGCAGTGATGTGCTGTTGGCAGCCTCAGCCCGTGGTTCCGTCGGCTGGGCCTGGGGTGTATGCGGCCGGTAGTCGTGTGCTGATGTGCGAATCTGTGTGTTTTTGTTTTGTTGTTGCAGTGTAGTGAAGTTTGTGCGGTTTGTTGTGCTGGAGGTTTGTGTTTGGAGTTTGAGAGGTGTATGCAGAGAAGGAAATTGTTAGTGGTATTGGTTATTTGGTATCACCATCCTGGATTGACCGGTTGGGCTCGTGTAATCTTACACGACGGGGTGCTTGCGCACCCTGCGCCTCAGAAGGTACGTGCCCGTTTTGCATCGAGGACGCTTGAGCATTTAGCTGTCCCCTCCGTCCGCTCCCTCAATAACTTTGCATGCTCTTCACCCCCACCCACATGACCAGCGCACCTGCTAGTGTCCATACTTCCGATTGTGTGGCGATTGGTGGTATCTCATCCGTTCCACAACCCCGTAGTACCTAGTTGTAGCTGTACAGGCGGTGGGGGATGGTAAGGATTGGCTGGGGTTGTTGCCTCCGTCTCCCTGGGTCTTGCAGGTGGACCCCTGTGTCCAGCGTCAGCCCTACTGGTGCTCAGAGTACTTCTGTCGGTTCTAGGGGCTTGTCAATGTCCTTTCCTGTTGAGTCATTTGTCTTATTGTTTCGTTTTTAGTCTCTGGTGTTGAAGAGCCAGGTTTTTTAGTAATTTTCTGAATTTAAGGTGATCTTTGGTGTTCCTTATTACTTTTGGGATGTTGTTCCAGGTTTTTGCGGCTAAGTGGTAGAAGGCGGTGCCTCCCAGTTTTTTCTTGATGTAAGCAGTCGGATTTCATTGGTTGACCTGAGCGGTCTCGTTGGCTTGTAGATTGTTATTTTCTTTTGCAGGAATTCTGCTCCTTGTCTGCAGATTGCCCTGTGCGTTATGCACATTGTTTTGAAGGTGATAGTGTTTTACTGGGAGCCAGTGTAGTGTTTTTAGGGCCGGGGTGATGTGGTCTCTTCTGGATAGTTTAAGGAGTAGTCTGGCTGCTGCGTTTTGGATCCGTTGTAGCTTCTTCAGTAGGTATTCTGGTATACCGAGGTAGAGGCTGTTTGCATAGTCGGTACTTGACATGATGAGGCCGACGATAGTGAGTGTTGCGTGTGAAGGAGAGGAAAGGTAGTATTTTTCTTGCCGTGTGGAGGAGGAAGAAGCATTCGACTGTTGTGTTTATTTGCGGTTCTAAGGTTAGGGGGCTGTCCATCAGGACTCCCAGATTTTCTACTACCTTAGATGGTGATGGTGCAGATCCCATTTCCATTGGCCACGGGATGGCGGTTTCCTTCTCTTGGTCTTTGGATATGATCATGATTACTGTTTTTCCTGGGTTGATTTTCAGGTTGTTGGCATTCATCCAGTTGAAGACTTCTTTTAGACAGTCGGTTAAGTTTGAATGATCGGCTTGGGTGTCTTCGATCTTGTAGATGATTTGAGTGTCGTCTGCGTAGTTGTAGCATTTTATGTTGCGTTTCTTGAAGATTCTGATAACTGGGGTTTGGTAGATGTTGAAGTACAGTGGTGATATAGTGAGGATCCTTGTGGTAGTCCAGTCGTTGACTCGTGGGGCGGATTTGGTCCAAACGGTTTGTTTTGTCTCCTAGGAACGATTTAGTCCAGCGTAGCGCTGTGTCTGTTATGCCTATGTCTTCTAGTCTTTTGGTTAGGGTGTCATGGCTAACTGTGTCGAAGGCTGCGGAGAGGTCGAGCAGAATAAGGGCTGATGTTGTGTTGGAGTCTGCGTTTGTTTTTAGGTCATCCCAGATGGATAGTAGTGCTGTTTCTGTACCTCTTGTGGGTCTGAAGCTGACTTGAGCTTTGTCTAGCAGGTGGTGTTCTTCGATGTATTCTTGGGTTAGTTTGTATACGTAGGTTTCGAGGAGTTTGGCCGGGAAGGGGATGTTGGAGATTGGTCTGTAGTTGGAGAGATCTATGTCCCCGCTTGTGTTTTTCAGAAGTGGTTTGATGTAAGCCGATTTGAAGATCCTTGGTACGGTTCCTGTTGCCAGTGATAGATTTAGAAGGTTTCTGAAGTATTCTGCTGGCGTTCCTTGTGTGAGGATTGATTTGTATATGTCCGGGGGACAGGGATCCATCGGTGAGCCCGCTTTCTTGCTGTGTTTTACCAGCATTGCTAATGCCTCTGCTGATATTTCAGGGAAGTTGTTGAGTTTGTGCTGCGGTTCTAAGTTAGGTTCGTTTGGTTGTATGTCGCTGCTGGTTGGCCTCTGTTGGATGGTTTGTCGGATGTTATTGTAAAAGTGAAATTGACTTGACTTATCTTACATAGAGTGCTGGAGGGGTTACTACGTATCCCCTTTGTCTACCTTCTCATGTAACATTTTTATGTTACCTTTTAGGCAAGATTTGGAGCAGTGCCCTTTGAGTGCACTACAACAACCTTGACCTCCTGGCAATAGGGACCCAACCTTTGGTATAAATATGCACTACACAGGTTGGGTCCCTATTGTAGAGTTGTTACACTAAGTATTTGCTTTGCTTTTGTTCAACTAAAACCTTCACAAGGCTAAGCTCCACTAGAATAGCAATTGTAACATGCCAAATATGGATAACTTCAGTCAGGAAGCCCTGAACAGTAGAACAACTGAAGGAAATTTGTAAAATCAGGAATCTCCCTGTTAAAGGAAA
Organism: Ambystoma mexicanum; assembly: GCF_040938575.1. NCBI lineage: Eukaryota > Metazoa > Chordata > Amphibia > Caudata > Ambystomatidae > Ambystoma > Ambystoma mexicanum. The sequence goes on along the minus strand of NC_090935.1, from coordinate 1,127,146,449 downwards.
GAAATGGATAGATAACAAAATTGTTGAATCAAAGTCTGGGTAGTAGGCCCGTCACATCTACTAACCCAGAAAATGTGGAACTTGATAAAGAGTATGATAATTCAGAGTCTTACTCTAATGTTGTAGAAGAGTCAGAGGAGGGAGAGGAGTCCCAGGAAAGGAGTCCTCTATGCCTCAGCGGCCCTTTTGCCTCAACCTGTATCCACTTGGACCCCACAAGGTCTATCACCGAGTCTAGAATATTTGTCTCTTGAGAAAATGAGACTTGATTTGGAATTTAAAAGGTTACAAGCTGAAGCCAAACATCAGGCCATCAACCTCAGGAAGTTAGAAATGCAACATGCTCTTGAAATGAAGAAATTGTCTCTTGAATACATTTCCCTCCCAGAGTCCTCTAGGTCTTCCAGTCCAAAGAGGCCTCGCCTGCCCAAAGAAGCAGCGAGTATGTATGATGCGAAACTTGATATTTTGGATTGGTTGGGTGCTTTTTGAATACAATCATGGGATTCAGGGTCTCACAGGGCATCAGTTGATTCCTTGGCTTTTGTCTAGGCTCCCCAGGTTGCAACTGATGCTGCAATGGAGGTGGGGGAACTTGAAAGATTGGATCACGAGAATGTGAAGCTAGCTTTGATAGCTAGATTGGGGAAAACTCCGTCCCAGTACCTTAAGAGGTTTAGCACCCTCAAAAAGACTTAGGGTACACACCTTGGGCAACCTGGGTGTGTGAATGTTTGAAAAACGTAGATGGTTGGGTTAAGGATTACAGAGTGAACACCTTTGAAGGAATGAGAAATCTGTTTTTGTTGGAATCTATTTTTGATGCCTGCTCTCCTGAGACTGCATTTGGCTGACTCAAAAGAGATTGATCAAGAAGTTAGCAAAAGCTGCTGACTTGTGAGTTGCCAACAGAGTCACTCAAAAAAAGGATGCGGGTAAGCAGCACAAGAAAGATGTCAAAGAATTCTAAAACCTCCCTTCCAAAAGAGGGCCATAAAAATATGTAGGGTAAGCCATTTGGGAAACCAGGTCATTCTAGTGAAACCTCTGGTGCTAACCAGAGCGAGGTCAGCAGAAGCCCCCATTTGTCAAAACATATGCTTGTGGGTCAACTGACTATGTGAAAAGGGATCCCAGATGCAAGGGTAAACCTTCAGGGTTCCACACTGCCTCCTTAGCCTTCATCCCTGGAAACTTTCATCTATTGGCTGAAGACCCCATTGGAGTCTCAGCCAGTGTTTTTTGGGTCTGTGGGAACAGCAGAAGTAGATGTGTGCAACTCTATTCCAGCTAACACAAAAGAATATTAAAAGGACACACTACTTGTGAATGGTCAGAAAACCCCTGCTATTAGAGACACTGGAGCCGGCATTACAGTGGTGGATGAAACCTTTTTTCAGACCAGAGCTTGCTGGAGGCCCTGTCCAGGTGGTTCCAATACTACCAGCTCTCCTCCAGTGCAACAATATGTCTGTAAGAATACCAGTCGGTGTACAAAATGAGGTGCCTGGGAATGACCTAAAAGCTATAGGAGTTGTATCAATCACCCCCAGGCCTCCCAGTAAAAGGAAGCAGGAGCAAACTAGACTGGCCAGAGAGCAAACTTTGGATGACTCTCAATGAAGTTACAGAAGTACCTATAACTCCCAGTCCACATGAAGAACAATCTTCTGATTCCAGGAAGAAAGAGACAAAGGGGGAAACCCAAGGTCTCGGGGGGGGGGGGGGGGGGGGGTGGCGGGGGGGTAGAAAAGTATCACCCCATTCACAAAACAAGGACATCTTCGAGAGGACAGTTCAAGGTCACACCTGTGACTCCACCAGCTGAGGCTGAGTGGGAGGACCAACCAGCGGATGGTGAACCAGCTACTGGTGAAACAGAGCTGGAGGAAGCCCTTCCCCCTGTTGGAGATCTGGTTCCTAAAGACCATCCTGAGCTGCAGACTTTACTTTCAGAAAGTGGCCCCTGCAGGGCAGACTTCAGCAGAAGTCAAAGAGTGTCCCACTCTCTAAGGACTTTGCCAACAGGCAGCTTCCCAGCTGGAAGGGCAAGAGCCAGGGAAGCACAGGCTGTACAGGAGGATGGCCTCCTTTACAGCGAGCCTATTGAGTCTACCCTAGGGTACTACAGAAGGCTTGTAGTGCATCAGGAGGTAAGACCACAGTTTCTACAGATAGCCCATGAGATTTCTATGGCTGGTCACTTACATTTTAAGACGACCATGGAAAGGATTTCTCTATTTCTACTGGCCCAAGATGGGGTCTAGACCCTCCCACATCTTCAGGCAACCGATTTATATTGGTTGTGGTAGACAATGCTACCAGGTATCCTGAAGCCATACCTATGAAGACTGTTACTGCTCAGGCAGTGTCTAAGGCCCTCCTTGGTATTTTTTACCAGGATTGTGTTTCCTAAGTAGGTTATCTCAGATAGGGGGACCAATTTTATTTATGTTCCACTACAAGCAGGCCACGAGGAAAAAGTGGAGTGACCTACAAGTTCTCAGTCTACAATCCCCAGCCCAATGGGTTGGTAGAGGGGTTGAATAGAACAATGAAGAGCATGATAGGTGCTTTAGAAGAACCCCTAAGAAGAAAATGGAACCTTCTACTACCATGCCTTCTCTTTGCTTATAGAGAAGTTCCTCAAGAAGGGGTTGGGTGCAGCCCCTTTGAGCTCCTCTATGGTCATCCGGTAGGAGGTCCATTGGCCCTAATCAAGCAGGGGTTGGAGAGAGTGCTCCTTCCCACAAGCCAGTGAGTGTCACAGACTATACGTTAGGTCTCTGAAGGAGAATGATACAAGTATCAGATAACTTGAAAGCAGGTCAGGCTCTGGTTAAAAGTTGGCTTTACCAGAAGGCCAACATGGTTGAGTTTACTCAAGATCAGCTAGTTCTAGTTATGGTACATACAAAGTTAAGGGCCTTACAGGACAAATGGATTGGACCCTTCAAGGTTGTGGGCAAACTTGGAGAGGTCAATCATTTGGTGGACTTGGGCAATCCCAAGGAGACCCCCAGGGTCTTTCACACCAACCCTCTAAAGGCATTTGTTTCTTGACCAGAACTAGGAGCTTTGCTCTTAGTCTCTGATAAAGAGGGGGAGGAGAGTGAACCTCTACCTGACCTCCTCAGAGGACAAACTCTAGATTGAAAAATAGGCGTTAATCGCTCTTCTGATCTGACTCTGGAACAGGAGGAGTGCAAAATTCTGTTGAATCAGTTTGCCCCTATGTTTTCACTGACAACATGCTTGACCCCTTGGGGCCAGCATGATATACTCACTGGTGACCGTCTCCCTGTTAAGAGCAGGGGTTACTGTTACGCTCACCTGGTATCCACACGATATTGGATGGAGGTTTAAGCGCTATCCCGGACCCCTCTCTGCTTGGTTATGTGCCAGACATTGGGTAGTGCCTATAACAGGAGAATGGAGGATTAAGATGCTGGTTTGTGATGGGTGGACTCCCACCTCCCTCTGGTCCAAATCCCCTCCCTTGGGGTTACTGATCACCTTAGGTTTTTGTGCGTTGAACTCAGTCCTGCATCTCTACGCAGAGGCACGTGGTTGGTGCGGGCGTTCCGTGGACCTAGTTGCTTCACTGGTCCGTGCGCCCTTATCGCAGGTCCAGATCGGCTGTGACGGCTGCTTGCTGTCTTCCAGGCGAGTTATAATGTCTTTTCCGTCTTTATTCTGCCTCTTTCTTTCCCTCTGTTTTCTATGTCTTCTCTGCATCTTGCTCCACTATGCTGTTCCCTAACAATGTCTTTGTTTTCACAGGGATGGTTGCGATTTCAGAGTTGCCGCGCCGATGGCGAAGACCACAGTGACTTATTGATGCGTGGAGCGCTGCGCTGTTTATTGGTGTTAATTGCTAACATGTGTTCTCTTCCCTTCTTTGTACAGGTTGCAGTGATGTTCTGGAGTGATGAGCGATCGAAGCGCTACTTGCCCAGGTAAGTACTTTGTTAATGCTGACCTTGTTCCTTCTCCCTTGGAGGTTGCGGAGAAACCCGGAGATAGGCGAGGTAAGAGAAGCGCAGGGTGCTGCCAGGACTCGCTGCTTGCCCAGGTAAGAATTGCCATTAATGCGGTCCTTGTTTCTTTACCTTTGCAGGTTGCGGCGAACTCCGGAGATGGGTGAGGTAAGCGAAGCACAAGATGGATTCAACACTGGTTACTTCACAGGCAAGTCTTGCCCGCTAATGATGTTCTTGTTCATCCAGGTTAATGATGGAATCTAGATCTAGGGCTTCATGATCGTGCTGCCAGAGAAGCAGATGAGCAGGAGCTGGACATGGTGAGCGTTACGCTGCAGGAGTGCAGAATAACGCAAAGTGTGCTCTGCTGTTTGGGTGTGTTTTAAATAGCCCATGTAAAGTAGTTCCAGGCCAAGTAGTTTCAGGCCCAGCCATACCCAAAACACTAGATTGCATGACTTGGTTCTAAAGAACTGAGCTGTGTAATAGGACTCATGTTGGATTAAGGTCCAAAACTGGAATTGCTTTATTCCTGATAATGAGCCTGGCACCAAAGGCGCCAAGACTGACTCCATGTAGGTTTCTGATGGAGTTTTAAGGCCCTTGGAGCCAGTGTGAAGGGTTTTAGCAGCACTGCTGCCAGGACTCTGTTATACCCGAGGGGGTCAGGAGCATGGATCATGAAAGTTACAGAATGCTAGACCATGTAAGAACCCAAATAAAGGAAGAGGTCAAGAGGAAGCTTGATCTTGGGGTAGCCATCTACAAGTCCATGGGCTAGTCCAGTTGTACTAGTGCCTAAGGCAGGATCCAAAGAGTGGAGATTGTGTGGATTATAGAGCTCTTAATGCAGTCACAACAATTTATGCCCACACTTTACCTAGGACAGATGAGATGGTGGACAAACTTGGTTCAGCCAAGTTCCTCAGTACATTTGACCTAACCTCAGGCTATTGGCAAATAGCTCTGACAGACCATGCCAAGGAGGCCTCTACCAGTTTAAGGTTATGCCTTTTAGACTAAAGAATGCACCTGGTACATTCCAAAGGATGGTGAATCATGTTCTGAATGGGATGGAGGCCTTCTGCATGGCATACATGGATGGATGGATGGATGACACTGCAGTGTTCAGCGTTACTTGGAAAGAACATCTTGACCGCTTAGGATATGTATTGCAGGCTCTTGAGCAGGCCCATCTGACCATAAAGGCAAGCAAATGTCAAATTGGTCAGGGTAAAGTGGTCTACCTTGGACATGAGGTGAAATAAGGCCATTGCCTAGCAAAGTACAAGCTGTACAGGACTGGGCCACCCCTACTACTCAAACCCAAGTGAGCCTTTCTAGGTTTCACAGGTTACTATAGGAACTTCACTGATAACTATGGGACCATAGCTCCTCCCATGAATGTGATCTCTTGACCCAAATTCCCCAAGAAGGTCAGGTAGAATGAGAAGTGTATTGAGAATGAGAAGTGCACTAAGGCATTTGAAAGACTTAAGCCCTTTGTCAAGCTCCAGTCATGAGATATCCGGACTACAACCAATCCTTTATTGTAAAAACTGATGCTTCCAATACAGGTATAGGTTCAGTTCTGAGTCAGCTGGATGAGAAAGGCAGGGAACACAAGTTAGTCAAAGTTTGAATGCAGTACCCTCTGGGAACACTACAAACTCCTCGGACTACAGGTTTAGGCAACCCAACCTTTGGTGTAAGCTTGTACTAGACAGTTTTGGTAGCGTGTTGAGCAGCCAGGCCTATCTCAAGAGGGGGGAAATGTGAGCAGTAGTGGAGTTACAAAGCTTCACAGTTACGGGTATTCAAATAAACTTACACTCAAGGTTTCTTGCATAAACAATTATAACAGTAACACACAAAAACTTCAATACTGTACACTGAGTTTCTGAATCAGTAAAGATCCTTTTGGGATGGCCCACAGACACAACCTACACCCACAGGTGACTTCAACAAGGGTCCTGGGAACATTAAATATCTTACTGTTGGCATTTAGAATACTCATTGGTAAAAGGCAAAGGTCATAGAACACAAGAGATCACAAATATTCTTAAGCCGGGCAAATACTTTTAGATCCTCTTAGAAGAGTCATACAATTCAATAGGGTGGGCAAAAGTCAGTGGGCAAAAGTCAGTGGGCAAAAGTCAGTGGGCAAAAGTCAGTGGGCAAAAGTCAGTGGGCAAAAGTCAGTGGGCAAAAGTCAGTGGGCAAAAGTCAGTGGGCAAAAGTCAGTGGGCAAAAGTCAGTGGGCAAAAGTCTAGTATAGGATGCAGCACTTCAGGTAAGTAAATGGAAAAGTTTGTGCACAAGTTCTTAGGAGTCTGATAAAAAGAAGAATCAAATGTAGGGTCACAAGCTGATTAGACTTGTGAGTTGTGAAAGTTACAAGCACTTCTACAGTAAGAGGTAAGTTCTCTTTGCAGTACCTTAGCAATGAAGAAAAAGATGCAGCTGATGACTTCTGTTCCTGTGCAGCTCTACAGATCTCACTGTTCCTGGGCATCAGTCGTGGGGACAAGAGAGGACGTCGATGGACTCCTGCAATGCACTGGGATGGTCAAAACATGCAACCGGCAAACGTCACTTTCATTGGCTGTTTTGGCTCCTTGCGTCTACCGCTAATAGCAGCACTGCTGTTCCTGGCTGTTGAGGTGGGCTTTCCTTGCTTCTGGGGTCCCGCACTCTGTTGAGGGGGCTCATGCTTGGTTAGTCCAGCTTCTTGGGTGTCTGGAGGATCTTCCGAAAGCTCTAGGCAAGCTTAAAAGCAACACAATCTGGTGTTCCTCTCCGTGGCTATATGGATTGCACCAGCAACAGTGGAAATGTAACCAGCTCCGAGATGGATATCCAGGTGGCTTACTTTTGAGTTGGTGGGACCAATCAACTCCAAGGGAGAAGTCGTCCTTGCAGGGGCTTCTCCGTCGATGCAAAATTGGCTTTTTTGGCACTGCAGCAGGGCTTCACCGGGCATACTAACAGTCCAGGAGTGGCAGCAGGCGTCCTCTTCAAGTTCTTCTTTCGTTCAGTGGCCGACTCTGCCTTCCAAGCCAAAAGACTCATCTTTTATTCAGTTCTCTCCCATTCATTCCAGCCTAGCTATCGCTCACCCAGCAGGGTGCCTGTCCTTGCCTGACAGTCAGCCAGCCAGCCAGCCATCCAATCACCACAGAGTGCATTTGGGTCTCCTAGGAGACTAAGCACAGGGCGTGTCGGGCACTTCCCCCCCCCCACTTCCTGCCTACCCCAGACACTCTGGCGCCAGAGGTGGGCTTCAATCCTCAATCCCGCCAAAGGCGAAATGAACAAATGGACCAAACCTGGTTCGGCGCACAGAGAAAATCTGTAGAAGGACCTTTCCACAAAGAAATGGCAAAAAAAGAAGACCGGTGACCATTTTGTCAAAGATGGCTCCGGCACCATTTTTGAAAAAGATGGCTCTGGCGGTTGCTTTACCAGAGCTGCGAATGCAGCCCGCAATAAAAGCAAACCATGGTAGTTTAAATGAAACCACTGCCACCAGCCATTCAGTGAGGAAAGGGTAACAAAAAAATGTTACATGAGGATCTAGACACAGGGGATACCAAGTAACCCCTCCAGCACTCTAGTGTAAGATAGTGTGTGCTGGGTCTAGGAAGTTACAATGATAAGTAAAGTCAATTTCACTTTAATGCTCTGGGAAACAGTAGTTCATCCCAGAGAAAGGTATTTAAACCTTTGGAAAATCTGAGAGTTCCCTGTGCCACTGCACTAAAGGTGCTGTGTGACAATGTAAAAGATTATGCCTATGGAGTTTGTCAGACTCCATAACCAAAAGAAACAGGTAAAATTCACATTAAAATACAAGAGTGGGGAAAAAAAAAATCAAGTCCTCAAAATCCAGCAAGGTTGCTGGGGGAATTAGCACATTTCTGAGAATTCTCCCCAACACCCTATATGCTTCATCAGTAGGAAACTGAAAGACCCTGAAACAAGGTGGGCAACCATAGAACGTGAATGTTTTGCCATTGTGTGGTCTTTGAGGTTTAGACCATACTGGTATGGATCTACTTTTGTAATTCAAACAGACCACCAACCCTTGAGATGGTTAATGAAGATCAAGGGTGAAAATCCTAAATTGTTAAAATGGTCGATCAGCCTTCAGGAGTTTGATTTTACTATAGAACACGGGTCAGGTGTAATCACCAAAATGCTGATCGTCTCTCCAGAAAGTACGACCGACTGGAGTAAGGAGATTCATCCAGGGGTGGATTAAATCCTCCTGTCCCTTAGGAGAGGTGAGGGGGACGAGTGCTAGGGAGAATTCTCAGAAATATGCTAATTCCCCTCCAGCTTGGAGACCCCCAGCACTTTTGCTGGACTCTAGGACTTTTTAATTTAACCCCACTCCCTGTATTTTTCTGTGATTTAGACTCTGTTTCTTTGTAGTATGGAGTCTGACAAACTCCATAGGCATCTTTACATTTTATCAAAATGTCCCAGGAGTTCTTTTTTCGCCATTTCTTGTTGGCAAGGTCTTTCTTGAGATTTACTCTGCGCGCCAAACCAGGTTTGGTCCCTTTGTTCATTTTGTCTTTGGCAGGGTTTACTGCTGAAGCCCGCCTCTGGCTCCAGCATTTCTGGCAGGGCAGGAAGCGAGGGAGGTTCCCGAAACTCCCTGTGCTTAGTCTCCTTGGTACAGGAATGAACCCAAAGGTGATTGGCTGGCTGCCCTTGGAGGACAGCCACCCTGCGGCGTGAGTGACAGCTAGGCTGCGAATGAATGGGAGAAACTATTATAAAAAGTGAGGTCTTTTGCAAGGAAGGCAGAGTCGACCACTGGACGAAGGAACCGAAGAAGAAGCTTGCTGTAAACTCCTGGACCGTTGGTTTGCCCGGTGAAGCCCTGCTGCATTGCTGAAGCTCCGAATTTCTAATTGACTAGAGAAGCCCTGCAAGGACAACTTCTCCCCTTGGGTTGGTGGGACCAATCAGCCCCAAAACAAACTTGACTGGAACCCCCCCATTTATTGTTCGTTATTGAAGTCACCTCAGGCTGTAGGGAGCGTGTGTGCCATCCCAAAAGGGCATCTACTGATTTATTGAAACTGAGTGTGCATTTTTAAGTATATTTAAGTGTTACATATTTGCTCCCTTCTAAAGAAGGCTTATTTTAAAACTGACTGTTAAATTAATGAATAATTCTTTAATCAAGAAACCTTGAGTATAAGTGTTATTTGAATACCTGTCACTGACTCTACGTTGCAACCCTACAGCTCACATGGACCCCTCCTGAAATAAGCCTGGCTGCTCAGTCACCCTACAAACTTGTGTAGTACAGGCCTATACCAAAGGTTGGGTTACCTATTGCTTAAAAGACAAGGCTGGTGTAGTCTCCCACAGGGCTACTACATACAATCTTGTCCAACAGTAACTCACCTTTTGGAATAGGTCTGTACTACACAAGTTGATGTGCGAATGAGCAGCTGGGCCTATCTCAAGAGGGGTGAATGTGAGCTGTAGCAATGAAATTCGCAAATACAAGTAACCAAGTAACACTTTACACTCAAGGTTTCAGTTATAGTTATTTAACATCAATATTAAATAAGCATTCTTTAAAAAGGGCAAGGTATGCAACAATCAAATACACTTCAAAATGCTTTTCAGAATCAGCACAAGTTAGTGGGTACTCTTATGATATGCTTTACACACTTCCTACAACCGGAGGCGACTTCATTCACAAGGACAGTAATGGTATTTATATGACATGCATTACTTACCGTAATAGCATGTCTGATGATCGTATCTGGTTAGATTCACATGCAGTGCATGTAGTCTGACATGTAGTGGTAATCGCAGAGTATTGCATCTTTCTTTCGAGGATCGAAAGGGGACGTCGACATGGGCATGACTAACACTATCCCTAACGTGATGTGTAGTGTACCCAAAATCCCTCAGCATCAAGGTCCCTCCGATTGTTTTTTCTGCCGTGAGGGAGTCTTCTGGGCAGCGTGAGTGTACAGAAGAGAGAAGGTGCAAGATGTCTATGTTCCTTCTACTCCATGAGGGGAGTAAGGCTGGGTGCATGTGAATCTAAGCAGATACAATCATCAGAAATGCTAGTACGGTGAGTAAGGAACAAGTTACTTACCTGTAACTGTTGTTCTCCAGCATGGGTCTGGCATGGATTCACATGCTCATGAATATTCCCCGTCGTCAGGCTGGGAATCCTCGGTAAAGAAAAAACCAGTATCAGTTTCGTTTCTGATCTGTCTTTCGTAGTAATAACCAATCACTGGTCTCTGCATCATACTGACCACAGCCAATGACTGCCCTCTACCTAAGCACCGCCTCTGGCAGCCATCTTCAGATTTGGAAGCACGTGAAGTGGCAGTATAACCAAGTGAAGAGCCGCAGAGGGGTAGGCGGGAGGGTTCGCATGTGAATCCATGCCAGACCCATGCTGGAGAACAACAGTTACAGGTAAGTAACTTGTCCCTTCTCCAGCATGGGGTCTGGCATGGATTCACATGCTCATGAATAAAGAATACATAGCAGTACACACATGCACAACCACGGGAGGTGGCAAAGGCTCAACATTAAGCAGTACATCAAACTCAACATTAAGCATCTTACCTCCTCACCAGGCTCACCTCAGGCGAACAGGTTGCGCAGCACTGCTTGGCCGACCCTGGACTCCTCCCTGGAATCCCGATCGACGCAGTAGAATTTCGTGAAGGTGTGCGTCGACCTCCACGTAGCAGCCCTGCATATGTCCAGCAGGGGAACACCAGAAAGGAACGCCGTGGTAGCTGCGATCGCTCTGGTGGAATGGGCTCTCGGACGGCCAGGCAGCGGTCGGTTTGCCAACCGATGACAGTACATGATACAGCCGGAGAGCCATCTGGAAATGGAAGCCTTCGAGAGAGCCTTCCCCTGATTGACAGGTCCAAAGTTCACAAAGAGTTGTGACGTCTTCCGAAAACACTTCGTGCGGTCCACGTAGAACTTCAGCGCTCTAGCCACATCCAGCGAGTGCAAAGTCCTCTCAGCCGGCGACGAAGGCGACGGGAAGAACACAGGCAACACCAAGGGTTCGTTGAGATGGAAGTCCGACGGTACCTTGGGCATGAAGGAGGGGTGCGTCCTGAGCACTACCCTCGTGTCGTGAAAAGTCAAGTACGGGGCCTTGCAGGAAAGGGCCTGGATCTCTCCCACCCGTCGTGCGGAGGTGATGGCCACAAGAAACGCTGTTTTCCACGACAGAAACTTCAACGGGGCCGAGTGCAGAGGCTCGAACGGAGGTCCCATGAGCTTGGTCAGCACCACGTTGAGCTCCCACGCCGGGGCCGGAGCCTTCACCGGCGGGAACGATCTCAACAGTCCCTTCATGAACTCTTTCACCAGACGATGAGACCACAAGGACGTCCGGCCCGTGGTTCTGGTGTATCGGGAGATCGCAGCAAGATGAATCTTGATGGACGCGTGTGCCAGTCCAGCTTTGGCCAGCGTCAGCAGGTACGGCAGTACCTGGGGAGCCGTAATCCGTAGAGGGTTAATCTTCTGTGCGTGGCACCAGACAGAGAACCTCAGGACGCCCTGGCCTTTGCAAGAACCTCTCTGCAGTCGGCCGGTATGTCGTATCCTCCAAACTCTAGCGCTGCAGGAGCCAGGCCTGCAAGTTCAGCGATTTCGGGTCGTGGTGGAGGATGGTGCCTCCTTCCCTGGAGAGTAGATCCGCGTCCACCGGCAGCTTGATTGGCGGGGACGCTGACAAGTCCAGAAGGTCCGGGAACCATATCTGCCTCGGCCACGCAGGTGCGACGAGGATCATCCTGCACCGTGACCTCTTGAGCTGGTTGACAAGCCGGATTAGCAGTGGCAAAGGAGGGAACGCGTAGAGGAACAGGCCCTCCCAGGGGAACGAGAAAGCATCGCCCATGCTCCTCGCCTGGGGAAACCTGCTGGCGAACCTCCGGCACTTGGAATTCGTCGCCGTCGCGAACAGGTCGATCTGGGGTGTGCCCCACCGTCGGAAGAGGCGATCCACTAGATCCTGCCGTAGTTCCCACTCGTGGCACGAGCGCAGCTCCCTGCTGAGTGAGTCGGCGATGGTGTTTTTTATCCCTGCCAGATGAAACGGCACCAGAAACATCCTTTGGGCGACGGCCCAATGCCACAGGTCCTGCGCCTCCTTGGACAGTGCTGGGGACCTGGTTCCGCCCTGTTTCCTGATGTAAAACATGGTGGTGGTGTTGTCGGTGAAGATCCTCACCACCTTGCCCTTGAGGGACGGAAGGAAGGACCTGAGGGCCCAGAACACTGCACGGAGCTCCAGGACGTTGATATGGAGGGACTTCTCCGTCGGTTGCCAAAGGCCTCTCGCGTGCAGATTTTCGGTGTGCGCTCCCCACCCTTCCAGGGAGGCATCCGTGGTCACCGTCTCCTGGTGGTCTGGGGTCTAGAAGTCCATGCCAGCCGTCAGATGCGCGCGTTTGCCCCACCACCGGACCGCTCGGCGGAAACTCTCGTCGAGTGTGATCCTCTCCTCGAAGCCGCCCGTCGTTTGGATCCAGCGCGCGTCCAGGAACTCCTGCAACGGGCGCATCCGGAGCCTGCACATGGGAATGAGGTAGATGCAAGAAGACATCATTCCGAGGAGGGACTTGATGGACCTCACCTTGGCCGCGTCGGAAACCAACATCCGCTGTACCTTGCCCAGGATGGACCTGGTCCTTTCCTCCGACGGGGAGGCCAGAAGGGACACTGTCGAGCTTCGCTCCCAGAAACAGTGCGTTTTGCACGAGTACCAGGTGGGACTTGGCGTAGTTCACGGAGAATCCCAGGTCCGTGAGAAGTTGGACGGTCCTTGCCGTGTGCTCCACGGCGAGCTCCCTCGTCTTGGCTCGGATGAGCCAGTCGTCCAGGTAGGGGTAGACGTGGATCCCCTCGCGGCGCAGCTGCGCCGCCACCGGTGCAAGGCACTTGGTGAATACCCTGGGTGCCGACCGTAGTCCGAAGGGGAGGGCTCTGAACTGGTAGTGACGCCCTTGGACCACAAACCTGAGGAATTTTCGGTGCCCCTTTAGGATGGGAATATGGAAGTAGGCATCCTCCAAATCCAACGACGACAGGAAGTCTCCTTCCTCCAGCTGACCCAGGACGTGCTGGAGGATGACCATCCGGAACTTCTGCGCCTTGATGAACTTGTTCAGACGTCGCAGGTCTAGGATGGGGCGCCATCCTCCCGTCTTCTTCTTCACAAGGAAGTATCTCGAGTAAACTCCGGAGCCCCGAAGCCTCTTTGGGACGAGTTCGATGGCGCCCTTCCTGAGCATCGCCTTTACCTCCAGGAGAAGCTGAGGGACGTGAAGCTCTTTCCTGGCCACGGGGGGACGCACGGGCACCTTCTTTGAAACTCGAGCGCGTGGCCCCGGGCTAAGGCGTCCAGCACCCAACGGTCGGTGGAGATGGACTCCCACACGCTGACGAAGCTCGCCAGCCGGCCTCCCACCGGGGTGCTTCGGTGGGGGCCCGACCCCACGGCCGGTTCAATCCTGTTTCGACGAGGCTTTGCCGCCTTGGCGACGAGGGCGGGGTCCGTCAGACTTGCCTCGTCCTCTGTAGGCCTCCTGAGACGACGAGCGGGCCGCTTGACGGTAGGTGGAGAAACCGCCGCCGGAACCTTTGGAGGCGCCCTTGCCTCCGCTGCTCCGAAAGGGCGTCCGTCGTTGCTGCAGAACCCCAAGGGCCCGGGCCGTCTCAGTGTCCACTTTAATGGCCTGAAGGGAATCGTCCACTGTTTTCCCAAACAGGTTGTTCCCATCGAACGGCATGTCCAGGACTCTGGTCTGTACGTCTTGACGGAAGTCCGTAGCCTTGAGCCATCCACGCCGCCTAAGGCACACGCCGTTGCCCAACTGGCGAAACCCAGTGTCGGCGATGTCCGACGCCACCTCACCTTCCTGTAGGATCTCCAGGGCATCCGCCCTCTTGTCGTCCGGTAGGAAGTCCAGCAGTTTGTACCATAGCTCCCTGTCGTAGCGGGCCACGATAGCCAAGGCGTTGGCCGCTTTAATCGTCGTCGCTGCAGACGAGATGACCCTGCGTCCCATAGCGTCCAATTTCTTTCCCTCGCCGTCCGGTGGGGAAGTCGATGTGGAGGCCGCACCCCCCCCGCTTTCTTCCTGGCCGCCGCGGAGACGACGGAGTCCGGGGTAGGCTGCGCCCGGAGGCACAGGGGGGCCGCGTCCGGGACCCGGTACTTCTTCTCGTACCGGTCTCTTCTAGCTGGCGTCGTGGAAGGGTTCTTGAGGAGGGCGAGGCCCTCATCCCAAATGTCGTCCAGTAGAGGCACCGCGAGGACGGTCTTCCTCTTGGCCTCGCGCCGTTGATAAAGGAATCCTTCCTTTTTCTTCTCCTCAGGGCAGAGTTGGAAAAGCTCGGATGCCCTGGCGATCATGGAGTGGAACGATCCAATCTCGTCGGGCGGAGAAGCCCTGGTGGGAGGAGACGGTAGATCCTCGTCGTACGTACCCGTCGCTGCCGTGTCAGTCCCCGTATCATCCCCTCGGGTGGACGGGGAGGAGGGCTGGACGGGGCGCGACGGCTGAAAAGGAGGTGGAGGGTGAATCCTCCTTTTCTTGGGCGGGGGAACACCAGAAGGTCCCGGTTCAGGATCCTCCGACGGGAGAGGTTCCTCCGTCGGCAACGGTAGTCTCGTCCTTATCTCTGAGCATAAGGACTGTATAGCCAACAAAATGGCCGCCGAGTTGTCTTGCGGCGCTGGCAGAGGGGAATCCGACGGGCGATCAGGGGCCCCGTCGGCACCCTCGACGATGTCGTCGTCACCTGCGTCGGGATCCATCCCGACGGGCCGGTCTTCTTCCACGCCAAGGCCATGGCTTAAGACCTCGATCAGCTCTTCCTCCGAGGTTGAGGCCGAATCTACGACGACGCCCTGCCCCCCTTTTTCTTCCCCGCCGGGGATTTCACGGGGGTCCTATCGATGGGCACAAAAGAGGACTCCCTCCGAGGTGGCAGGGAGACTCCGAGCCCCGAGGTCGCCACCACTGGTGTAGCCTCCACAGGCTGAGCCAGGGCCGCCGCGACAGTATCGATAGAGGGCTTGGCCGGATGGATTAAGGCCTTCACCACCTTAGGTGCGCTCACCGCCTTATCCTTGAGGGGGGGGGGGGGACACTGCTTCGCTCCCCCTCCGATGGGGCCTTCGAGCTCGACCGGGGCCTCTCCAGGAGCTTCGCCGGGTGCTCGCCCTTCCTCTTACCCGACCCAGAGCGTTGGCTCGTGGCTGATGGTGCCGGGGAGGGTGCGCCCTGCCTGGCGCCCGTAGAGCCCGACCGTTCGGCGCTCCTGGTGCCAGCGGACTCGCGGTGCTTGGCCTTGTGTTGGACCCCCGTCGCCGGGGCGTCCTCAAAGGTCTTAGAAGACCGCTCGGATTTCTTCCTCTTCTCGCCTGACGGGCTCTTCCCTTCCAGCCAGTTGGCGAGACGTTGATGGCGGTCCTTCATGGTCCGCTCCGACATATTGCCGCAAAACGCACAGTCCTTCTCCACGTGCGTCTTGTCCTCATGTAAGCAGTAGAGACAAAAGGAGTGTTCGTCCTCCTTAAAGACGTTCTGCATCTGGCATCCAGGGCAGATCCTGAACAGCTTTCCGGGCGTCGAGCTTCCCTTCTCCTGGGCCATGTCCGGGCCTGAGACGCTTCTGGAGTCCTCCAAAAGCGTAGCTCGACGAAATCTTCACCCTTGAGGGGTGCAGACGAATCCGACACGGGTCCCCGTTGATCGGATGGAGAGTCGGTGGAGCTTGAGGCTCTTTTGACCGAAAAAATGAAGTTTTTGAGAAAAAACGTGAAAAAAATAGCACTAACGTTCGAGAGCAATAGCACGAGGATCCCAACACATGAACGTGCGGTAAAAATCTGAAGATGGCTGCCAGAGGCGGTGCTTAGGTAGAGGGCAGTCATTGGCTGTGGTCAGTATGACGCAGAGACCAGTGATTGGTTATTACTACGAAAGACAGATCAGAAACGAAACTGATACTGGTTTTTGCTTTACCGAGGATTCCCAGCCTGACGACGGGGAATATTCATGAGCATGTGAATCCATGCCAGACCCCATGCTGGAGAATGCATGTTTTCTGATGCTTGTTAAATTGCTTAGCATCACATGCTGTGCATAAACTAGCAAGCAGTACCCAGAGATGGTGGTGGGATGTGTGAAGGAACTGTAGCAAAGGGATGTCTTAGCACCACTTGTCCCAACTGAGAATCAGACCTAGAGTGTGTATCTAGGCAATAGTGTTGTGTAAAGGTGTGTACGGAACTCCAGGTTGCTGCTTTACCTAATGGACTCAAGAGGAACATTTGCAATGAATGCTGGTAGCCTCTGTCCCAGAGTAGTGAGAGCTCTAGGTGTGAAGGGCAGATCTCTCTTGGCAAGAGTGTAGCATAGTGTGATGCAGTTTACGATCCACTTTGAGATAGGCGATTTAGAGGCAGGGTCCCATTCTCGACCAGCTGCCACTGAACAAAAAACTAGTTCGTCTTTCTTAGTGGTCTTGTCTTTTCCAGGTAATAGATCACTGCTCTCCTTACATCTAGAGTGTGGAGGCTACTTTCTGCCACGTTAGTGGGGTTTTAGAAAAAGGAGGGCAGTTCTATGAACTGTTTCACATGGAACTTTGAAATAAATGTAGGAGCAAATCGTAGTTAAGTGCGCAGGACCACCTTATCTTTGTGAATAGTGACGAAAGGGTCTTTAACTGAAAGGGCTTGCAGTTCGCCAACTCTCCTTATTGGTGTGATCGCCACCAAGAAGGCAGTCTTGTAGGGGAGTGCTTCATGACTAGCTTTATGCATAGGTTCAAAGGGAGGCCCCATTAGTCTAGTAAGTACAACGTTCAGGCCCCAATCGGGAGCTGGGTTGGTGATAGAGGGATGAATTCTCTTTACCCCTTTCATAAATGCCTTTATTACTGGAATTTTCGACCACGAAACCTTCTAAGGACGTGGTGTATGCAGAAAGTGCAGCTTATAAGGAATTGAAAACGAGGCCGAAATCTAGCAGGGGAGTTAGGTACAGGACAATATGTCTTGTGTCGACAAATTTCCCTGACCATGTTATCCAGAGACGGTTCCCCGTGGAGCGGTTCTGCGGGTACCTGGAGGCGTAATATGGGCATTGTGCGTTCTCCAGAGTGGCAAACACGTCGATCTATGGGAAGCCACAATCTGCAAAGACGTTGAGAACAATGTCTTCATGCAATCGCCACTCGTACTCTACGGGTAGTGGGAAGTCTCTGCTGAGTACGTCCGCCAGAAGATTGAGTTCCCCTGGAACGTGTTGTGACAGGAGGAACATCTTGCATTTCAGAGCCCATTTCCATATATTCTGTGATAGTGGATAGCCCTGGAGAGCGAGTGCCCCCTTCTTTGTTCAGGTAATACATGGCCGTAGTACTGTCCGTGAGGACTAGGACTGTCTTCCCCTGGTGGTGCGTTTGTAATGCCTTCAGGACCTTTAACAATGCTAGCAGTTCCAACAGGTTGTTGTGGTTGGTTGCGCCGTCTGATGAAGGAGGTGAGCCCCCCCGCCCCCTGACCCCGTCAAAGATGAGTCTATGGTAAGAGTGGCTTCTACTGCGGGGGTGCTGAAGGTTTTCCCTTGACGACCACTGCAGAGACTGAATGAGGGCTGTCGAGACCACCACTGGATCGTCCCATTGTTCTCTGGACTGACACCATTGGCCTTAAAGCCACTCTTGCATGGGGTGCATGCGCGTGCGGGTGGAACTATGTAAATGCAGGATGCCATCCTCCAAAACAGTTGCATGGCTTTGCATACGGTCACCTCGTGACTGGCTACATAGTGAGATCTGGAACAGCATGATTTGAACCCTCTCCTTGGAGGGAAAGAGACAGTCTTTGGTCCGAATTAGAGCCCCCAGAAACTTCTGCACTTAGCTGGGGTCTAGGCTGGACTTGTTCTCGTTGATCGATATCTCTAGACTAAAGGGGCGATCTATCATCCCCTGGATTGTTCAGCATGTTCCATACAGATCCCCTGTTAGCCGGTCGTCGAGGTATGGGTAGACTGGGATGGACTGCCTGCGCAAGTGAGCAGCTACTACCGTCAGTACCTACGTGAACACCAGTGGAGCTAAGGTAATGCCGTAGGGAAGGACCTTGAACTGGTAGTGCTCGTCCTCTATCATAAATCTTAGGGACTCTGTGCGCTGGCAACATTGAAATATGAAAGTATGCATTTTTCATGTCCAATGTTGCCATGTAATCCCCTGCACCATGAAAAAGAACAAAGATAGGTCGACTACTCCTTCCTTTTGTCACTGAGTATCAACAGATCAGATCAATGACAATCTAATTCACTATAAGATTGTTAAAGCCACCACGTTTGGCCTTTTCATTTATTTTAATACATATTTTGCAAAGCTAAAAAAAGACCTCCAATTGGTCCTATACACATTCATCTAAAAAATAATCAAACACTGTGTAGAACACTTACATTCTCAAGGGTAACAAAACACCATACCAATCTAAATGCAAAAAATGAAGAAAAAAAAAAAAGTCAATCAAAGGTTCAAAACAGGGAAAGGAACAGTTTGAACTACTGTTGGCGTATACTGCTAATTCACTCCTGCATAATTTGATACAATTGTCTAAAGAGTCTGCCGTTTCTTCTTTAGTTTTTTTATATACAGCCTCTCTACAACACCGTACGATTACGACATTACTTAAGGGTGTACATGATGTTATAAATTCAAACAGACAACCTTTGATTCTTGGTGTAGATTGAGAGAAAGGAAAAAAGTTGGTGACAATTTCCTTAAATCTAGTCAACATATGTTTCGGCCATATCAACTCTTACAGTTCACTCACAGTGCTGTTGGTCTTGTTAGTAAGGGCCGTCTTCAGGCCAATAGGGGCGATTTAAGCATGTAGTTTATACTTCCCAAATACAATGTTTCTTATATTGCAATCTGTATATCACTCATATTTCTTCGAGACATTTAGAAAGATCCTTGGCACCATCCGGCTTCTTTCTGGATGCTCAATTCGGAAGATGTAATCATTCACCATACCTTAGGCTTCTGCCCGGGGACAGATTTTTCTTTTGCTGTCTCCGTAGTGCAGTTTTGGTGAGCAGTCTTGATTGCATCTATATATGGCTGTCTTCACCTCAATTCGTTAAGGCGCTATGTTCATAGTTTCACCCACCGTCTCTAGGGCAGTTCTTACGAGTGCTCTTGTGGTTAATGGTACTGACACCAGCAGTGGGATACACTTCCTGCAATGTTGCCATTCTGAACTTTTGCAGTTTCATATACTTGTTTGCTGGGCACAAGTTTAACACAGGGCGCATGGTGAGATCCTTTTGGGTACAAGGAAGTACACTGAATAAATACTTTTGTTTACTTGGTGAATGGGAACAACATCTATGGCACCCTCTTGAGGGATCTGCACCTCTCACAGCAGGATTTGCAGGTGTGCTGGCAATAGGCGTCTGCTCTTTGGTGGATGGTATCGAGGTGGCCGGTGGAACTCGATACAATAACCGTGGGTAACGGTCTTGAGCACCCACCCGTCTGAGGTATTCCCCTCCCATGCGTGAATTAAGGAGGACAACCGTCCCCCGACCGGGGAGGCATGGGAGGTAACCTGGACTGGAGTCATTTTGATGCGTAGGCCGGGGAGCCTCTTGGAGTGCAGTTTCTGCCTCTACCCTTACCTCTGCACTGCCCCCTTTGCTGGTATTCGCTGTTGACAGCTGAAACTTGTCCGGAGGACCATGGGGTACCTCCGGCACCATATTGCCCGTGTGGAGATCGGTAGAAGGCCTGACCCCAAAATATCAGCGAGAGTTTGCACCTCCCCGCTGTCGAAAAGGTTTGGCTGTGATTTGATTGAAAGATTTAAAAGTCTCATGCTCTTTTTTTGCCGTTTCCAAGGAGTCATCTACCAAACAAATTAAGATTCGTCCACTGGCTTATTTATCAAGGAGGCCCGAGTTTCCGGCTGGAAACCCGAATTTCTTCATCCAGGCGTGCCTCTTGTGGATTACGACTTGTGCCAGTGTGCATCCTGCCATTTTTGCAGCGTCTAGCATGTGTTAAAATGTTTATGGGTCTCCTGCCTTCCCTCGAATGCTGTGTGACTGACAGCTAGGCTGGAATGAATGGGAGCAACCTGCATAAAAGGTGAAGCTTTTTGGCTTGGAAGGCAGAGTCGACCACTGGACGAAGGACTCCGAAGAAGAACTTGGAAGAGACGCTTGCTGCAACCCCTGGACTGTTGGTTTGCCCAGTGAAGCCCTGCGGCTGTGCTGAAGCTCTGAATTTGTTTCGACGAGAGAAGCCCTGCAAGGACGACTTCTCCCCTTGAGTTGGTGGGACCAATCAACTTCAAAGTGAACTCGTCTGGACATCCCTTCGGAGCTGGCTGTACTTCCATTACTGCTGCAGGAACCGATTGCCAGGGAGAGGAACACCAGAATTGAGTTTCTCGTTTTTAAGTTGGCACAAACGCCAGGAAGATCCACTGGACTCCCATGAAGCAGGACTGACTAAGCTTGGGCTACAACAGAGTGCTGGACCCCAGATGCGAGGAAAGTCCATTAAGGTTTCCGAGAACCGCAGTGGTGCCTTTTGCGAGAGCCGCAAGGAGTTGAAACTGCGAAGTGCCGCTGATCTGAAGTTTGCCCACTGCTGCCTCCGACCTTCCATTTGTAGTGCAGGAGTCCCCAGACGTCCTCCCTCTTGTCCCCACAACAGAGGCACAGGAACACAGGATCTGCAGACCTACACAGGAACAGAAGCCAGCTGGAACCAGTTTTCTTCTAACCAAAAGGTACTGCAAAACTAAGGGGACTTGCCTCTTGTTGTGTAGCCTTGCTAGTTCTCAGTTGAGACTGGTCTTGGTTGCTTTCGCAGAGTTGCTTGCAGCTTTGCCCCTCACAAGCCTCCCAGCTTGTGGCCCTAAAGTGATTTCATTTTCTACAAAGACTTTTAAAAACATTGTGCAAGACTTTCACTTACCTGCAAGAAGTGCTTCAGTTCACCTAGACTTTTGCTCAACTAACATTGGCTGTCCTGGCTCCCTGAAAAACTCTTCTTATCCTCTGACTTTACACTTTAACTATCCCTCAACAAAAGTCACATATTAGATAACTCGTGGGGCTAGGAAAGGGTAAATTAACTTTGCATTGGAGGTTTCAAAACTACTTGCCCATTTAAGAATATTTGTTAACTCCTGTTTTATTCTCATCTCTTACACTCCACTCATTATTGCTCTAAATGTACCAGTGATGTATCAATGTCCAGAGTCCTAGTTATTGAAGTCACCTCAGGGTGTAAGAATTGTCTGTGTGCCATCTCAAATGGGTATCTACTGATTTAAAAGAAAGTGTACTTTGGTGTATTGTTTTGTTACATACTTCTAAGGCAGGCTTATTCAAATGGCAGTTAATACTAGTTTAATCAAGAAACCTTGTGTGCGTTTATTTGAATAACTGTCACTGAAACTCTGTTACTACCCTACAGCTCACATTGACCTCTCTTGAGATAAGCCTGGCTGCTCAGTCACTCTAGCAACTTGTGTAGTACATGCTTAGACCAAAAGTGGGGTTAACTATTGCCAAGAACACAAGGCTAGTGCAGTCTCGCACAGGGTACTGCATTCAATCTTGCCTAACACTCTTCATAGCAGAAGTGAAAAGCGGCAAAAAGACTAGGAAAGGAGAAAAGGAAATGCATTCTTAAAAAGAATCACAGGGCCCCATTCTCCTTATGGTAAGGGCCTGGTCGGAGGGATGAGGCCACGTGGTCGACAGACGTAGACCGAACCACCAGTCGCCGAACAGCAGTCAGATGTCTTTGGCAAAGGGGTCCACAAAGTAGTGGAAGAGAAAGTCCAGACTAGACGCCCGTCGGTCGTGGTACAACGAAAAAACTATTTTGCACTAACTCTTACGAGCTCTGCATAAGGCGACCAACTAGTTGGGTGAAAAAAAACAATCTGAGGGACTGCGACGCTGGAGGGATTTTGGGTACACTACACATCACGTTAGGGATAGGGTTAGTCACGCTCATGTCAACGTCCCCTTTCGATCCGTGAAAGATACAATACACCGCGATTACCACTAGATGTCAGACTATATGCACAGCATGTGATTTTAAGCAGATTAACAAGCATCAGAAATCACTAGGTATACTTTGCAGTCTGAGGTTGCAGAAAGGAAAGGTTAAAGGAAGGGAACAAAGGTTAAACAGATTCTCAGGGTATGTGAGTATACTTAAACCTTACAATGAAGTCTAGAAAAGCCTTTCCCAGAAATAACAGTATAAAAATGTTACCACCCATGAGGGACAGAAATATCAAAGTCAAGGGACTGCAGGTAGCCAGGACAGCCAAAGTCAATTGGAACACAGTCTATGAAGCTGAGGCACTTTTATTATAAGTCTTGCACAAAGTTAGAGTTTTGTAGAAAACACTTGTAGGGTCACAAGCCGTTAAACTTGTGAAAAGCAGAGTTGGAATCAACTCCACAAAGTAAACAAAAGCAAGTCTCAACGAAGACCTCTGGTGAGGTGCTCGTCAATGGGGTACAATATTTTGATTGTGTCACACAATTGGGGAAAGTTTTCATTTAACTAAAGTTAAACGGAGTAGCAAAATGTGAGCGCAAACTCTGCTGGCATGAGTTGAGGATGTTTTCACTTGATTGGATGAGACCTTTACATATCCGGACTACAAAACTTCACAAGTATGTGCGGGAAAGCAGAGGAAAAAGTTAGCATGCAAGTTATTAAAATGATATAAGAGGGGTGCTTCCTCATGCAATTCCTCTTGCCAGTCATTCATCCTCTGTTTGGGCCCGGCCAGTCCCAAATGTATTAAGAGTGCTCTGTGTGTGCTTAACTGAACTCTTGACTACACTCACCCTACGAAGTCTAAGCCTCGCTGCTTTATCCACATTACCCAGGTAGAGTATGGCTAGACATTAGGGTTTGTCCCCGTTCATCCGAAAAGGGTGGCCTCTCGGAATCTCCCCACGATCAGGCGAGGAAGGCAAAGGATTGTATGCCCTTTCAACCCTAGGGAAGTTGGGGGGTGGGTAGGGAACAGGAATGCTTACTCAACCCACTTTAGCAATATTCTCAGAAGACTCGGAGGATACAATCAGCCAGTGAATAGCGATGGCCACATCAAAGAAATGGTGCAGGTCAAAACTCGTTGTCGAAACAAAGAAACGGCTCCTACTATGCATCTTTTCGCGGTAGACCGCTGCAAATGGAGGGGGAAGGCTCCTTGTTTCGTAAATCAGGGATCCGAGGAGTGCCATGGTTTAACTTGGGGCATTGACCAATGCAGCAAGGTAGCCCAATTTAAACCTAATCAGCCCACAGAACGGTTCATGGATGTTTTCCAAAGGCTTCCAAGGTCAGCATATCAAGCAGAGGTCGAGATTGGTTGTTCCCACAGGTCCAGGGGTTCAAACATAGATGAAGGCCTTCAGGAGATCAGCAAAGTTGCAGGGCTTCACCGAGACGGTTGAAAAAGTGCTGCTGGCTGGTTTCCAACAGGATGTTTATCTTTGTAGGGGTTTTGGCTCTTAATCTGAAAATGGCTGTAGGAGTCACCCTTTTATCCAGGATTCAGCTGAGTCGCTCCCAAGTCCACCAATAGTTTGGATCGGCACCATTCAAACCAGCAGTTCTTTTGCAATCCTGGACTGTCTCTGGCCAACATCTGCCCAGCAACAAACACGTTTTGGTATGGATGTAGACTGGAGCACAAATTCCCAGCCCCCACATTCAGCCACACACACACAACTTAACCCAGGCAAGCAGAAGCTTTCCCAAGTAAAGGGCTTTCCAATACATAGTGTTAGGGATAATTCTCATTTCTGTGCTAATTCCCTTCAACCTTGGAGCCCCCCAGCTCTTTTGCTGGACTTTAGGACTTTTTAATTTTAACCATGGAGGGAGTGAGACCTTTTACTCACTCTCTCATGCGTTTCGACCCGATTTGGATTATGTGTTGCCACTGTTTTTGGAGTCTGACAAACTACATAGGCATCTACTTTTTGAATGGCGACAGCACCTTCGGTGAAGTGTCAGAGGAATCCTTTAGATTTCCCATAAGGTTTGAATACCTTGTGTAAACTGCTGTTCCCAAGAATAGTAAAGTGAAAATGACTTTACTTACCTTTTCTCTTTGTAGGTTCAGCACAACCCATCTTATGTGGAGTGCTTGGGGGGTTACCTAGTAGCCCTTACCCTACATTCTCACGTAACATTTTTCACGTTACCCTCCCTGCTTTAAATGGCTGGTGGCAGTGGTTTAATTGGTCTACCACTGCTTTTCTACCGCAGGCTGAACCCTCAGCTGCAGTACAGCACCCATGGGGAGCATTTCGTCAAAATTGCCCTGGTCTTTTTTCCCCCCATTTTCCGTTTGTGAGGTCTTTCTTGGGTTTTAACTGTGCGTGGAGACAGATTTGAGCCCTTTGTTTGGTCTTTGGCGGGCTTAAGCCCTGAAGCCCGCCTCTGGAAGGACATGATGTGAGGGAGGGCCCCCGACACTCCAGTCCTTTGTCTCTAGGAATGCCTGAATGCAACCAGTCCCGATTGGCTGGCTGTCCTTCCAGGACAGCCCCCCTGCTGTGTGATTACAGCCTGGCTGTGCATGAATGGGAGAAACCTGCTTAAAACACGAGGGGTTTTGGGACTAGAGGAAGAGTCGACCACTGGGAGAAACACCCAACAAAGAAACCGTAAACAAAGTTTGCTGCATCCTCCTGGACCTTTGAATTGCCCGGTGAAGCCCTGCTGCTCTGCTGCTCTGCTGAAACCCTTTTAAAAATCGACAGAGAAGCTCTTGAAGGGACGACTTCTCCCCCTGGGTTAGTGTGACCGACTAACCCTGAGACGAACTCCATTGCACCATCTTCCCTGACTGACTGTATTTCTTCGCTGCTGCAAGAACTGTCGGGGGTCAAGAAATCTGTAGTCTAGTGAAACGTCCGAAATCTGGCCAGAAGCTCCAGGAGTCTCCCAAGGACCCTGCAGAAGCAGGACGACCAGAGCTCTAGTCCCCTCACCAGAGTGCAGGACCCAAGGAGTGAAGGAAGCCCAGTCGGTATCCGGAATCCATGACGGTGCCGTTTACCAACCGCTGAAACCGCAAAGTGCTGCTGAACCGAAAAGAGCCTGTATCTGCCGACGACCTCTCAAGTACCGCCACAGGAGCCCTCCAGGCGTCCTCCCTCTTGTCCCCCACGACGGAGGCTCAGGAACACCGGGTCAGCACCACTATAGCAAGACAGAATTCAGCTGGACCACTCTCCTTCAAACCGAAGGTACCGTTTAGACTTGTGGTACTTACCTCATTATCTTTTAGCTGTGCTTTTCTCAGTTAGGAATTGCAGTGGCTTACTTTTAGAGTTTATGGCAACTCGGTTTGTCACAGGCTTAACAGCTTGTGATCCTACAAGTGATTTATCTAAGAAGTGCCTCAGCTCCATAGACCGTGTTCCAATTGACTTTGGCTGTCCTGGCTCCCTGCAGACTCTTCTAGCCAATTGACTTTGATATTGTTTGTCCCTCATAGGTGGTAACTTGTTTTAGACTGTTACTGCTGAGAAAGGCTGGTCTAGATTTCATTGGAAGATTTAAGTGTCATCAAACATACTGAGAACCTGTTTAACCTTTTCTTTCCTTCAACCTTTCCTTTCTGCAACCTCAGAATCTGCAAAGTATAACTAGTGCGATATATATATGCCATTACGGTCCTTGTGATTGAAGTCCCCTCAGGGTGTAGGAATTGTGTAAGAAGCTTATCCAAAGATTATCCATCAACTTGTTCAGAATCTGAAAAGTCATTTTAAAGTGCATTTACATTGTTACATGAACTGCCTTTAATAATTGATGTTAATCAAATTTATAATAGAAACCTTGAATGGAAGTGTTATTTGGCTACTTGTATTTACAGATTATTTGTACAGCTCACATTTACCCTTCTGGAGATAGGACTGGCTGCTCAGTCACACTACCAAGCTGCGTAGTACAGACCTATGCCAAAAGGTGGGTTACCCAATATCAAGCAGATAAATGTTTCGTAGTCTCACAAAGCGTGACTAAATCCATTCTTACCCAACGCATGGCAATTCCACCTTTAAGAGCAGGAAGAAGGTCTAACAAGATGACCAAAGGTCAGGCATAAATATCATTGCACAGCAATTTTAGAGCGAATGGTAGGCTACATAGCATTAGGCAGTAAAATGCAAAAATGCACGTGGCAACAAAAAGAATAGAAAAGTATCTGCTGCCACAAGCCCATCCTGGACACATGTTGGTAACCAAAAAGTGTCCAGGTAAAAAATCTGCAGGGACACAAAGTTCCCCAACCACACTTCACAGAAGGTGATTTGTGCATGGAAAAACAAACAGAATTTTATTATGGAAAACAGAGTTCTGTGCAATTGCCAAAGGGATTGACCAGTGCCCCCAAAACAGATGAGCTTAGCATGCCAGTGAAGTAAAAAGGCTTCATCGGCCTCCAAAAGTCAGAACAGGTTCAAAACAGCTGCAAAACGCTGGGTGTCCCATTGATGTCTATGGAGGAAAACCGCAAAAACAATATTTCCTGAGAAAGCCCTATCCTTCACCAATTCCGCCTGCATAGCATAAGAGATCCAACATTTGACCGGTAGTCTTACAATTGTGTTT
The DNA here is from genome assembly GCF_040938575.1 of Ambystoma mexicanum. NCBI lineage: Eukaryota > Metazoa > Chordata > Amphibia > Caudata > Ambystomatidae > Ambystoma > Ambystoma mexicanum. The sequence goes on along the minus strand of NC_090935.1, from coordinate 1,127,119,708 downwards.
TAATCAGTTTCCATGCAGAGCACTTTTCTTTGGCGTGGTCCTATGGCATGCAGTTATGTGGGTCCTTCCAAGGGAACTTGGATGAAGAAAAAAAAAATATGTTGCGGTTTTATGCCATTGCAGGTGCTATTGACTACGTGAGAACATGCCCTCCATGCCATCTGCTTCAGAAGAAGAACCCACCACATTTCTGACTTGTCTGTACGCCCTCATCTTTCCCACCTAATTTTAAGTTTTGGCTAGGAGGTGGAACTTTATCACCACCTATAAGCCAGAAATATTGCATTAAAAAGGATGCAAGGCGCAACATGCAGCTTCTGGGAGTTTTGGCTTTTTACCCACACACAAGACAGCCAACAGCCATCACTGTTCCCATCCACCACCCACCCAAAAAGCACCCACCTGCGATTTTTATGAGCCAACTATCAAGCATCAACACGTGTGCCAAACAGGGCATGCCAGTGTTATTTCTAAGCAGTTTTCAGAGAACTAATTGCTTAATTGGAGCTGTAGATGAGTTCTTGGTGCGATAAAACTTTATCCAAGTGTGTCATCAGGTATCTCATTTATAAGCAATGTGTATGTGTCCTTGCATCCGTCACGTCTCAAGTCCTGTAAAAACAAGTGGGACAAAGCTAACAGTTTTGCCTTGTGAATAATAATGCTGTGGTCTTGTATAGCTCACTTTTGCCATTTTGTTTCTGCCTCATTGAGCGAAAGGGGTGTTAGCAGGAGAAGCAATTGTAAAAGCCTGTGGTGTTGACAGGTGCTGGTTGGAACTACCCAGTTCCTGTGCGTCAGTATGTTTCTACTGGTTTGTCAGAGTTGATTGCGAGTAAGGGAAGAGCCCAAAGACTAAAAAGTGTGAGGAGTGCTTAGGACTGTGTTGACCTGGATGAAGAGAGGATCAGAAGTCCTAGATGGGTAGTGCACTTAGGATGTTGACTAGGACCATGGACGCCATCAGTAGATGAAGGGAGTGTGAAGTATGGTGGAAGTGGGAGTTTTTAAAGGGTGGTTGATTAGTTCGGGGTAGACCTATTGAGTGGGGCTTGTCAGAGGGGGGGGGGGAGGTAGACAGCACATGATGGGCTATCCAGGGTAGGGTTAGTATACACCAGCTGGTGGAGCAGGTAGGTGGCTTGTTAGAGGTTTTTGCTGGTAGTAGTTTGGCTCTGTGGTGTATGTAAAATATAAGATTCATCATAGAAGGTTAGTCCGTAGAGTGAATGATGGGTCCCAGTTGTTTCTGTAGCTTGAGGATGCGTTCAATCAGAGCAGGATGAGGTGAGTTGGTCTATAAATTAGGGCACATGAAAAAGTGATTGTGGGGGAGTTGGTTTAAGAACATGGCTGCCTTCTGAAGGCTAGGCAGCATATAGGCATTTACCAGGTACTTGCACCATTGTCCAGCTGTTGCCATCTTAAGGTGAAGTAATAGCATTATAGAGCGCGTGGCAAATGCCTATACCATGCCTACACAAGAGCCAAAATTGTTGGATTTCCCATTGCTTGTTTACCTTGTTGTCTTACCCTAGTTTGCTGCATTTAGTGGATGTGGATTTACCCACAGAAGGGCACTAGTTCAGAAAAAACATTGTAGCAATGTTCGACAGGTCAATGTTTTTATGTTTGCTGGGTTTCTGCTGGATTTTTTTTTAAAAACAGATTCAAAGTGTTTCATTAAAAGTGATTTTATAGGCACCCCTGTTGAGTCAGACAGAAGGAGAGCAGCACTCAGTTGTTTCTTGGTCATTGGAGAGTAAGAGCTTTGTCATCAGTTTTCTTGGAGGGTGCGTACTGGTGCAGAGATGGTCACTGTTAAGGATAATTCAGTTTAGTGCTAAATTCCTCCAACCTTGGAGACCCCCAGCTCTTTTGCTGAACTTTGTACTTTAATTCTGTGTGTTTTCCATGTTTCTTTTGGTTGTGGAGACTGAAACTCCATAGGCATCTTTTACATTGTGTCACACGGCACCTTCAGTGCAGTGACACAGGCAAGTCTTTCAGATTTCCCAAAGGTTTAAATACCTTCTCATGGATAAAATACTGTTTCCAAGAGCAGTAAAGTGAAAACGACTACTTACACTGTACCTTTCTAGACCCAGCACGCACTATCTTACAATGGGGTGCTGGAGGCATTAATTAGTAATTAATTTGTCTAGATTCTCATGTAACATTTTATGTTACCCTTTCCTCGATGAATGGCTGGCGGCAATGGTTTACTTTAAACTACCATAGTGTGGATTTACTGCGGGCTGCGCTCGCAGCTGCAGTAAAGCACTCAAGGGTGCCATTTTTTACCATTTCTTTGTGGAAAGGTCCTTCTTGAGATTTACTCTGCGTGCCAAACCAGGTTTCGTCACTTGGATCGCTTTGCCTTTGGTGGGATTCACGAGTGAAGCCTGACTCTGGCTCCAGGGTGTCTGGCAGGGGCAAGAGGCGAAGGAGTTGCACGAAACTCCCTGTGCTTGGTCTCCTAGAAAACAGGAATGCACACTTAGGTGATTGGCTGGCTGTCCAGCAAGGACAGCCACCCTGCTGGGTGACTGACAGCTAGGCTGGAATTAACGGTAGAACCTGCATAAAAAGGAGTGGCTTTTTGGCTTGGAAGGCAGAGTGGACCACTGGAGGAAAGAATCTGAAGAACGTGAAGACATCTGCTGCAACTCCTGGACCGTTGGTTTGACGGTGAAGCCCTGCTGCTGTGCTGAAACTCAAATTTAGTTTTGACTAGAAACGCCCTGCAAGAACGACTTCTCCCCTTGAGTTGGTGGGACCAATCAACTCCAAAGTAAGCCAAAGTAAGCCACCTGGCCATCCTCTCGGAGCTAGTTGAAATTCCACTGCAGTTGCTGCTGGAACCGAATAGCCAGGCAGAGGAACACTTAAGTTGGTCAAGAGCCTCCGGACTCAAGGAAGCAGGACTGACTGAGCCTGAGCAACAACAGAGTGCTGGACCCCAGACGCAAGAAAAGCCCACCTCGACAGCCAAGAATCCGCGCTGCTGCCATTTACTTGGACGCGAGGAGCAGAAACCGCGAAGTGCCACTGAATAGAAGTTGGTCCTTTTCTGTCGCCGATCGTCCCATTGCAGCGCAGGAGTCCTATAGACGTCCTCCCTCTTGTCCCCACAACTGAGGCCCAGGAACATGGGATCTGCAGAGGTGCACAGGAACAGAAGACAGCCAAAGCCCTTTTCTTCTAACCAAAAGGTACTCTACAATCTAAGAGAATTTACCTCTTGTTGTGTAACTAGTGCTCAGTTGAGACTTGTTGTGGTTGCTCTGTAGAGTTGCTAACAGCTTCTTGACTTCACAAGCCTAAACAGCTTGTGGCCCTACTTTGATTTCATCTTTTCTACAAAGACTTCTAAAATATAGTGCAAGACTTTCACCTCCCTCTGAGAAGTGCTTCAGCTCGCCTTGACTTTGGCCTATCCTGGCTCCCTGAATAACTTCTTCCCTCTGTCATTGTGTTTGGTCTTCCTTCCAGGAAGGGGTTAACTGACTTTGCATTGGGGGTTTCAAAAATACTTACCGGCTTCAGAATATTTGTGAGATCTCTTGTTTTGTCCTAATAACCTTTTCTTTTGACAAACTCTAAAGTCAGATTCTAAATGCCAACAGTGATTTATTAATGTCCACAGTGTCCTAGTTACTAAAGTCACCTGAGGGTGTAGGAAGTGTGTGCGCCATCCCAAAAAGGGGCTTACTGATTTAGAAATATTAAGAGTGTATTTGTGTGTTACTATTATATTTCCCCTTCTGAAGAATGCTTACTCAAACTGATTGTTAAATACATTAATAATTGTTTAATCAAGAAACCCAGTGTGTAGGAGTTTATTTGAATACTTGTCACTGTGTATCTGTTTAACTCCCCTACAGCTCACATTGACTCCTCTTGAGATAAGCTTGGCTGCTCAATCATGCTACCAACCTGTGTAGTACAGACTTATACCAAAGGTTGGGTTCCTATTGCCAGAAGGTCAGGGTTGTTGTAGTGCACCCAAAGGGTCCTGCATACAATCTTGCCTAACAGTCACCTTCCTCGAGCAGAAGACCTTCCAGATGTCCATGTTTGTGTGCTAGCGTCAAGAGGAGGGGAGTGGGTGTGGGGTCCCCTTTTATCCCCAGAAAGGAGGCTGAGAGACCTCAGTCTCCAAGCAGTCTTCAAGCGCTTAGGGAGAGTTTTCACAGAAAGGATCCAAATCCACACCGTTTCAGGCTGCTAACAGCCCACTTAAGGATACATGCACCGTCCATTTTCGGTACCTCAGTCAAAAAAAGGACATTAGCTGGACCAAATGGTTCCAAGTAGTGCAGGCCATTTGCACAAAGTAAAGCTGCCGCCAGCCTAACCATAGGACTAGCAGGGAGGATGTTAGGCAAGATTGTATGCAGTAACCCTGTGGGAGACTGCACCAGCTTATCCTCTTGGCAGTAGGTAACCCAACCTTTGGTATAGGCCTGTACTACACAAGTTGGTAGTGTGACTGAACAGCCAGGCTTATCTCAAGAGGGGTCAATGCGAGCTGTAGGGTAGCAGAGTTTCACAGTGACAAGTATCCAATAAACATTTATACTCAAGGTCTCTTGATAAATGAATAAATAATTATTTAATCAAGATTTAACAGTTAGTTTTAGACTAAGCCTTCTTTAGAAGGGAGCAAATGTGTAACACTTAAATATACTTCAAAATACACACTGTTTCAATAAATCAGTAGATACACTTCTGGGATGGCACACAGACACTTCGTACACCCTGAGGTGACTTCAATAACTAGGACACTGGACATTGATACATCACTGGTACATTTAGAGCAATACTGAATTTGTCATCAAAAATGAAAAGGTTAGGGAAGGAAACAATGTTTAACAAGTTTCTCAAACAGATAAGCACTTTTGAACCCCCTCCCCCCCCCCGCACCCTCCATTGCAATGTAGACTTACCCTTTCCCAGCTATACAAGTAAAGACTTTATCGAGGAAAAAACAGCTGGACTGCCCCTTTTGGGGTGGGACCAAGCCTGATTTGCATATGGTCTTTCCCCTTCTATAATGGCTTGGCAGGCGAAGAACGATGGTCTGGAGGGTTGCCCAGTGCAATGCCAGAGTTTAAGATTCATTCTAAACCTTCCACCCATCACCTCTGTTTTTGACTTTATGGAGAGATGGATCCAAACACAATGTCAGAGGTTATGAGTCTTTCAGGGAGCCAGGACAGCCAATGTCACTTGACCAATGTCTAGGGGAGCTGAGGCACTTCTTGAAGGTGTGTAAAAAGTCTTGCACAATGTTAGAGAGTTTTTGTAGAAAAAGAATCACTGTTGGGCCACAAGCTGGGAGGCTTGTGAAAGGCAAAGCTGCAAGCAACCCTGTAGAAAGCAGCAAATGCAAGTCCCAACAGAGCAAGCAAGCAAGCTACACAACAAGAGGTAAGTCATCCTTAGTTCACAGTACCTTAGGTCTGAAGAAATTGGTTCCAGCTGGCTTCCTTTCCTGTTGTAGTATGGCAGATCCTGTTCCTGGGCCTCAGTCGTGGGGACAAGAGGGAGGCCGTCCGGGGACTCCTGCACTACGATTCGAAGGTCGGCAGCAGCAATGGACAAAGTTCAGATCAGCGGCACTCCGCGGCTTCAGCTTCTTGTGAATAGCACCACTGAGGTTCTTAGACACCTTGTAGACTTTCCTTGCTCCTGGGGTGTTGAGGTGGCTCAGGCTTTGTCAGCCCTGCTTCGAGGGAGTCTAAGATCTTCCTGAGCTCGGGTCCAGTTTAAAAACAATGCACTCGATTCTGGTGTTCCTGTCCCCTGGCACTCGGTTCCTGCAGCAACAATGGAAGTACAGCCAGCAGAAAGGATTTCGAGATGAGTTCGTCTTGGGGTTGATTGTTCCCACAAAGTTTCAATGCAGTACCCTTTGGGTGCACTATTAACAACTGACTACAGGTATAGGAAACCCAACCTTTGGTATAAGCTTGTACTAGACCGTTTTGGTAGTGTGTTGAGCAGCCAAGCTTATCAAGAGCGCTCAATGTGAGCTGTAGGGGAGTTCCACAGAGATTCACAGTGACAAACAAGACATGCATTCCTCACCGTAATAGCATTTCTGATGATTGCATCTGCTTAGAATCACATGCTGTGCATATGGTCCGACACCCAGTGGTAACCGCAGAGTATTGCATCTGGTCTTTTGGGGGAACGAAAGGGGACGTCGGCATAAGCGTGTCTGTAGCACTATCCCGATCGTGACGTGTAGTGTACCCAAAATCCCTCATGCACCGAGGCCCCGCCGATTGTATTTTTTCGGCTAGGAGGGAGCCACAGGCTATTTTGAGTGATTACATGAAGATAGAAAGTAAGGCGTCCATGTTCCTTCCACCCAGAGCGGGGAGGCAGGGAGGGCGCATGTGAATCTAAGCAGATACAATCATCAGAAATGCTATTACGGTGAGTAATGCATGTCTAGTGATGCTTGTTAATCTGCTTAGAATCACATGCTGTGCATAGACTAGCGAGCAGTACCCGGAGTTGGAGGTGGGTTATGAGAAGGAACAGTAGAGAAAAGATGGCTTAATACCGCTTGTCCCACCTGAGAGTCAGATCTAGAATGAGTGTCTGGGCCTAGTAAGATCGTGGTTTTTGTTCTCTCCCCTGTTCCCCTCCCTTTGCCTGGTCGCACTCCGAAACACCTGTGTATGAGCACAATATAAATAAAATATATCATTTTAGGTAATAGTGTTTTGTAAAGGTGTGTACAGAACTCCAGGTTGCCGCTTTGAAAATGGACTCGAGAGGAACATTTGCAATGAATGCTATGGAAGCCCCAGTGCCCAGAGTAGTGTGTGCTCTAGGCTTGAAGGGCAGTTTTCTCTTAGCAAGAGTGTAACAGTGATGCATTTGATAATCCACCTTGAGATAGCCAATTTAGAGACAGGATGCCCTTCTCTGGCAGCTGCCACTGAAACTAAAAACTGGTTCGTTTTCCTTGGTGGTTTTGTTCTTTCCAGGTAAAACATGACTGCCCTCCTCACATCTAGTGTGTGTAGGCTTCTTTCAGCCATGCTAGTGGGATTCTGGGAGAAAGTGGGTAGTCCGATCGATTGGTTCATATGAAACTTAGACATGAATTTAGGCGCAAATCTGGGATGAGTGCGCAGAACCACCTTATCCCTGTGGACTGTAACAAAAGGGTCTAGAACAGAAAGGGCCTGTAGTTCGCTAACTCTGATAGCCACTAGGAAGGTCGTCTTGCAAGTAAGGTCTTTTAGACTTGCTTTATGCATTGGTTCAAAGGGAGATCCCATGGGTCTGGTTAAAACCACATTTAGATCCCCATCCAGGAGCTGGGTGGGAAATGGGGGGATGGATTCTCTTCACCCTTAGGAGCCAGACTGGACTACTGTAACGCCCTCCTGGCAGGCACCTCATCAAAAAACCTAAACAAGCTCCAAATAGTGCAAAACAATGCCCTCCGTGCTGCACTACACATGCCCAAAACTGACCATATCTCACAGGCCAGAAGACGCGTCCATTGGCTCCCAGTCAAGGAAAGGATCAACTTTAAAATCCTCACCCTCACACACAAATGCATTAACCACACAGCACCCCCCTACCTATCTGAGACTATAACCAAGAACTCCTCCATCCGCCCCAGAAGAAGTCACCACGCCAACCAACTCCAAGTACCCACTGTAAAAAGAGCCAAAGCCGGCGGCATTGGCTTCCCTCACATAGCACCTAAGCTATGGAATGCCCTCCCCAACGCGCTTAGAGCAGAACCATCTCTGTATCTCTTTCGCAAATCCCTCAAAACCACGCTATTCAACTAACTCCACCTTCCCTTCACCCACCTCAGCTCGCACACATCTGATACTAAAAGTGTTCGATACGAAATGCTTCCTGTAATGTAAATTGCTTTGTAACCATCTTCCTTCCATTGTAACTAGACTATGTATGTATTCATGTAACAGCGCCACGATGCCCCCGGGCTGATGTGCGCTTTAAATAAATCTGAATAAATAAATAAAAGGCCTTAATAACTGGCATTTTCCACCATGACACTTTCTGTTGTGACGTGGTGTAGACAGAGTAGCGAGATGAACCTTTAGGGAATTGAAGACCATTCCTGAGTCTAACAAGTGAGTTAGGTACAGCACAATGTGTGTGGGTGAGCAATCGATGGGATGGACGCCCTTGGTATAACACCAGATGACAAAGCGTTTCCATTTACGGGAAAAGCAATAGCGCGGGTTAGGCTTCCCCAAGTATGTCCATGCATCTGAGGGAGCTGCGGGTGTCCAAACTCAATGACCTCAGGAGACAGGCTGCTAAATTCAGAGTTTGTGGGCATGGGTGTAGGGTCTCCCCCCTGTCGTGAGACAACATGTTGTACGGGCAGGGTAATTTTACTGGTGGGGAGAGGGACATTTCCATTAGGTGAGCGGACCAGGTTTGGCGGGGTCACCAGAATCATGGCAACTGGTTCCTGGTGCATCTTGTGCACTATCTTGTTGAGTAGGGGAGTCGGATGGGAGGCGGGGTGGGTCCAAGCGTAAACAAATTTCCCTGACCATGTTATCCACAGTCTGTTCCCCTTGGAGCGGTCCTGGGGGTATCTGGAGGCGTAGTCTTGGCATTGGGCATTTTCCTGAATTGAGAACAGGTCGATCTCTGGGAAGCCCCATTCTGCAAAGACGTTGAAGACACGGTCTTCGTGCAGACGCCATTCATATTCTACGGGCAGTGGGAAATCTCTGCTTAGCACGTCTGCCAGAAGATTGAGTTCCCCTGGAAGGAGTTGGGACAAAAGAAACATTCTATGTTTGAGAGCCCACATCCAGATGTTTTGGGACAGCTTGGATAGCCCTGGAGAGTGTGTGCCCCCTTGTTTGTTTAGGTAATAAAAGGCTGTGGTGCTTTGTCAGGACCAGAACTGTTTTCCCTTGTAGTTGAGTATGAAAGGCTTTTAGTGCTTTGAACACTGCTAATAGCTGTAGCAGATTTATATGGTTGGATGCTACTTGTGGGGACCACACTCCGTGCGCTGTCTGCTGAAGCAGGTGAGCCCCCACCCCGTGAGAGATGAGTCTGTCGCGAGAGTGGCTTCCACTGCAGGGGTGGTGGTCTTCCCCTTCAAGAGGTTTCCTCTTGACCACCACTGCAGAGAGAACGAGGGCTGGCAAGACAACTACCAGATCTTCCCATTATCCGCTGGCCTGACACCACTGGCTGTTGAGCCACTCTTGCATGGCACGCATGCGGAGGTGTGCGTGGGGAACCAAGTATATGCATGATGCCATCATATCTAGCAGCCGCATGGCCTTGCGTACCGTCACCTCTTGACTGGCCACATATTGAGGGTTCTGAAAAACGCATGTTCTGAACCCTCTCGTTGGAGGGGAAGACAAGGCCGTCCTTCGTCCGAATCAGAGCCCCCAGAAATTGTTTTACTTGACTGGGGACTAGACAGGACTTCTCGTTGAGAGAATCCCAGACTGAAGGCCTACGGTCTTCTGGGTTTTCAAAAAGCATGTGTCGTAAGAATCCCCTGTTACGAGCCAGTCGTCGAGGTAAGGGTAAACCGGGACGGATAGTCTGCGCAGGTGTGCTGCCACTACTGCCAGGACCTTTGTAAACACCCTTGGCACCGAGGCAATGCCGAAGGGGAGCACCTTGCATTGGTAGTGTGTCCTCTACCATGAAACTTCAATATTTCCTGTGCGCTGGCAACATTGAAATATGACAGTATGCATCTTTAATGTCCAGTGTTGCCATGTGGTCCCCCTGTTTCAACAGTGGGATCACTTCCTGTAGCGTTAACATATGAAACTTTTGAGGTTTTATAAATGTTCGCTGGGCGCAAATCTAGAACAGGGCGCATGGTGAGGTCCTTTTTGGGTACAATGAAGTACACTGAAAAAAACCCTTGTTTACCTGAAGAATAGGGACGGCTTCTATGGCGTCCTTTCCCAGAAGCGCTTCCATCTCCTGAATCAGGATCTGCAGATGGTCTGGCACGAGGTGTCGTGGCGGTCTGAACTGTGGCGGTTGTGCGAATTCCACGCAGTACCCGTGGGCGAGTGTCTTTATGACCCACTGGTCTGAAGTTATCCCCTACCATGCCGCAAGGAAAGATGTTAAGCACCCCCCGAGCGGGGTGACATGGGCGGGGACCTGGATCCGTTGGTCATTTCTGACCAGAGGCTGCGGCTCCTCTGGGGTTGGGGCCTCTGCCGCATCGTTGACCCCTAGGTGGGTAATTGGCAGGGCTTCCGGATGCTTGCCCAGAGTTCTAGTTTCCCGTATTGTATTTCTGACCTGCATGGGATTGGCCTTGAAAGGCCCGACGAGAACCGCCTTCCCTCTGGGGGGAAGGCTTCTGTGTTATTTGTTGTAAGGACTTAAGAGTCTCATGCTCAGAGCCTTGTCGACCGCTGTACTGAAGAGATTGGTCTCTTCTATGGGTTGGTTAATGAGAGCGGCCTTTGTTTCAGGCTTGAACCCCAAGTTGCAGAGACAAGCGTGGCGCTTTAGTGTGCCCTGGGCCAGGGACCTGCCTGCTGCCTCTGCAGTGTCCAGAGTGTTTTTAATTATATTTTGATTTACCTGTCAGCCCTCAGCCACGATGGTGAAAAGTCTTGACTTAGCCGGTTCAGGAACCTCCTGGAAACCTTCTTGTACAAGGTTCCATTGTGCGTCTGCATAACTGGCAAGCAACGTGGTGTTATTTGCTATGCGTGTGGTGAACGCAGCTGCCAAGGTAACATGTTTACTTAAGGCGTACAAACTTTTGGATTCTTTAGCCAGAGGTGCCTCCCCCATAGCAAGGGGTACCCCTGCCCATTTCCGGGTGGTAGGGACTACCAAGGAGTCAGGGGTGGCGTGACCTTTAATATATTGAGGGTCAGAAGGAGATGGCCGAAATAGTTTCTTCCCTTTCTGCACACACCTCTCAAACTCCAAACCAAACACAACCAAAACCTACAGCACAACAAACCGCACAAACCTCACTACATTGCATCAACAAAACAAAAACACATAGCCTTGCACAACTGTACACGACCACGACCGGCCGCAAACACCCCAGGCCCAGCCAACGGACCCACCGGGCTGAGGCCGCCAACAGCACATCACTGCTCTTGCACTTTTCCTGCTTCCTCCCCCTAACTCAACCTCCCCTCCTCTTTCAGAACCGCCAGAGCGCCAAGGGACCACTACGGTGGTGATAGTGCGCGGTACAAATGTCCTTTAACATTAACATTAACTCTTGGATTCACTGCCCGGGTCTGTGCTGGCGTGACGAGAGGGGCCAACTTTCTTTTAACAAGAGTTCAGGAGAGGAATGGGCTTGAGGGGGGGTTTCTCTTTGAGAATGTCCTCCACAAACTCCTGTTCGGGTACCGGCTCCTGGGTGGTGATCTTAAAGATCTCTTCTGCCTTCCTTAAAATGGCATTGAAAGCCATTTGATCGTCCACAGGTAAGGCCTTGTGGGCCGGAGTGGTGGGAGGGGAATCCAGGCATAGGACATCAGTGTCCCGGTCATCAGGGTAGTCTTGCAGGAAGGGTCTTCTTCCTAGTCATAGATGTCTTGGTAAGTGTCCATTTGGACCACTTACCAAGTGGACAGAAGCCAAAGATGTTCCCAAAGATTTTCAGGGAAACAATGCTCTGAACGCGAGAATCCTTTCTAGGCGGTCCATGCACCCTTCAAACTTTTCCCTGGTCCATTTAGACGAACCAGCCGGGACAAAATGTGGAACAACGTCGCCTTCCTGTCGTTGGCGTCGAAATTTGTCACCAAGGCTGTTAGACAGAGGCTCCTGACTGTCCTTGTAGGTTTCGCAAGTACTGGGGTGCCATGGCGTGTCTTTAGACACGTATGTGGCATGTTCCATGTGTTTGACGCTTTCTAAGACATCAGCCCAACCGCCGAAGTAATCCTCGCGAGACTTTCCTTAATCTCTGCCGAATCGGCGTGAGCGGTAGATCGCTTACTGCAGCGCCAGAGCCTAGCAGTAGATTTTTCGCCTGCTGAAAGGCTAGGAGGCCTAGGAGTAGGTTTCGGACCTACCGGGACCTTGGGCGGCACCGGAGCATCAGATGTTCGCGCTTCGGCATCTAAACCAGATTTAGACGTAGTACCCTTAACTTTGGAGTGCCCAGTCGCAAGACGCTGCTGCGGATGCAGGGAAGGCTGCCGATTTACCCGATCAGAGGTTTCCGTTATCAGCGGTCCTGTTGGCGCTTTCACCTTTTTCGGCAGAACCGTTGAAATCAGTGATGGGGTTGTGTTCCGAGTGTGTGGTTTCTGTACGCCCTCGTCGCCGGGTGTTGTCCCCAAAGCACGACTTACGTTGGGCCTAGAGGGGTTGGGACGGGTGTTGCTGACCTAGAAGCATCCGCCTCAAGGTCGATGACATCTGACACGGATATCTGGTCATCAGTGCCCCCATCACTTTCGGCGGTTGGGGGAAGAGGGTCCCCCGCGACATGCCGTACACGGCCCACCGCTTTACACAGCGATCCTTAAGGGTCTTAGGCCGAAGGAGTCTACAGTCCGCACACCACTTCTCGGTCATCTAGGGGTAGACAAGCGTTACAAGTACTGTGCTCGTCTTTCCACGGGTACCTGACCCTACACTTAGGGCAGAACCTAAATGGTGTCCTTTCTAGAGCGAAAGGTATAGACAAAGACCAGACCTAGAGGGCAAAGAGGAGGAAAGCGGAGAGACAACAAAAGATAAGACCACCCCCAACCGCCCCTCTCCCTACTGTGTAGGCCGGCCAGAGGGCCCGGCGTGGATGGCTCAGCCGCCGGATCTTAGGTGCCGAAATCCACCGCCGTAGAAACTTCCTGCAACTTCGCAAAAAGTGCAGGAATCGCTGTCGAAGTGACTTATGGGGAAATAACCGACACAGCCAGTATAAAGATAAACAATGTCTCTTATGAAGAGCTCCGCTATAGGGCAACCAGTTATCTGGGCGGAAAAACCAATATGAGGGACCTCGGCATGTGAGGGATTTTGGGTACACTACACGTCACCATAGGGATAGTGTTACAGACACGCCTATGCCAACGTCCCCCTTCGGTCCCCGAAAGACAAGATGCAATACTCTGCGGATATCGGACCATATGCACAGCATGTGATTCGAAGCAGATTAACAAGCATGAGAAACTCTTACACATGGTTTCTTGAATAAACAATTATTAAATTTAGCAGTTAGAATAACCCTTCTTCAGAAAGGAGCTATATAAAAGTAACACAAATACACTTCAATACTGTACACTGAGTTTCTAAATCAGTAAAGACCCTTTCAGGATGGCCCACAGACACAAACTACACCCTCAGGTGACTTCAATAGCTAGGGTGCTGGGGACATTAATATCTTACTGTTTGCATTTAGAATACACTTAGAAGTTGGTAAAAGGAAAAAGGTATTAGAACAACAAGAGACCATAAATATTCTTAAGCGGGCAAATACTTTTGGATCCTCCAAGCAGAGTCATTCAGTATAACAGGCTAAGCCAAAGTCAATGGGCAGAAGTCTTATATAGGATGAAGCACTTCTGGTAGGTAAGTAAAAAAGTATTTGCACAATGTTTTAGAAGTCTTTAAAGAAAAGAATCAAATGTAGGGCCACAAGCTGATTAGACTTGTGAGTAGTAGAAGATGCAAGCAACTCTACAATAAGAGGCAAGTTCTCTCAGACTTTACAGTACCTTTGCATTGAAGAAAAAGTGCAGCAGATGACTTCTGTTCCTGTGCATCTATGCAGATCTCACTCTTCCTGAGCCAGTCGTGGAGACACGAGGGAGGACTTCTGGGGACTCCTGTACTGCAATGGGACAGTCACTGCTTGCAACCGGCAATCTTTCCAACAAGTGGCACTTCAACGTTTCAGCTCCTCGGGACTACCGCAAATAGCAACTCCACGGTTTCTGGCTGTCGAGATGGACTTTCCTTGATTCTGGGATCCCGCACTGTTGAGGGGGCTCAGGATCGGTCAGTCCAACTTCCTGGGAGTCCAGAGGATCTTCCTGGAGCTCTAGGCCAGCTTAAAAAGCAACTCGCACAATCTGTTCCTCTCCCTGGCTATTCCGTTTCCAGCAGCAACTCTGTGGAAATTCAACCAGCTCCAAAACGGATATCCAGGTGGCTTACTTTGGAGTCGATTGGTCCCACCAACTCAAGGGGAGAAGTTGTCCTTGCAGGGGCTTCTCGGTCGATAAGAATTTGGAGTTTCAGCACAGCAGCAGGGCTTCTGCAGGCAAACCAACGGTCCAGGAGCTGCAGCAGGCGTCCTCTTCAAGTTCTTCTTCGGCTGCTTCTGACAGTGTTCGACTCTGCCTTCCAAGCCAAAGACTCACCTTTTATTCAGTTCTCTCCAATTCATTGAGCTTAGCTGTCAGTCACACAGCAGGGTGGCTGTCGTTGCCGGACAGTCAGCTGGCCAATCACTACAGAGCTCATTTGGGTCTCCTAGGAGACTAAGCACGGGGAGTTTCGGGCACCTCCCTCACTTCCTACCACAGACACCGTGGAGCCAGAGGCAGGCTTCAGTTGTGAATCCCACCAAAGGCAAAGCGAACAATGGGACCCAATCTGGTTTGGCACGCAGAGTAAGTCTCAGGCAGGACATCTACAATAAGAAATGGCGAAAAAAGAAGACCAGGACATTTTGACAAAAAGGGCACCCATGGGTGCTATACTGCAGCTGCAAACGCAGCCCGCAGTAAAAACAAACAATTGCAGAAAAAAAGTAAACCACTGCCACCAGCCATTAATTGTAGAAAGGGTAACACAAATGTTACACGAGAAAGGAGACGAAGGGGATGAGAGTAGTATGGGAGTCGTTTCTTACCTGTAACTCCATTCTTCAGCGTTGGTATCTTTCATGGATTCACATGCTGTGAATATTTCCCGTCGTTCGGCTGGGAAAACCTTGGTAACTTTAACATAGCATTTTCCTATGGAAAAACATCTGACAGTGTCCGATCAACGTCTTTTTGGGTGGTTTAAGCTGCACCAATAGGACAGCTGGTATAAATAGCCTCACCACCGCAGCTTCCCATCAGATGTTAACCTCCCAAAGTAGAGTAAACCCGAACCAAGGTTTGCCTACAGGGGTGGCCGGCGGGTGCATCTGAATCCATGAAAGATACCAACGCTGGAGAAATGGAGTTACAGGTAAGAAGCTACTCCCTTCTCCAGCATTAGATCTTTCATGGATTCACATGTGAATAGATTACATAGCAGTATGATAATCCGGTGGTGCATGACAGCCAACCCAAAACCTCATGCCCCAGGTCATAGTCATCAACACAATGAAACCATCCAACAACCATTAGACAAAGCAAAACCTGGAAGCTGCAGGGCCTACCTTATTGGAAGAGGCGTTGGAGGACCGCCAGTCCCACCCGCACATCTTCCACATGTTGTCCGAGACAGTAGTGCTTGGTGAGGGTATGCAGCACCGCCCAAGATGCTGCCTGGCAAATGTCACCAAGTGGTATACCCGACCACAGTGCAGCAGACGACGCCGTGGGTCCCGTAGAATGGAGTGGCCCTGCCACCCTTCCCGTGGCAAAAGGAAATTGTAGAGGAGACCCAACAGGAAAGTCCTTGCTTAGAAAGCGACTGCCTCCTGTTGGGCCAAAGGCCAGAAACCGCTGTCTCAACTTCCTGAAGACTTCAGTTTGGTCGAGATAAAACTGAAACGCCCTCTTGGCGTCAAGGGAATGCATCGCTTTTTTCCACAGGAGTGGTAGCCTTAGCGAAGAAAGTGGGCAAGTCAATTGTGAAACTCCGACAGAACTTTAGGGTTAAAGTGAGGATTAGTAGACAGGAGAACCTACTACCTCATGAATCAGATACGGCGGGTCGATGACCAGAGCCTGAAGTTCAGACATCCTCCTGGCAGATGTAATGGCCACCAGAAAAGTGACTTTCCCCAAGAGTAACGTCGCCGTAGACATAGGTTCAAACGGCGGCTTCATGAGAGCTGAGAGAACCACATTGAGACTCCATACCGGAGCAAACCTCTTCTCCGGGGGAAATGTCCTGAAAAGTCCTTTGAGGAAGTGTTTGACCAGTCACCGAACAGAGGTGTAGAGTTGCGCCGTCTCGTGAAACTGGAGATGGCAGCCAAATGCACCTTGATCGACAACGCCAGGCCCCCCTTCGCCAGCAGCAGACGATAAGGGAGAATCTGAGCTGGTGACACCTCCAAAGGATGCAAGTCCAGCTGCTCTACGGACCAGGCACATAACCTTTCAACTCTAAGACATTGGTAGACGGCATCCTTGCCGCCGCCAAGATCCGACGACAATCCTGCGGGATCCCTAGATGTCCAAATTCGGGGTCGTTAGGGGCCACGCTGTCAGGCGGAGGGATGCCGGGTCGTGATGCCATACCTTTGTCGTCCTGCAATAGCAGATCCGGCTCCGACCCCAGATGAAGTGGGTCGTCCACTGCAAGGTGAAGCAGATCCGAGAACCACTTCTGCCTGGGCCAGAATGGAGCCACCATGATCACCCTGCACTGGACCTTGCACACCATCTGGATCGTTCTCCGGATCAGAGGAAATTGAGGAAATGTGTACGTGAACAGACCTGTCCACGGGAATGAGAATGCGTCCCCCTTCGAGCCTGGATGAGCCACCCTGCTGGCAAAGAGAGGGCAGTGCTTGTTTTCCGAGCTGGTGCATAGGTCCAAAAAGGGGGGTAACCCCCATTTCTTGAAAATTCTCGCCACCTGGGCGTCCTTCAGTTTCCATTTGTGCAACGGACCTGCGTCTCTGCTGAGAGCATCCGCCTGAACATTCTGAACACCTGACAAATGGTAAGCAGTGATGAATCCTGTGAGCAATGGCCCAATGGCAGACCGCCTGAGCCTCCCGGGACAGGGGCCGGGAGTGCGTGCCGTCCTGCTTGCGCAGATAAAACATTGTGGAGGCGTTTATGTCAAAATTCGAACCACTGTACCCTGAATGAGGGGTAGAAAACGTTCCAGAGCCTAGTGGACAACTCAACTCTAGAACGTTGATGTCTAACAACGGCTCCTTGAGGGACCATAAGCCCTGAACCTGAAACTGAGATGCGCCCCCCAACCCACCTGGGGCACGTCTGTCATGATCATGTACTTAAAATTAGGCTCCACCATGGGGATGCCCCCTCACAATGTTCTCAACAAGTCCATCACCGCAGACACTGCCCAGAGCTCGGGAGATGATCACCTTGTCGGACCAGGAACCGAGACTCTGCGACAACCGAGAGGCGAGAAACTCCTGCACTGGCCTCAAACAGTCGACAATTCAGGACGAGTGGTATGCAGGACGCCATGGATCCGAGAAAAAGACTCGGACCGTGACTGATCATCCTCCCACGAGGTCGCCCTGGAGATGAGCTTCTGAATTCTGTTGACCGACGGCTTCACCAGATTGATCTGCGTATGAAACTGGGCACGAGGAAAACCAAGACCCTGGATGGCGACAGACAAGATTTTGTGAAGTTTACTGCAAAGCCCAGCCGCTGTAACAGGAGCATTGATGCATGGAGAGACTCCAACGTCCCTTGTGGAGACGTTCCTCTGACCAGTCGTCCATGTATGGATACACATGATGACACTCCCTGTGAAGGAAGACAGCCACCGGAGCCAGGCACTTGGTGAACGTCCTGTAATCCCTAAAGGGAGAACCCGAAACTGGACATGATAGTCGCCGACCACGAAGCGCAGGAACCTGCGATGTTTGGGCAGCATCGGGATGTGGAATTAAGCGTCTTCGAGATCCAAGGATGCCAATAATTCTCCTGGCTGGACAGAGCGTACCACCTCCTGTAACGTAAGCATCTTGAACTTGAGGCTGTAACGCTCACCTGGTATCCACGGGGACGTCACTCAGCCTGTTCTGACCTCTTACGACCTTGAACCCTTCCCTGGAGTCTACTCGACTGGAGACTGGGCCTGAAACACAGGATTGGCAGAGTTTAACTCCCTATTGTCTGTGTGCTTGAACCCCTTCTTCCCTGGAGTCCAACCCCTCCCTTTGATCCACAGCTCACCTTTTTTTCTTGGAAAGTGTGCTCACCGTCCTGCTTTCAGCGCAGGGCCGCAGTGATTGATGCAGGCTCGTTGCTGCCTCGTTACTTCTCTGGCAAGAGTCCGTCAAGTATAATGAGTCTTTTGAACAGTTCTCCAACTTCGTTCATTTCCTTCCTTAGATGATGGCCGGCGTCCGGGGATGGCGACCTGCTGCTGAAATGAGTAGCGCTGAAGGCGAGTGAGCGTGATGCAACCCTTTCGTATTTGTATTGAACCGAGTTCTTTTTCTGTGTCTTAGGTGCCACGCTGTTTTTCAGCGTGGATGCCGGTTATGAAGAAGAAATGCAGTGAGTAAGCGCGGTATGCGGCGCCTCTAGACGTTTCCACACTAACCTGGAGTGTCTTTTCCCTCCTACAGATGGATGAGAAGTTCGAGACAGTTCCCCGAGAGCAGCTGGGATTCAGGTAAGCGTTTGAAGCTTGTACAGTCTTTAAAAAATAAGCGAAGATTTGCTGAATGCTTACTAATGCCTTTTTTCTGTTCTTTTGCCTTTTCCTTAGGAAGCGGCGTCCCGGGATGGGAAGGACACCGCCGAAGATGCCCACAGAACAGAAGGAGCGATGAATGATGGGCAGAAGCGCCGCAAGGTAAGGCTGTTCCTAACGGTGTTCTTGTAGGAGCTGAGCGCAGAAGAAAGATGCAAGCCTACTGGAGACCGATCCAAACAGTGTCTCGCTGGAGGTGCAGAAAACACAAAGCATGTTTCTCAGCCTGGGCGTGGCTTAAATAGTCTCTGGGTATCTCAGGTGTCTCCGGGCTGAACCACACCCAAAAGACTAGACTGCACATGCAGTTCTGGGAACCGAAATATGTGGGGGCATCCATCTTGTCCCCATCAATGCACTACAAGCCCAATCCCCAATGTTATCCTATGGGAGTGAGTGAGTCTGGTGCTACAAGCGCCAAGTCGGACTCCAAGTGGGTCTTCGGAGGTATGGAGAGGCCCTTGAAGACCATGTAGGTGATCGTGGCCTGGCTCCAGCCTGACATCTTGGAAGGCTGGGGACATGAGGGGCAGGAATCATGACAGCGGTTGCAGCTTCTTGTTCAACGTCCGAAGGTCCAGAATAGGGTGCTACTTTCCATTTGGCTTTTTGATCACAAAATACCGTGAGTACACCCTCTGTCCTTGTTCCAACACCAGGATCAGCTCTATCACTCCTTTTTCCAACATTAGACGCACCTCTTGCTGCAAGATTGGGAGATGCGGCTGCAACAGCTTCACTGGTGGAATAGGGAGTTGCTGATGCAGAAACTCTGAGTGGCCATATTGCACTGCATCTAGCACCCAACGGTCCATCGTAATTAAACGCCACTCGTCGACATGTTGTGCCACTCTGCCCCCTTATTGACTGCCTATATGGAAGTCATTGCTAAGGCTTGGACTACCGGCCTCTAGTAGCTGTGCTTGATAGTCCTTGTTCCTCTGTGCGGACAGGAAAGCACATCGGAACCCTTGGGATGAATAATTGTGGCGACCGTACCCCTTGTCGCAGGAGCACGCAAGTCTGCCATTCCTGGAGACTCCTCGAAAGGGGCAAAAAGAATGTCCACTATGCAGCATTCCCAGTGATCTCGCTGTATCAGAGTCCTCCTTCATTCCTTTCAATGCCTCGTTAATTTTCCCCAAGCTGCTCACCTTCACATGGCATGTCCACCACTTTATGTTGGATCTCCGGCCGAAAATCGATACAGCGAAGCCAGGCTGGCCTTGGAGAACACCCCATTGTTCATCGTTTGAACCCGGATTCTGCCAAGTCCATTGCAATATTTATGCTGTGCTTGGAGGTGTCCTCCCCCTCCCTATCCAGCAGCATAGCCTCCTACCGTTGTTTCTCAGGCCGATGATCCAAGAGCTGAGCTAAATCGGTGCCACATTGTCGTAGCGAGCCAGAATGGCCAAGGAGTTTGCCGCCTTGACCGTCGTAGCGCCTACCGTCAGCACCTTCTTGCTAAACGCATCCTGCTTCTGGTCCTCACTGTCTGGGGCTGTCGCACACTTGTGCAGACTATGTGCCTTTCTGGCGCTTTAAACTTTTTCTCCAATTGGCCTTTGACCACCGGCACCGAGAATGGATGATGCATCGTGCAAAGACCCTCCTGCCACACGTGGTCCAAAATGCTTTAGCCTATTCCCCATGTGATCAAATAGAAAAAAAAAAAGTCCTTACGCACCTCTTCGGGAGTAAGGCCAAATTCTTGACAAGCCTTCGCCATCATTGGACGTTCTGGACTTCAACTTCTTATCCGCTGCAGAGGATGTGTGCGACAGCGCCGTTGACTTCTCCGTCATGGCACTCACTTCCCTCGATTTGTCCGTCCTTGTAGGCTTGTCCAGAGAGGGGCCCCTCGACCCTCTACTCCGATGGAACCTGGATGCAAAGGACTCACCGTCTTTCCCCACCTGCGACACCAGTGCCCTGTGCGCTGCTTCTTAGAGGGGGGCTAAGCCAGGTAAGTGCCTTAGTTGAGCCAGCAAATCAACCTGCGGTTGCGGTCCTTCAGCGTCTTCTAGGAGAAGCCTTGACAAATCACAGTTGTCCGCAGAATGATTGGGATACAGGCAATATAGACAGTCTGCATGCCCAACCCGTTCTTAGACATTTTTAAACAGCAGGTCTCACACGGCCGAAACAACGATTTCTTCGAGCCCACGGATGACATGCTGGGCCTCAAAATACACAGAACGAAAGCACGTGTAGAATCTAGAGTTAAACACAAGTTGATCCCAACAGTTTGGAGACAGTTGAAATTTGAAGGGAAGCCGCGGGGCAGGCTCTTTACACCAGACGTCCTATTGGTGCAGCCAAAAAGACGTCGATAGGACACTCAGTGTCAAAGTTCTCCATAGTTAAAGTGACCAAGGTTTTCCCAGCGCGACAACAGGAAATATTCACAGCATGTGAATCCATGAAAGACCCAATGCTGGAGAAACTATGTAACCCCGCCAGCACTTTGTGTAAGACAGTGTGTGCTGTGTCTACAAAGTTACAAAAGGTAAGTTAAGTCAATTTCACTTTAATGCTCTTGGAAACAGTTTATCCAAGAGAATGTATTTAAACCTTTGGGAAATCTAAAGGACTTCCCTGTGCCACTGCACTGAAGGTGCTGTACGTCACAATGTAAAAGGATGAAGCCTATGGAGTTTGTCAGACTCCATAACCAAAAGAAACAGTGTTCAAATCAAAGAAAAATACGAGAGAGTGGGAAAAAGGTCACTCTCCAGGATAAACATTTTAATTCCTCAAGTCCAGCAAAAGAGCTGGGGATTTCCAAGGTAGAAGGGAATTAGCACATTCCTGAGAATTCTCCCCAAAAGAGGACTAAATCGACCTAGCAACACTATGTGACCCTTTAGAGTAATCTACCTCAGGAATCATAAATAAGAGCCTGAGCCACTACCCGGTTGGGTGAAAAAGGGGAGTTAAAAAACAAAATGGTCACCTGTGAACAAAAGAGGCGATTGTTGATCAGTTTGACAAGAATTTTAATTTTTTTAAATATTATATAAGCCACCAAATGTTGAGAAAATGCACAAAAAAAGGTGGGGTTTGAGACCAAGACTAAGAAATTCACAATAAGATCATCAATTCTTATGCAACTTTATCAACAGAGGAGAAAAAAAAATGTGGTCTACTTAAGTAGGCTTACCTTCTCACACTTTCCCAAATGTGTTTGGATTTGATGATCACATCATAATTGCTTTTCTCATTCAGCTGCCTGGTGGACTTTAATTCCTTCTTTTTCTTTTTTACATCCTCCCACTTCGGCTTCTTGGCCTCTGATCCTGCAGGTTGTAAAAGAAACAACTTCAATGTCTAATTAGCCATCAGCCAGCCATCGGGTAAGTCCGCAGTTGTGCAGCTCAAGCTTCATTTTGTAAGCATTCTGACATTAACACTAACATTAAGTAAGAAGAACAAGTTACTTACCAACTGTAACGCTCTTTCGATTGGATGTTCCTCCCACATGTTCCTCATCTTCGATATATATCCTTACCTTCAGCTTGCTGCTTCGGAAAATGTTTTCCTCTTTCCACCAGGGTGCGCTTCCCTAGAGGCCGCGGCGTCGGTGTGCCTCGGCGGCACCGGTCAAACACCGACGTCGTCGCATGTATAAAAGCCTCGAGCGTGCCCGCTGGCTTCAGTTCTGTTTTTTCGTATACTGTAGTCAATTGATTTTGATTAATGGCGTGCCCCTTTTGACCCAAGCCTTAAAAGAACTTTGAGTGTAATACACGTAAACTGTACTGTGGGGTTGGTTGGGAGGGTCGATGAGGAATACGTGGGAGGAACATCCAATCGAAAGAACGTTACAGTTGGTAACTTGTTCTTGGAATGGATTGTGTCCTCCCACGTATTCCTCATTTTAGATAGACTCCCAAAGCAGTTTTGTCTCGGAGGTAGGAGTACAGAATTTTTCATGTACAGAATGGAGTACAGATTTAGCAAACAGACTTCCTTGAGAAGAAGTAGAGTCCAGATCATAATGGTATGCATGGATGACTATGTGGCTGCTGCACAAGTGTCTTGTACAGGGACACCCCTTTTTAAGTGCTGTTGAAGTTGCCATGCCCCTGGTTGAGTGAGCTCTCAATCCATCAGTTGGTTCTTTCCCAGCCAATCTATAACATTCTGTTATAGCCAAAATTATCCATCTAGATATTGTTTAGTTACCGCCAGTCCCAATTTGCGTCCAGTGTACCCCACAAAAAGTTGATCACACTGACGTATTTTTGCCAATCTAGAAATGTAGAAACTGAGAGCTCTACTGGGATCTAGTCTATATAGCCGCTCCTCTTTGCTTGCATGAAAAGTAGGTAAAGTTATTTTTTTGTGACAGATGGAAGTCCGAAACAATTTTTGGGAAAAAAGATGTTTTAACTCGAAGACTGTCCTTATAAAAGATAGTGTGAGGAGGACCGCTAGAGAGCGCCTGCAACTCACTTACCCAGCGGGGTGATGTCAATGCTACAAGGAGTATTGTTTTCAAAGTAAGGAGCCTTAGCGGACAAGAGTGTAAAGGCTCAAATGGAATACATGTGAGAAATGTTAGAACCAAGTTCAAATCCCACACTGGATCCTGGAAACGTATTGGTGGAAATACATTGTTTAACCCTTTCAAGAATTGATTTATTAAAAGATATCTTGAAGTAAGATTCGTCTGAAGAGTACTTAATAATGGATAGCGCTGCCAAGTATACTTTTATCGTACCAACCTGGAGCCCCAGATTAGCTAAATGTAACAGAAAGATAAAATTGTGGGGATATTACATTGAAATGGGTCCACATTCTTTTCCCTGCACCAGTTACTGAACTTATTTCAACAACAACGATAGAGATTTGGTTTCTGGCCTTCTGGCCGAAAGCAAAATCTCCATCACGTCATCCGGAAGATCCCAATCCTTGTATCTCAACCTCTCAGAAGCCATGTGTTAAGGTTGAGTGTGTTGACCTCCGGATGGAGAACATGACCTTCCTCTCGCGAGAGAAGGTACTCTTCTTGGAAGACATATTGGAGGGCAGATGGACATGTCCAGAAGGCCCGGGTACCACGTCCTCCTGGCCCAATACAGGGCAATTAGGATCATGGTTTTCATGAACTTTCCCTTATTACCTGAGGGATCACAGGGACTGGAGGGAACACATGCAGAAGAGGAAACTCCTATTCCACTACGAATGCGTCTCCTAGAGCTCCTCTAGGGGGAAATTCCATTGAGCAGTATAGTTCGCACTTCCTGTTGAAACTGGTCGCGAACAGATCCACCTGCAGGGTTCCCCAAAGGGCGAAGATCCCTTGAAGGACTTCCTGAGCTAATTCCCACTTGTGGGAGACTGTACTCTGCCTGCTCAGAGCGTCCGCTGCTGTGTTTTTGCTCTCTGGCTAGATGAATTGCCGATAGAGATCCCTTCTTGTATTGCCCAGAACCAGAGTTGCATCGCCTCTCAGCACAGCGGCAGTGACCTCATTCCTCCTCTCTTGTTCAGGTAGTACATGGCCACTGTGTTGTCCGTCATTATCAGGACATTCTTTCCCCGTACAGAGGGCAGAAAGGCCTTCAGCACTAGTCTGATTGCCCTCAACTCCAAAAGGTTGCTGTGTAGTTCGGACTCCAATGAGACCAACAACCGCTGATTTTCAGATCGTTGGTATGGGCTCCCCACCCCGTGAGTGAGGGGTCCGTCACTACTGTTATCTCCGGCCATGGTTGCCAAAAAGATTCTCCTCTGAGAATATGATGTCTGCAAGCCCACCATTGTAGATCATGTGCTACTTTGGCTGGAACCTGCAACAGATCTGACATTTCCCCTGAGAATTGAGACCATTGAGTTCTGAGAGTCCATTGAAGGGATCTCATTCTCAATCTGGCTTCTGGCACCAGAAAAATGCAGGATGCCATCAGACCGAGCAACCTGAGAAAATCGAAGGCCAGAAGATACTGGGCCTTCTTGTTACGCTCACCTGGCTCCCACAGAGGCGATCTGAACTGGACAGCTGCGGTCTCCACCAATGTGACGCGTAGGGCTGAGATGACAGACTGGACTGGCCCACCTAACTTAGTTTGCTTGGCCCGTAGGAATATTCTTCTGCAAATGGAGAAAGGGAATTAACCACCCGTGGAGTTGAGCGTAAATCCCCCCCCACCCCCACTGTTCTCCCCACTGTTCACCTTTGATGTCCCCTCTTATAGTCTCACCTGATGGTTTGAAAAGATGAGCTCTCCATCCTGCATGGAGCGCAGGGGCGCGTTGATAACCAGTTGCTTCACTGGCTCGAAGGAATTGGTGAGTTCCAGAACAATACTGACTCCGAGATTCCCGGCAAGACGCCGTAAGTATGTAGTTTGGGAGAGTTCAAATGCCTGACTTTCACTCTTGTCCAATTCCTTGCAGGTTGCAGCTTGACCCTAGTGAAGAGTTCCTTGTGGCAACCGGTAATATTCTGGTAAGGATTTGTATTTTCCAACACAGTTCGATAAAATAATGTCAATATGTAACCTGTTGCTTTCTCCCTTATTCAGGTGCTGAGAGAAAGTATGAAGTCTCAGGGAATAATGCCTCCGGCGGTAAAATCAGGTAAGTCTATTGTGGTGAGGAGGGTTCCCCTTGTTAGTCCCTTTGTTTCACCTTGCTGTCCTTTTGTTTCCCCTTAGGGGCCGGGGTTCGGCGAAGATGCAGTGGAAGCTGCGCCGACCTGTGAAGAGGAATAGTACCCCCGGTGGTAAAATCAGGTAAGTCTATAGGGGGGTAACTAATATTCCTCTGTGTATTCCCTTGGCTCACCTTGCTGTTCTCGTCTTCTCCTTGGTGCCAGAGTGCAGCGCGAACATGCGGTGGAATGTGAAGATGCTGTGAAGGCCGGCGAGTTCAGCGCGGCGCTGCAGCAGGCGAGGCGACGCGCATAAAATAACTTTTCTTCCAGCTCGAAGGCGCGATGGATCGGGAATTCAGGTAAGGATCAAAGGTATTGCTCTTGTTCTAACTTTTTCTCCTGCTTTCTCCCTTTTTCTAGGAGCTCCAAACTCGAGGCGGGCGTGGCAGAAGGCTGTATGCAGACTTGCAGGCACGGTGAGCATTACGCTGCTGGATGCAAAATAACGCGAAGCGTGTGCTGGTCTTCGGGCCTGGTTTAAATAGCCTCCAAAGTAGTCAAAGGTAAGTATTCCTCCCCAGCCCCACCCGAGTTATATTAAAAAAAAAAAAAAAAAAAAAAAAAAAAAAAATAGTCCCTAGGTGAAGTAGTCCCTTCCAAGCCTCTTTTGGCTTGGAGCTCTTGCAGCATGGTCTGCATCAGGTAAGTTTTAATCTATGAGCCTTGCGCCTATTGCGCCAGGACTGACTCTCCATATAAGCCTGGCGCCATAGGCGCCAGGACTGCACCCAAATAGCCCCTAGCAGGGGTTGTTGGGCTTGCTTGGGATAACTATGCCTGCTTCCGGGGTTGCTGGACTTGGTCTGGGTCCCCGGGGGTAGGCATGACAATTCTGGAATCTTGTTACCATCTGCACAATGTGGTCTCTTCGGGAGGAGAGGCTTTGCCCGAGCAAGTATCCAGGACTGCTCCAATAAACTGGAGTTTCTGTGATGGCATCATGTTTGACTTATTTAAATTCAGAGAAAACCCTAATTTGTGAAGGAAGTGACAAACCCTGGACAGATAATCCTGGGCTTGCTCCGGGGAACGTGCTCTGATCATCCAATCATCCAGATAGGGGTAGACATGAATCCCCCCCTCTCCTGAGACTCGCTGCCACCACCGCCATCAACTTGGTGAAAACTCTTGGGGCGGAGTTTAACCCAAATGGCAGAACTCGAAACTGATAGTGAGACATGCCAATCGCAAACCTTATGTACTCTGTGCTTGAGATGGATTGGCACATGAAAGTAAGCATCCTGAAGGTCCAATGATACCAACCAATCCTGGAATTGGAGAGCCTGAAGGATCTGAGAAAGTGTGGTCATCTTGAACTTGTCCTTCCTTAGGAACTAGATCAAGTTTCTCAAGTCCAAGATGGGTCTTAGTCCTCTGTCCTTTGGGATGAGGAAATATGGGGAATACCAACCCTTGTTCCTCTCTGCTACAGGTATATGTTCTATTGCACCTTTCTGTAGCAGGGTTAAAACTTCCTGCAACAGGAGCGGATCCGGATGTTTGACAGTTGTATCCCGGGGGTGATTGAGGTTTTAGAAAAGGCAGTAACCTTGGGATACCGTTTCCAGTGCCCAAGCATCTGAAGTAATGCCCCGCCATTCTTCTAGATGCTGTGAGCTTCTGCCTCCCACCAGGGTCTTGTCGGTCAAAACCTCTGGTTCTGTGGTAGCTGCAGCAGCGGCGGCTGAAGGGACAGATGCCGCTGCTGGGGCATATGTAGCACCTTTTCCTCGCCGCCGAGGAAATTTTCTTTGACTGGCCTTTTCGTTATTATTCCTCAATTGGAAAAGGAAGAGGACATAACGACCCCTCCAGGAAGATGAGCCTGTGTAGGGGCGTTGCTGAGGTTGTCTTATAGCGGCACAGAGATTTAGCCGCCGCTTTGGAGGTCTGCAGCTTCTCCAAACTTTCATCCGCCTTGCTGCCAAACAACCTCGAACTGTCAAAAGGCATATTAAGAAGCTTGGATTGCACATCCGGTGCAAAACCAGACTTTCTTAGCCAAGTAAATCTGCGTTGCACCGTGCTGGTTGCCATGGATCTACTGATACTGTCAGCTGTGTCCAAACCTGACTGGAGGCATTCTCCCAAAGCCTCCTTTCCATCTCTTAATATGGCTAGAAAGCCATCACGCTCTTCACCTTCTGGGATGTTTTCAGCTGCTGCTGACATGCAATCCCACTAGGTATGTGAACCTTGCCAAGGTACAGGTTACATAAGTAGACTTCAAAGCTATACTCCTGATGTAAACATCTTCCTAGACCATGCATCCACCTTTTTATCGTCCCTATCTGGAGGGATTGAAGGGTATGCAGCATTTCTTCTGGAAGTGGCTGCTTGTACTACCAGACTTTCTGGAGTTGGACGTTTACTCAGGTATTCTGGATCAGAATTGCAGGGTCTATATTTAGACACTTATTTACTGCCAGGGTGGCTTCAGGGTGTTCCCATGCAGAACTAACCCTTCTCTGCAAGGCAATGTGAAAAGGGAGAATGGGGTCTTGTTGAGGAGTTCCTGATAGTAGATCAGTCATGTCATCATCTTGACAGACTGGTGAACTTCTACCCCACCCCATAAATTCTGTAACTTTATTCATGAGTTTTCAGTAACCCGCATCAGCCTGCTCTGATGGGTCCGGCTTGTCAAATTCGTACTCTGGAGAAGTGTCCAGACCACTTGCAGTCTAAACATTCTTGTAGATCTTCCATTTTTGATTGAGGATTAATTAATTCCTCTGGAACAGATCTTGTACCAAATTTAACACCAGCAGAGGTGACTTCTTCCTCTTCTGATGATTCTCCCTCATAGATAGATGACATGGTCCTGAAAAAGTAATGTCTATTCTCAGATTGAAAAACCTTTTCTGGTAATGTGGGTTTTTCCCCTTATAAAAAGGCTTGGGCGTCAACATAAACGTCGATGGCACCAATGTCATAACCACATCCTTAGACGTCGTCGAGGGAACCTTCGATGACCTAGATGTAATTGTCGAGGGGGTTGCGGAAACTGTCGAAGGAGTTTTCGAAGTTATCGAACGTGAACTCGTAGTTTCCTTCAAAGGAATTTTCGACTCGAGGGCCTTCGAAGTCTTCGATGGCGTTGATGTCGACTGATGACGTATGATGTTTCAACGCCATTTTGTTTCCCTCAACCTTCGATTTATGCACTGAAAGTTCCTTTTCATGAGGTGATCGAGAAGAGTCCCTCGATGGCACCCTCGACGACTTTATCAGCTTTTCTTGTTTTGGACCTCCCTCTGTCACGGTTTTCGTGAATAGGGGCATGGTATTTAGCCTTTTTTGAGGGGGTCTGGGCCGCGTTCTCAAAATTTAGCATGGAAACTCGAAAGGCTTCTCATTTACTCGGGGAGTCATGCTTTGATGGGCATGCCATCACCTCCTCCGAAGATGTCGAGGAGGACGAGGGAGATCGATGCTGTCTTTTTGGATGACTAAGAAGACTCTCGATCTACTCCTCGACCTATGCTTTTTACGATACTTTTTCAAAGACTCGGCCGAGTCTTTCCCTTTCGAAGTAGACTTCGATGAACCCTCCCACATCGTCAGTTTAGCTCTGTATTCTTTCAAGGCTTTATGGGTCATCGACTGGCACGAACCAGTCTTCAATTCGGTGGTCGTAACCGAGGCACCAAAGACAATGTGTTTATCAGACATTTTCTTTCCACACTTAAATCCCCTCTTCCGCGTGGAAGGGTTAGAAGAAGACGACATAGCTTTTTCTTCTCAAAAGATTGAAGCGCTGTTTGAAACGATCCGAAGCGAAGCTAACGGAAAAACGGAACTGAAGCCAGCAGGCGCGCTCGAGGCTCTTATACATGCGATGAAGTCGGTGTTCGACGGCGGCCTCGAGGGGAGCGCCCCCTGGTGGAAAGAGGAAAACTTTTTCCGAAGCAGCAAGCTGAAGGTAAGGATATACATCTAAGATGAAGAATACGCGGGAGGAAACAATCCATTTGAAATACATATTTGGTGTTCCCATGTGTACAGAAACTTCAACACAAAGCGAAAATTGGTTTCTCCAATTAGAACCCAAAAAAGTAAAGAATACCCATTAGTGGGCATTTGAGCATCTAGGTACGGTTTTTTCCTGTCTTTGGTAATCCAATATGGATACTAGCAGGATACAACGCTCCCCCCTTAATTGCCATTAGTATAGACTGATTTCATCTTAAATTTCAATGCATTGAGCTGTGCCGAGGATTTGGATATTGAAGTGGCACTGATGTAAATAAACATAAAATAAATAATGTATTTTGTCAGGAGGTCTTCTTATTGCTCCAAGAAGGCAAGTTAGATCGCTCGTATTGCTGAAAAGCATGTGCAAAGCTACATTTTATTTCATATCTGACCCAAATGAAAAAGACAAACCGGCACCATCAGCCATCCTCCATCTGGAAACACACCAAGGTTTTCCCCCGGGCCAGGGAACAATACGCAGGGATCGAAATGGAGGGAGCTGGGAGCTATTTAGCTCCTGCTTAGCATAGAAGAGGCTGGTTAGCTTGCCAACAACAGCTACCGGAAGCTGGTTTTGGCTCACCATATCAACTGATGCAGAACAAACACATATGTGGATTTAACTGTATTTAAGACAATATGTTCCCAAACATTAGGACACTTCTGTATAACATTTAAAGCAGAAACGGTCATAAATAATGGACAAATTTATAATAAAATATGCAAAGGTTTATTTACAAAGTGCTCCTCGTTCCTTAGAGGTAGCTCCTTGTGACTGTTTAATGCTGTGTATCCAGGAGCTTTTTAGCTCCTACTTATCCAATCCTAATTTCGACCCCTGAAAACGCCATTTTCCATATATGGCCCAGGTGCAGCAAAGCCACTAAAATGGTAATAGGCACAGTATAAAAGCTTCTTAGTCCAACATGTTAGTGCATTAAATGTAGTGGACCAACGAAAGCGAACCACGGTATTGGCCAAAAAGGAAGTGACAAGGTTGCATGGCTGAATGGATTTCATTGACAAAATTACCATCGCTCTGCAGGATTACAGGGAGGTGTAGTGGCTAAAGTGCCTCTTCAGCCTCACATTGCTACTTAACCAGCAGTGATCCCAATCAAGGGTGAAACAGGCCCAGCACAACAGGTACATCTTCAAAGTCTCTTTTGGCAATGTGGGCTGAGGGCAGAAGGTACTCTTCAGAAGATGTGTGAGCTGATAATTGAAACTAGTATGTTGGTACCAAAATAAAAACGTCCAAACGAGGTTCTACAAAAATAGAAACTTTAATCAAAACGAACAATGCACACAAAGTATTAAACATGCAAAAAACTCACCCCTCTTCAGGAATCACAGAATGAAGACTTCATGAATAAAAGTGCAGTCTGGGTGAAGACAGAGGTGCAGGCAACTGAACTGAAGAGCAAATGTCAAAAGTACTTAAAAATGGCTTTAAAAAGGCAAACAGCAGAGATCAGTCACTAGGGCCCCTCAACGTGGGCCAGGGAAACGGGGCCACTGCAAATCTCTTTGGGGCTCTAAACCATTGGATTTGGCGTTCTTGGCACTTTTAATGTGTCAAGTCTGTGTTGAGGCGTTTCAAATGGTTGGTTCCCAGGGGATCATGGGCGTCAAGAGGTTCAGTCTCTGCAGGGATGATTGACTGAAGCGGGTGAGACAGCAGATCAGAAAGTGGCTAGTGTCAAAAGCAGCTCCTTTTCGCAGAAGCTCAAAACCATTGCAAATATGTCAGCCTGCTCAAAAAGGATTGAAGTAGGGATACAGCATCTAGAGCTGCTCCTTGACTTCTGGATGCTGCAGAGACCCAATCCAGGAAAGTCCTGTATTGCTGCACCCCACACCCAGGAATATTGTGGAGCATACTGCAGGGTTCTGCCCCCTCCAATGAGCAGGTACCAGTGTCTAAGGTGTAGTAGGCATGGTTCAGCCAGCTGTTTCTCTCCCCCCCCCCAAATGTGCCCCTGGGATCAGTGGGAAACGGAGCTTGCCTCCGCCTTGGAGCCTCTGTGGCAGAATATTTTGGAATATACTATAATCCCAATAGATTTCCAATGAATCCTTCTGAGAGTCCAAAGATGAAACCAGGGCAGGATTTGCCCCCCTTTGTGTGGACAGTTTTCTAAAGTCCAACTAATGGCTTCATAAAACCATATCTGAGGAAATACAAAAACTTCACTTTTAGTATAAGGCTGTACCACCTGAGAACATTTAGTAGCGTACACCGAGCAGCCAGGCCTATTTTAGGAGGGAGAGAGGGCTGTACATGGGTACAAAGAAATTGTAGCATACATATGGTCCAAAGAAACGCTGATAAACCCTTTATTTTTACAATAAATGGTGTATTTAAATAAAATTAGGCCAAGATAAATCTTGGGAAAGTCAAGTACTATCACATATCACAATTACAAAAACCAACTCAATACTTCTGGTATACAAACCAAAATCTAACCTTATTTAGAATACAATATGCAGTCAAGGTGAGTCAGACCTAATGTAAAACATTCAGAATGGCAATAAGCTAGTCCTGGGGAGTAAAACCATAGTAGATAGACTTTTAGAATACCATAAGTAATTCAAGGGCAGCAGACCCTATAGGTCAGAATATACAGTGTTATTCAGTTATAGAACTTAATTAGACCAACACTGTTACAAGTATATCTTGCAACATATGTAACTTCCTTCCATTATGAATGGATATAGTTAGAACACCAAAGTTACTTTTTAGAACACAGTTCAGAGGGAGTAACAGCTTGTATACTTTCTAGAGGTGTCTTAAGCAACTCATGGACAAGTAGGAACCTAGTGGAACATTTTTAGAAATGCTCTAAAGCAAAAGCACAACCCAACATTAGTTTAAGAAGAGCAGCAGCTATTCCAGGTCGTATAACCTATTGGTATATAAACATATTACACCATTACTATTATAGGAATAGACAGTTTAACCAATGATACTTTTCAGAAGTGTAGAATACAATTCTAGGCCAAGTAAGAACTCTAGCAGACTTAAGAAAGGCAATCAGTTCAAGATAAGGACCCATATACGTTTTAGAGGGGCAATAAGCAACTCAGATACATAATAACTTATTGTTTGAGATATGCGCTAAGCGGTCAGGGGACGCAAAACCCAATGGTACACAGTTATTCAAGGTATGTAAACCCTATTGGTAAGCTTTTACACACATTCCTTTTCAGAATAAGGAGACAGTACAAACACAATTACTTTTAAGAAGAAGAGTGGTACACTAAAACATAGTTTTTAGAGGGGCAAAACTCAAAAGGGCAAGTACTACCTTTAAGACACGTTGTAACATACTCTATTACAGAGAGTACTTTTCACACTGGTTCCATTTTCAAGACAGAAGCCTGATCATTTAGAGTTCTTCCCTATTCTATAGCACGAGTTTTCTCAGAGTCAGAGAAGGGACCCTATTGATCTAGGAGCCAGCTGTAGGCAGGTCAGTAGAAGGTTCAGGTACAGGACAGTCAGAGTTCCAGAAGCTCAGAGTTCATTAACAAAAAAGTGTTCAGTGACTTCGTAGAAGATTCCCTTATAGGGGTCCCGGCATTGGGCATGTACTAATGGTACAGGCAAACTCCCAGACACATGAATCACCCACTCAGCCTCACAGGATCGACACAAGACTTCACAAGTATTACCCAAGCCAACACAGTACCTTAGCAGAGAAGAGCTTGTGTGGATGGCTTCACGCCTGGGTGTCCCTGGAATCGCGATCTGGTGACGAAAGACATTGGCTGGGAACTTGCAGCAGCAGTCGTCAGAAAAGGCTGCCAACAAAGGATTCATCAAGGCTTCTTGCAGCGCTGGATTTGGCGCCCTTTTACAGGAACCAGATGAAACGAATATCGCCAGTCGGATTCTCTTCACTCTCTCCGCCCTGCACTCTGGTGAGTGGACTTAGGGATTCAAATCGTGTCTCTGGAGGTCCAGCAGGAATCCAAAGTTTCAGCTGGATTCAGACTTCAGAAGACGTTGCACTGCACTCACATTCAAGGTCCCCTTGTATTGGCGGTTTGCAGCCCAGGAAGGTCACAGCACGTTGAGGGATGGCTCATTTTGCAGGTCTTCTTGAAACTAGTGGGTCTCACCAGTCTCTGGGTAGGAGTCATCGTTTTCGGGACCCCCAAGGTCGGAAGGAAGGGTTACATCTGGCTCCAGTTACACAGCAGATTCTCCAGTCGCTGGAAATCATTACAGCCATTTCTTCCTCTTCGGATTCCACTCCAGTGGTCAACTTGTCACCAGCTTTCAGAATCTGAGTCTATCAGGAACTACAGTAAAACTTCTGCAAAATCTCCCTGCAGTTTAGAGAAAGTGGCAGTCTGGCAATCAGGACAGCCAGTCCCCCCTCCCCCCCACAACCCAGTGTGAGTTTGTTCCCTTCCGGCAAGTTGAAAGCCAAAGGGCTGCAGAGTTTTAGACTCCTCCATCACTTCCTGATACATTGTATTCCCCAGCACTCCACATAAGGCGGGGTGTGCAGGCTCACTTCTACATAATGTAAAGGGGATGGAAAAAAAAAAAACCTTTACTACTTGGGAACAGTAGGAACTGGGTCCTTTCAGGCGAGCTGAAAGGAAAAGGGCTGCAGAGTTTTGGGCTCCTGCCTTCACAGACATTCTGGAGCCTCAGTGGGGGATACAAAAATTACTTCTGCAGACAAAACTACAAACAAGATCTTTCCCGCCTAGGACAGCAGCAGAAGACAGAAGAAAGGCCAAGGCATAAAATAAACAGTGTCGTATAGCAATTTGCTATGCAATTCTGTAGGTTTGCTACTTAAATTGACACTTGTGTAGCAAAAATAGCCATTTAAGTTGCCTTGTTAAATTAAAGCACAGAACACTGCATTCCTCTCTTGCCCCAGGCGCCTCTGCCTGGTTTTCCTCGGTTCACTGCAGTAGAACAAGTTACTCTCTTACCTGGTAACGTTCTTTCGATGGGATGGTCTGACGACGTATTCCATATCTATGACAGTAATCACCACAGCTGTGCTGCATCGGAAAATCTTCGGCGTCTGCGTCGATACGCCGCCCTCGAGGACCTCCTCCGACGGCACTGGATGGTATAAGTAGGACGCACGACGCCCATAGCCTCAGTTGTAGTTTTTTCCCCAGAACGTGTGGCACCAGTCTTCTGCCAGTCTGACACACAAAGCCTTGCGGAAACGTAAGCTGCAAATCGCATAAGAAATTCTGTAGCGGGGAAAGCAGGGAGGGAGCGATATGGAATACGTCGGACCATCCCATCAAAAGAACGTTACTTGTTCTTGAAGGGGATTGGGTCCTCCGACATATTCCATATCTATGACAGACTCCCAAAGCAGTATCAATGCAAAGAGGTGGGAAAAGAAATTAGAAAACAGAAATTTAGCATGCCCAATCAAATTGCGGAGTAAAGGACCGCCAAAGGCCAGATCCTGCCCCCGGATGGAATCGAGGGAGTAGTGACATACAAAAGTATGTACCGAAGCCCAGGTGGCTGCATCACAGATGTTACGAATAGGAACACCCCTCTGTAGGGCAGTAGAGGCAGCCATACCCCTGGTAGAATGGGCCTGTAAGCCGACCGGAGGGTCCTTACCCGCCAAACGATAACTCAGAGATAGCCAAAATAATCCAGCGAGACAAAGTGTTTAGTCACAGCTTGTACCAAACGCTTTCCAGCGTAACCAATGAAGAGTTGATCGTCCACTCTGACC
The DNA here is from genome assembly GCF_040938575.1 of Ambystoma mexicanum. Taxonomy (NCBI): domain Eukaryota; kingdom Metazoa; phylum Chordata; class Amphibia; order Caudata; family Ambystomatidae; genus Ambystoma; species Ambystoma mexicanum. The sequence goes on along the minus strand of NC_090935.1, from coordinate 1,127,084,731 downwards.
CGGGACATGCGTGAAATATAAAAGCTTAACGCTCTCCTAGGATCAAGCCTATGGAGCCTCTCCACTTCCTTACCAGGATGTGGAGGAGGATTAAACGCCGGAAGAACAACTTTCTGGCCTAAATGAAATACCGACACCACCTTCAGAAGAAAGGACGAACTCTAAGGACAACCCTCTCCTTATGAAACACAGTGAAGGGTGGCTTAACTGAAAGTGCATCTAACTCACTCACTCTGCAAGCCTAAGTAACCGCAACCAAAAATACAGTTTTAAGAGTTAACAGTCTCAAAGGGCATGAATGCAAAGGCTCAAATGGAGCACCCATCAGAATCCCAACCGGCACCTGGAAAGGTGACGGAGGGAACACATTAGTGAGCCCTTTTAGAAACTGCAAAATTAAAGGAATGTTAAAATAGGAACACTCTTCAGACGGGCGCTTAAATATGGACAGCGCTGCCAGGTAACCTTTAACGGTACCCACTTGCAAGCCCCTGTGGGCCAAAGAAAGCAAAAAAGACAGAACCATGGGAATGTCACATGCAAAAGGATCCACATTCTTAACCCTCACCAGTCGCAGAACTTACGCAAACGGTACAGGGACTTAGTTGCTGGCCGTCTGGCTCAGAGCAACACCTCCATCACGTCTTCAGGGAGGTCCCAATCCTTGTACCTCAACCTTTCAGAAAACAAGTGTGAAGGTTAAGGGATCTGACCTCTGGATGGAGAACCTGACCCCCCCCTCCCGTGAGAGCAGATCGTCTCGGTAGGAAAGACGACGTGGAGGGCAGATGGACAAGTCGAGAAGGTCCGGGGCCACGTCGGAGCAATGAGGATCATCCAGGAACCGAGCCTACATAACCTCTGCAGTACTTGCGGGATGACGGGGACTGGAGGAAAAGCGTACAGCAGTGGGAATGACCACTCCACCACAAACGCGTCTCCTAAGGCTCCTTTTGGAGGAAATTCCCACGAGCAGAACCTCTCGCACTTTCGGTTGACACTGGAGGCGAAGAGATCCACTTGAGGGGTCCCCCAAATGGCGAAGATCCAGGAGAATCTCCTGAGCCAACTCCCACTCGTGAGAGATCGCGCTCTGCCTGCTCAGAGCATCCGCCGTCTCGTTTTAGTCTCTGGCCAGATGAACTGCTGAGATCGAAACATCCTGCTGATTGCGCAGAACCAGAGCTGCATCGCCTCCCTGCACAGATGAAGTGACCCTGCCCCCCCTTTTTGTTGAGGTAGTGCATGGCCACCATGTTGTCCGTCAGGATCAGGACATTCTTCCCCTCGCACAGTCGGCAGAAAAGCCTTCAGGGCTAGCCTGACGGCCCTCAGCTCCAACAGATTGATATGGAGTCTGGACTCCAACAGAGACCGACCGCTGATTGTCAACTCATTGGCATGAGCTCCTCATCCCGTGAGGGATGCGTCCGTCACGATAGTCCCCTCTGGCCAGGGTAGCCAAAATGAGCCCCCTTCATCAGATTGTCTTCGACGGCCCACCACAGACGGTCCTGGGTGACCAAGGACGGCACCTGAACAGGGTCTGACATCCTGCCGGAGGACTGAGACCACTGGAGCTTGAGTGCCCATTGCAAAGATCTCATGCGCAACCTGGCCTCTGGCACCAGAAGAATGCAGGATGCCATGAGGCCGAGCAATCTCAAAAACTCGAACACCGGGAGACTCTGGGCAAGCTGAAACTTGTACACCATCTGCTGAATGTGATGAGTCCCCACCTGGGGAGGAAAACACTGCCCCAGGGACATGTCGAGCACTGCTCCGATGTACTGGAGCCTCTGAGTTGGTGTCAAATAGGACTTCAAGTTGAGGGAGAAGCCCAGCTTGTAGAGGGAGTGACAGGTAACTGACAGATTCAGGACTTGCTCGGGAGAGTGCCCTGATCAACCAACCTCCCAGGTAGGGGTAGACGTGAATCCCCTTTCCTGAGGTGCGCTGCCACCACTATCATGAGCTTGGTGAAGACCCTTGGGGCGGAGGTCAATCCGAACGGCAGGACCCGAAACAAAGTGCGAGTCGCCAACCGCGAACCTCAGGTACTTCTTGTGCTTTGGATGTATCGGCACATGCAAATAAGCATCCTTGAGGTCGAGAGACACCAACCAGTCCTGAAGTTGAAGGGCCTGGAGGACTCGAGAGAGAGTAACCATCTTGAACTTGTCCTTCCTGAGGAGATTGCGCAAACCGTGCAAGTCCATGATGGGTCTCAATCCCCCGTCTTTCTTGGAAATCAAAAAATAAGGGGAATACCATCCCTTGTTCCTCTCCGCTACAGGCACCAGTTCTATGGCGCCTTTCTCAAGCAGGGATTGAATTTCCTGCGCAAGGAGCGGATCCGGACTCTTCAAAGAGATTCCTAGTTGGATTGTCTTGAGGCCTCTGCCGGAAAGGGAGACAGTAGCCGTGTGTTATGATCTCCAGAACCCACACATCTGAAGTAATGGCACGCCACTCTGTAAGATGCTGCGCCAGCCTTCCCCCAAACCGGCAAACCATGGGACATGGCCTCATGACTGAGCTGAAGCAGCTGCGGCATTGCCTGAGGGCAAAGAGGCAACAGCCCGAGCGGCCTTGGCACCTCGAGTACCTTGTTTTCCACCTCTGGCACTCCAACTGTGGCCCCTTTGATTGGCAGGCAGCTCCTCTCGCTTTACCAAAGGATGTGTAATAACGAAAGGAACCGCCCCTCCATTGCTGTCCCCTAGGACGAAAAGGCAAAGGTTGGCGAACTGCAGCACCAAACAACTTAGCTGCAGCTTTGGAGGTCTGCAACCTCTCAAGGCTCTCGTCAGCCTTGCTGCCAAAAAGATGTCCCCCCCCGTCAAAGGGCATGTTGAAGAGCCGGGCCTGCACATCAGGAGCAAACCCAGACTTCCGCAACCGCGCAAATCTGCGCATCATGGTGCTCCCGCCATGGACCAGCTGACACAATCTGCCATGTCCAAACCCGACTGAACGGCCTCCCACATGGCATCCTTGCCATCCTGAACCATGGCAAGGAAACCATCCCATTCGTCCCCTTCGGGACGATGTTCAGCCGCTAAGGAAACAGTTCCACAGAGTGCGTGAAACCTGACAAGGCACAAACCAAGTGTTACACTTCAGACTTCCCCGCGGGCATCCTTGCAAAATACAACTTCTTTACAGGCTCCTCTATGGTCCAGGTACAAGCTACCATGGCGTCTGTACAAACGTCGACGCACTCCAGGTCAACTGACACGTATTGTACGTGGAAGATGTACAGCAAGCCACGCCCCTCTTACGACTATAAAACCACCGTCTTCCAAGGGGTTTGTTGCTGCTAATTAGCGTTCCCAGCTACACGCGGTTTTTGTACCGTTTCCTCTTCGTGTTTCCTTACACGAATCCTATCTGAACTCCTGGTTTTGACCCTTTGCCTGACTTTTGGATTGCCTCGTCTCATCCTTTATTCCTGTCGTGCTCATCTGGTTTTTGGATTCGGAACGCTACTGGATAGGCTCTCTTCTGTGGCGGTTTTTCCCAGCTGCTGCTCTACTATTCAATTGCCGTCTTCTATCCGGATCATCTCAACAGCTACTCAGTTATACCCGTGTACTCAGGTACATTCCTATTGCCTTCCTTGGATATTGTCTTCTGTTGGATTCTGGGACATTGAGTGACTTTTCTTGTGTTGCTCTTAAGTGCATATGAACACCCTCCTGAATTGCACCAACCCGGCACTAGTGCGTCCCTCGTGCCGTTCGGGGTTACTTACCTGTACCAACTATTTTCTCCTGTCGTCTTCAGAATCCTGGACTCCTCTTACTCTACTATCTTATTTCAAGTCAGTGGTTATCAATCCTATAGCTATAGTGGGAACCAATACTGAATTAGTTCAATTCCACTCATTTGTGTTATTCTTATTTTAGATCATTCCCGGGGAAATTCAACTCCACTTCAATATCTATATAGGTAGTTGTCCCATCATTTCATCTGTTCTAATTACTTGCATAATACCAACACTGTCTAATATCTGCATTCTTTTGCAGCATTGGTATTGGCGGTGTGTGTTCTCCCCGCTCTTTTATTCAATTGACATCTCTGTCTGTTCTAACTAAAACAGCAGAGAGGTACATTGTGAAAAAGAGCCCCTCTTTGAGGAAGCCTGAGTCTTGTACTCAGGGGAGCTGGGATGGAAGGCTGAGTTGGAATCTTATACCAACATCTCCAAGGCATTATCTCTGTATCTTCGGCCTACTCGGAGTGGTGAGTAACACTGAGTTGGCCGCCTGAAGCGCCATACCACCTGAACAAAACACTTTCTTCGCCCAGCCGTCAAAACGCTTGTCGTCCCCATCAGGAGGGATGGTAGGATACGACGCCTGCTTTGCCGGGGCCGTAGCCGCCTGCACCACCAAACTCTCCGGAGTGGGGTGCTTGGTCAAGTAGCAGGGGTCGCTACTGGCTGGGCGGTATTTTCGCGGCAAAGACTTGCCCACTGCCGGGAGACTCTCCGGAGCAGTCCAAGCCGCCGCCACCCTCCTCTGTAGAGCCATATGGAACGGCAGTACCGGGTCAGTTGGTGGACCTTGGTCGAGGATATCCGTAAGGTCATCCTGAAGAAAATCCCCTGGGGGAGCAGACCACCAGTACTTGGTGACCCTGGACATAAGGCGCCTGTACGAGGAGTCGGCATGAGTGCCAGGCTCAGGTCTACAAAACTCCACCTCCGGAGAGGTGTCCAGCCCACTGGCATCGTGCAGGGACTGCCGCAGGTCCTCAATTTGGCTATGGCCCGAGAGAATCTCGTCCAGCACCGTATCCGGAACCATGCCATCATCAGAGCCCTCATCCATAAACTCAAGCTGGCGTTAAGGAGGCACAGAATGTGGAACAAAGCCATCATTGACCTTTGCCAGAGCCTTTCTAGGTGGTTCCACCGAGCCCCGGGGAACCCCCGTCGAAACCGCATCGAATGAATTGGCATTGATGCCGAACGTGCGCCGACAGCATTGATGGCGTCGAAACAGTCCGAGGCCGGAGCCCCGAGCGTGTCCCTCAACAGCCTGGGCGCCGATGGCATCGACAACTTCTTCGGAGGCAGGGCCTCGAAAGAGTCCATCGACTTCGGCGCCACTGGCGTCGACGTCTTCCTTGAAGACAACAGGTGCACACGATCTTGAGCGCGTCGAGGACCGTGACCTGGAACGTGCATGACGAGAACGATTCCCCTTGTCCGAGCGGGACCTCTCCCGCGAATCGTGCTGACCACCCGAGCCCGAAGGCGTGCGAGCGGTGTCTCGACCGATCACGACCGACCCCACTCGGAGGCGTGGATGGACCAGTGCCCTGCGATTCGAGAATCGCCAACATTTTCTTCCCGAAGGAAGCCCATTCCTCCGGCATTGCAAGCGACCCGCCGACGGGCGGAGTCCTCGGATGAGGACGGGGAAGGCGACCGATGACAGCACTTCCAGGAATGCCTCAAAGAGGCACAGTAGTGGCGGGACCGACTTCGGGACCGAGACCCACTGGACTTCGATGACGAGGCAGAGAGTCGCCCCTCGAATCGTCCGTCGAAAGCCCCGCAGACCTCGACTTCCGTGGCTTGGACACCTTACCTACCGATAGCTTCTTCTTGCGCTCCCGCAAGGCTTTGGACGTGAGCGACTGGCAGTCGATAGTTATCCGTGTCATGGGCCTCCACGAGGCACCAGAGGCAGGCGTGGTGCGAGTCCGTTACTGACATCTTGGACCCACAGTCTCCGCACTTCTTAAAGCCTGGACGATGTGTGGAAGACGAGGTAGACATCACGAAGAAAGACTTCACAATACGAACAGGTTCGAAGAACCGAGAAAGAACAAACTCCAAAGAGTCGAGGCGCGCCAAGATCTCCGAAGCGAACACGTTCGCAGAAAAAACGTAACCGAGGCTACGGGCGTCCTACTTATAACATCCAGTGACGTCGGAGGAGGTCCTCGAGGGCGGCGTATCGAGGTCATCGACGCAGGAGCCGAAGATTTTCCGAAGCAGCACAGCTGTGGTGATTACTGTCAAAGATATAAGTCGGAGGACCCAATCTCCTCAAAATCACCTTTTGGTGATTAAACATTTTTGAAAACTTACAGGATTACACAGCCAAATAAATTTGATGACAAACCTAGTTCTAGGACTGGTTGCATACATCTGCAACTGGTGCTCGGCCCATGAGCTGAACCCATACTTTGGTGTATTATATCTCGTTACCCTGTTGCTTTATACCAGCTAGCCTGAAAACGAGATGGCCACAAACTGTTTGTCCAGTTCTCTGCCTGCTACACCATCCACTCTGCTTAGTCTCTTACTGTCCTCTTACGTAATGAACACACAAAACTAACTGCATAAAGTAGTGATCAATCGTTCCATCCAGTCTGCAGAACTACAGATCTGCTGCAATACTATCCACCGTATTTAGCCTCCGGAGCTCACTTTGCTCTACGATTATGATTACCTTGTATAACAGCACAGGCATGAGAGGGGGCCAAACTGTTTTCAGAGCCGTTTCATTGCATCTATTTGTGCCCATTCAGCTAACCTTTTTCAGACACTCATCCAGGGCACGCAAAGTCTACTCGCCCACTAGCATGATCAAGTAGATTTTATGACAGGCAGTACCATTTGCAGTAGGAACTTATTTAATATTTACTTGGTTTCCTGTAAATGTGAAATAAAAATGTCACTGTGCAAAACTGGCCTCTGGGTGGCAGCGGTGTGCTCGTTTTGTTTATTTATATTGCACACCAGACCCAAGGGTATTAGGGTGTGCCAAACAAAGCAGGGGTTTGGTGACTTATGCCATTTTACAGAAAGCACATTTACATTGTCTGTCATCTATTGCATGTCTCTTAGGTCGAGTAGGTAAACTAAGTTTCTAGACCTGCTGGTCTAGCAGACTTTTAAAGAATGTTCAAGGCCTGTCTCTTTCACCAATGTCTTACTTAAGCGGTACACAAAAATACTGTTTTGTTCCTTGTTTTATGTGCTATGTACAAACAACTTCTGGTGACAAAAATATTAGTATACCATTGCTAATGAAGAACATTTTAATTAGCAAACTCTGCTAATCAATTTTTGAAACCAATTCATGCCTTGGATGCTTAAAAATGGCAAAAAAAAGAGCTCACCATTCTAGCACAATGGTGACCCTCCTATGCATTACTGCAACTGATTGGACAGCCTGCGAGTAATAGGACTAAAAAGTCATTGACGTAAAACCAGTCACCAGCCATTCAAGCAAACTTGCAATTGTAACATAAATGTTACCAGGTAAGTAAGAGAGGGGATTCAGTGCATCTCCCCAGCCCGCCACATAAATTGGGGCGATGGCTGGCTCACTACATGAAATGCAAAGGGGATGGGAACAGTAGTTCACCCAAGAGAAATTACAAAAGGAAGACCAAAGGGGCACCCAGCCTAAGCCCAAAACTTAAAGGGAACTATAAATCCATCACTATAGAGACATAAAAAGGTCACCCATAATAAGAGTAAAAAACTAAGAGGAAAAAGATTCCCACTCACCTAGGGACAAGGAAAAATAAATCAAAGTCCAAGCAAAATGTTCTGGGGTTGACGCAGGTCAGGAAGATTTGCTATCAGGAAAATCTGACCTAACACCCAAATAAGGCAAAAAGAAACAGTGGATTAGTATCTTTTTAGTCAGTGGGAAGTCTTAGAGACAAACCTGTGCCACTGCAGTGAAGGTGCTGTGTAACACAAAAAGTTGGGCTCGTGGAGTGGTGTGGCTCCAGAGCCCAAGATATCACAAACAGTAGGAATACACATGGCAAAACAAATGTAAGAGTGGGGAAAAAGGTTCACAGTCTTATCAGGTGGAAAAAATAAACCCCAGAAATCCAGCAAAGCTGCTGAGGGACTCACTAGGTAAGGGAAATTAGCCATAAATGAGAATTCTCCCCAACAGTCACTGCGGCAAACTGTGCTGAGCGGGAGGAGCAACGGCGCCCTCCAGTTGGATGACAGAGGGTGACTGCCAGAGATGGAGGCGGGCAGCAGAATACACCAGCGCCACAGCCATAACGGCACAACAGGAGGATTGCTTCATAACGGGATACCAATCAAGAAGGTACCCGCAACATTTCAAAGTAGAGATCCAAGAGGAAGGGGGGCCCCCCCAGCACAAGTTCGGCCCCTGGCCAGGGTAAGGCAAGACCCAGAACGTGGGGAAGCAGAAGGGAAAAAGACATCAGACCTCTAGGAGCAGTAGAGTAGGTAGCAAGAGAATGTGGAGGCCGACATACGGCGGAGGAAAGAAGGATGGTGACATCGTGCTCACGCAGCAGTGACTTAATATTCACTTGTGTAGAAGCAAAAGCTGTACATCGTGTTCCTAATAAGGGGATAATAGAAAGTAGCACTAACGTGGGATCAGAATACAAATGCTGCTGAAAGCCATTGTTAAACCCCTAAACTTCATGAAGATTTGGTCGCAAGTCTCATTAAGCAGAACGATTGTTGCGAAAAGACATTGAACGTTTAAACCAAAAACCTGTGAAAAGGTGGTTGTGTGCCTATTTTTATTTTCCATGTGAAGAGTGTTCTTTACCCTCTTTATTCATGCAAACAACCATTGTTCATAACATTGTATCTGCAGTTGGAGAGAGTGCAAGCATTGCCCAAGCCAAGAGTATTCCCTTATTGAGATTGAAAGCAGCCTTTCTCAAAGCCAGAAAACGGTCTAACAATGACTGCTCGCCCAATAGAAATTCAATCTTGCCTAAGATACAAATATGCAAGCATTACCCGAAGACAAGAAAGTGGCACCGGGCTTCAGGGTAATTATTTGGCTAACAGTTGGCAAAGTTGGGGAGGGGAAACCTTGCTGCTTATACAGATTACTTGAAGTTGACACAACCTATATTGCCTAAGAGAAAGTTGCAGCTGGAGGAAGAGGTCATAAGGGAAGTAAACAACCTGTGTCAAGAGATCTGGACAGCACACATTTCCAAATTAACATGGATCGAAGCAAAAGAAGCTCCAGTAAAGGTGCAGGCGCAAGAATATCAAATGTGCCTTCAATGAGTTGGAACTGTTCCTGTAGGGAAGAACAAATGTAACAAGACTTTGTATATTTCAGATCTCCAAAAACATACTGCATCACATGTAGACATGTATTGGGTGTACGGTCAGCAGGCGTTATTTGCACCTCAAACCATCGGGGAGGGGCACATGCTCCTTAGCCACCCTGCATTCTGCGATCCTTGTGGTTCCCCAGGCGCATCTTCGGACAGCATTGAACACTGGCGTAAAGCACCCAAAATATCCCACGCCCCAGCTCCCACAACTAGGAAGAAATAAACGCTCATTCAGACGACAGAAGAGGCGCTCAAACTGGTGTCTAGTCATAATTTCGAATGAAAAATTTCGATAGACAAAAAAGTCGAATCAAAAATGTCGAATTATTTTTTTTTCGATATTTTTTTTGGCTCTAGTTTATATAAAAAAAAGTTTAAAAAAAGGGGTTGGGGAACCCCCCCATTTCGAAAAAAAAAAACAATCAAAAAAAATTCGACTTTTTTTTCCGACTTTTTGACTTTCGAGATTTTTGTATTCGAAATTATGTCTATAAGCCGCTCAAACTACTTATCGGAGCATTCTTCCAAGTTGATAAAATAAAATCGGCTATACAACAAGGCTGGAGTGTTCTTCGCGTCAATACTGCTACCAGGTGTGCAGGCAGCCACAAATGCAACATGGCTGCAAATAGTAAGGTGGAGGAGATGCAGTTGGCCAACGATACAGAGCAAGGACTAAATGTGACCAAGAGTGAAATGAGGGCGAATAGGTTGATGACACTCCAGAACCTCTACCTGTTCACTGCCAAAGAAAGGGGGGGGGTTTGCAGGGGGAAAAAATCAGACTAGCCTGCAGTACATCCATACCCCCAAATTAGTCCCTGGCGTAAATTATAGGGGTCCTACATAAGCTGAAGACAAATATGCAAAGAGAAGGTGGAAATGACACTGATGATTGGTTCCATAACATGTTCTCGTGGGCGCCATCCTGGATGGGAGCACTGGGGAAGATACTGGTCCCCATAGTAGTGCTTCTGTAGGTGATGTTCTGCACGTGCCAGATGATCCTTTGATGCTGTGAAACTCCCGAATAGCGCAATGATGGTTTACGATTGGGGTAAATAGCGTTCCTCGTGGTACAAAAAAATGTTTGTGAGATTTGGGAGGCCCATAGACCCCCACCCCCCCCATCCCCTGCCCGTCCAGCAATTGTGGCCACACCCCCACCAGATCCCAGAACTATACTGAAGATTGGGTAGACCTACCTATTGGGATGAGGATGCATTTATCCAACATGTACTCATGAAAAATATGCCCAGGCTGGGGAATGCGTGTAGGGTTTGGGTACCAAAGCAAGGAATTTTGAGGTATGAGGAAGCGCAGAGAATGGCCGCAGAGTCAATGTAGGATTAACTGAAAGGCGGAATATTGGAATGCATGCCCAGCTCCCCTGCCCTCCCCAAGCGGTTTAGACAGAGCAAAATGCTAAGAGTGTACACACACCTGAAGGCTCGCAGGGGCAAGGAGAGGGGGTGTACACAAGGGATAGAGCTTGTGGAAAATGTAGATTTTCCAGATGCTAGGTTTTCTGAGTGATGAAGGGACACTGAATCACAGTCATTTTGGAAAGGCCCCTCACGGTCAGGACCCAGTACTAGGGAATAATAACTGTAGGCCTCAGCAAGAATACCCACCCCACTCCTGCTCCCATCCAAGGCGATAGCGTAAAAGGTTATTCAATCAAGTAAGAACATAGTCCTTTCTTTTATCAAACTGTAGGCCCATGTAATCCAACAGGAATGTGCCTAGCAAAGTGCGGGTAGGTTTGGCCTGGTTTTGAAGGACAATCCCATGAGAAGCAGGGCAGAGGTCTGAAGGTGCCAAAACATGGATCCCAGATTTAAAGCACCCACGCCCCCAAACCCCAGGCCTTTCTGTTTGAACTACCAGAGACTTGCTATCCAAACTGCTAAATCCCTCAACCGTCGATTGATTAGTGTCACTCCAACAGGCAACCCAGGGAGGGGGCAGATGCTGGGGGGGTGGGGGGGGGGGGGGTCCCAAATAGAATGTACTGTGATTTGCACTACGAGGGGGCGCCAGAGTGTCTGGAACGAACAAAGCTTCTCGCATTTCTGAGGGCTATCTTGACCAAGAGTATCCACCGAGCTATGTCCAGATTACCAGATGATCACATGGTCAACATGTGAAAAGAAAGGTCTAGAACTTAGAGGGCAAGGTCAACGCGGAAGACGATTTACACAAGCAATAGCAGCCAATCATCTGGTGGTCAGTAAGGTGTAGACTGTATGCACATAGGGGCCCCACCAATGATGAGATGGAACTATACAGGGTTTGTCACGAGTGTCGTTGTGCCTTCAAATGCCTTGTCTGAACTAACCAGTGCGCTACGTGGTAGTAGGGTTTCAATGCCGCTGCTGACATGCATTTTTTTTTGGGAAGTAAAAATCTTGTTATGCTTGAAAAACATGTGCCAAGTTTTTCCCTAGAGGGTTGCATTTATTCTGCGTCTGGTTGTCAGGTCTGCCAGACACTTGGCTCCTGGAGGCAGGACCACTGGACAGTTTTTCTAAAGTCCACCTAAAGGGATTTTTATAAAACTATTCCTTGGCCAATACAGAAACTCAACTCTTAATATAAGGCTGTAGCATCTGCTATTAGGGTAGCAATGGCAGAGCGGCCAGGCTGATCTTATGAGGGAGAGAGGGCTGTAGATGGGTACAAAAAACTTGTAGCATACATATGGTCCAAAGAAACACTGATTTATTGTAAAAGTAATGGTTAATTTTATATATACACACAGGCAAAGAATTCTTTAGAAAAGGTAAGTACTATTATACGTCATATTCACAATTATAAAAACCAACAATACTTATGGGAATGCAAACCAAAGTATAAACCTTATTTGGAATAGCAGTATGTAGTTCAACTTGAGTAAAACCTAATGATACACATTTAGAATGGCAGAATGCTATTCACGAGGAGTAAAACCACATTAGTAGACTTAGAGGGACAGTATGTAATTCAAGGTAAGCACACCCTATTGGTAAGAACCTACAGTGTTATTCTGTTTCAGGAATACCATAGTTATACCAACACTGTTACAAATAAGTACCTGGCCACTTGCATAGGTTATTCTGGTTCAGCAACAATGCAATTGCACTACTGCTTAACAGGCAAGTACTTTGTAATTCCTAAGCAAGAATGTTACGGTTACACCAACAATACTTTTCAGAAACATGGAACACAATTCTACAGGTAAGCAATAACTTATCCATCACTTTTCAGAGGGCAGTAAGCAACTCATGGATAAGTAAGAGCTTGGGACACACATTTAGAATAAGCCACCTATTCAAAGTGAGTAAAACCATATTGGTCAAACTCTTACACTATTTCTATTACAGAAATAGTTTGTTATTTTTTTTATTAAAATGCTTTGGTTTATATCGTAAACCTTTCATTTATACAAATGTATATATTGTGCATGCAGACTTTAAAACTCTAAAATGTTTACTTATTTTCTAGAATCGTGTATCAGGAGTTGTTGATTCAGTTTCCATCTTGTTTGTAATCGGATTACAGTTCATGTGTCCTTCTAGAGAACTCAATTTCTGTATCTTAGGTGATCTTTGACCAGAATTGAATGATGGTCGTTACTAATTTTCTGTTATTACCCAGTAAGCTTTGTGCCCATCGTTCATTACCGTCTAGCCGTATATTCGGTTTAAGAAACAGATCACTAAATAAACAATGTTTCTGGGTCAAGGCTGGACACTTCATTATAGTGAATCTCTTTGCAGAGCCGAGACAGGGTTGATCATTCTTTTTTTATCAGGTTCCTTTTTGCCATAATTTCCCATGTTGGGATTATATTTAGACGTAGTTTCAAGAAAGTATCACAGATCCATCTCTCTGGAAACAGATTGAGGTAGTCAGTGGAGATCAGGTTGGTATCGACTTCTGAGAAGCTGCGTAGTAGTCCAATCATTGGGAGACAGCTTTATTTTGGCTTTTTGAGGTCGCCGCATCAGCATGTGTATAGCTATTTCGGCTTCTATTCTTTTATGGTCTACATAGTTTTTCCATATTGTTAGGGCAGTCTCACTGTTCGTGAGTGTTTTGGAATGGAATAGCTCTAGTGCAGGTATGTGATCCTCAAGGTTCATTTTCCTATAGAGATCTAGTTACTTCCATGTGATGATAGATTGCAGGGACTGAACGGCAAGTTCATAACCGATTCGGGGCACCGTTCATGATGTTGGAAGAGAAAACTTTACTCCAGAATATCCCCTCCAATTTTTGCCAAAGTTGGGAGTCTAAGTTAATCACGGGTGAGCAGAGCGGTAGAGTGGCGCAGAGCGGAAGAGTGGCGCAGAGCGGAAGAGTGGCGCAGAGCCGCTGAATGTGTAGAGCGGACGGAACGGGTGAAGTATGTGGATGGAATGGATGACATGTGGATAGAACGAGTGATGTATGTGAATAGAACGGAGGACGTATGTGGATGAAACGGGTGATGTGGATGGATGCATGTGGATGATGTATGTGGACCAAACGGGCGACATATGTGGACCAAACGGGCGACATATGTGGACCAAACGGGCGACATATGTGGACCAAACGGGCGACATATGCGGACCAAACGGGCGACATATGCGGACCAAACGGGCGACATATGCAGATGGAACGGATGAAGTATGCAGATGGTACGGATGAAGTATGCAGATGGTACGGATGAAGTATGCAGATGGTACGGATGAAGTATGCAGATGGTACGGATGAAGTATGCAGATGGTACGGGTGAAATACGTGGATGAAGTGCATGAAGTGCATGAAACAACTTAGAATACATGGAGCGGAGTACATAGAACAGATTCGTATGCATGAAATGGATTGAGTGCGTGGAGCGGATTGGAGCGCATAGAACTGTGTGACTTACATGGAATGGTTTGGAGTGCATAGTACGTTTGAAAGAGCATGTAACCCATCATATCACATACCCACGCTTACTCTCTTCTTTACACCACCATTCAACTAGAACACATACTATGACACCATTCGGTATAACTGTTCTCATACCAAACATCTGCTGCATACTCCCCCTCACTCTAAGTCAGCGGTCGCCAAACAGTCGATCGCGGGCGACTAATAGCTCGCCTGAGCCTTTTCAGTCGCCCGCGCTGAAGATAGGATAAATGTTTATTTTTCGGTAAGTTATATTATTTAATGGTGCTTTTTGCAGCAGTGTTCAGGATCCGAACCCTAAACAGCCCAATTGCAGGCAGAGAACTTGGCTACTGTGCCACTTGGAACTACTTGTAAATCTGCTGACAAATGTCAGTATCACGTTATGCTTCTGCAGGCCGCCTGTAGTACTACAGTTGGCCTTGTGCGCCCCCCACGACAGTCTTTCTTAAGGAAGCTGCTCTTGTTTGCCAGAGATGTTGGAGGGGCTAGGGCAGGATCAGGATAATTGTGACCACGCAATAAAAATATCACAGTAGAACTGCCGCTCGCCTGGAAATGTTCAAAATAATATTTAAAAAAGGGTGCAATTTCTTTCAGGTGGTTTCTTTCCAAATTCCACACCGTACATTTCCACTTTAAATCACTTCCATGACACAAGTACACCCACTTTTAGTACATTAAGCAATTCATAGACACGCTGTACAGTAGAAGCCTACCAGGGTAGTTAAGCAGGTTGACAGACCGATGCTGAGATGTTATATATTCAAAACTACAGGTTGTTAATCGTATTACTTTTTGCAATGCATTATAAAAAAAAGTGCTATACAATGTGTTTGGCCAGGGTATGGGTTGGGCTGGTTGCTTGCTTATATTCAGGGCTGAGGTGGGGATATTTCTGCCCCTGTGAAAATCAAAAGTTGGCACCCATGAACCCACAGTTTAATTTCCTAAAAATAATAATAATGATAAGTTATTTATATAGTGCCTTAATCCAAAGCGCTTTTCAGAGCACATATTTACATGCAATATCACCCAACTGAAATTGGTACTCATGTATTGACCTCAGAAGGATGAAAGGCTGTGTTGGCCTTGCCGGGATTTTAACCTGCGACCTGCAGATCACGCTCCGATCGCAGCAGCGAGCGCTCAACCCACTGAGCTATCTTACTGGCAAACAACAGAGTATGTGTGGTGTCTGACAAAAAAAAAACATTTCAAAGAAAACTTGTGAACGCAAGCAACATTTTTCAATTTGGAAATTACTTTTGTTTTTTTTATGTAAGTGTGAAATGCACATTCGGAAAACAATAGTGTGCCTAGCATGTAGAAAGCCTGCATAAAACGCAAAGGAAGGGGCACAAAAATTACAGGATATTTGTGTGGTAGTCCAACAAATATCTGTCTTTCTGAGACAGCTACTAATAAATAATAATGCAACAAAGAGGTTTTTGAAGTTCTTAATATAATTGTGAAGGCATATGTTATTCCATCTGTTTATAGAGGGGGAAATAATCGAGCCAAAAAAATATTGGTAAAAATTCTGAGGCTTATAAATATCCCTACCCCGATATCGCCCGCTAGTAGCTCTCCACTGTTGGCCTCCACTACAAGTAGCTCTAGCCAACGTAAAGGTTGGAGACCCCTGCTCTAAGTAAACACTGATGGTCACACACGCCCCAGCCAGGCGTTCTCACGCCTAACGCAGCCACATTCGGTCTGGATAAATCCTGCCAGAAAGAACACATACTCCTGATCTCTCAACCACCACACCTACCGCTAAGAAGCAGCTATTACACGAATGCCACACCAGCTGCACACATATCCGGTGCTCACACGCACATTTCACTCTACTGACTTGAACTCTGGTTCCCAAAAGCGTTCAACCGAACCAGCGCCTTCAGACCATACCAATGGTACATAAGGCGCTATATAAATGCAAAGTAACTTAACATGGTTTCACCACCATAGGTCCGAATTGCTGCCACCTTCTTCCTGTAGATTATTATCAGTGGCTTAACAGAAAACTTGCCAAATTTGTTGTGTAAAGTAAGTCTTTGGCGTGCTAGTGACCGGGCTTTAGATTTGAGATGTACAGCGCAGTTCTTCTCCACTTGGGATTCATTGATCCAGATACCAAGGTATTTGATGGTTTTAACTTCCATTAGTTTTTGCAAGAAAAAGGAATATGAATTCTTTGTATTGGCGTGCTCTGGAGTCAGTTTCATGACTTTGGTTTTGTTGGCATTTATTTCCAGTTGATTTTGGCCCATATATTTCTGTAGGTTGAGAGCCATTTGTAAGCCCCTTTGCATTTTTGTCAGCATCACAATGTCATCTGCGTACATCAAACAGGATAAATTAGTCGCATTCAGTTTCGGAGGGTTCATGGTTGGTGTGTATATATATGGTCTTCGAAATCTGATGTGAACAGGTTAAATAGGGATGCCTCCAAGGGGTACCTCTGTTTAAGGCCATGCCAGGTGTTAATCAAGTTTGTTACCAAGCCCTCTTGACATTCTGATTTTGATATTGGTGTTTGAATATAGCAATTTTATTGGCTCTAGGATCTACCGGGGGGAGCCCCACTCTGATAGTTTGCCCCATAAAATGTCCCCGTTTACCATGTCGAATGAGAGGTGGAGATCGACAAAGGCTGCATATACCTGTGTTTCGCGGTTTGTCTGGTCGCTTGTCTTTTTGCTTTTGCAGCCCATTTGTTGAGTTTGTTTAGAAGCAAAGTGGCGAAGATTTTTCCTAAAGGATCGAGGAGAGCTATCAGCCGATAGTTTCCTGGTTCCATCGATGATCCTTGTTTGAATATAGGGATGAGAATCGCCAGTTGCCAGGATCTTGGGATTTCATTTGTGCGATCAATGAGTTAGAAAATTTTAGAACAGAGCCGCCCAGAATTTAGGATTGCGTTTGATAAAGTTGGAGTCCATCAGGACCCGGGGATCGTGAAACATTTAACTTGTGAATTGCACTGAAGAGGTCATCGGGGTCCCATGCAAGTGCCCATTTCGCTTTTTGGGAGAATGCCCCCTTTTCCCCCTCAATGGTGGTCTCTTTATATAGTTCCTTAAAGTAGATAATCAAATGTGCCTCTTGCACGTCATATGTCTTGACGTGGAGGTCGAGGATTGAGTAAGTTCCATAAATTCCTAGTGGTGTGCGTTTTGAATGCTCTCAACATGTTTTCAGCATCGTGTTGGTACAGGGTCATTCTTGTTTTCTTCCAATTTGTATGCTTTTGTTTTTTGGATTTCATCAGCAAGTATTTTTCCGGCGATGGAAGTTTTCTTAGTTGGTTCAATGTTCTCAACTCTTTTTTCAGCAATCCTGCTATTAAATGTATGTGCATGGTGCTGATCCCTCACAATCCTAGGATTAGTAAGTTGTCTAAATTTGCAAAGGATCCATTCATAATTAATTTTTTCATGGTCTTCAAGCATCGATCTCAAATGTCTCTGGGAGTTTCTCCAGTTGTCTTAGGGGGATACTAAGCCTATTCAGGCAGGTGTGGACTTCCATGTGTGGTAAATTTCTGTCAGTTGGAGCGTTACCATTTGACCATGATCTTATGTAATGATAGCTATGTGGTAAATAGATGTTAATTTTTATGTATGTTCTCATTTAGTCGCTTGGTACTGTAATCAATTCTTGCAGTTGTTTCGCCACAGGCCCAAATAGGAGCAAGCATTCCCGTCTTGGGATCCATGGCATCTAAACATTCCACATTTCTATTTGCTGTTTCTGTGTTCCATCACAAAGCACAAGGTTGTAACATGTGATCCTCGGCTGCGAATCCAGCATGATTAAAAAGATGGACTTTGAGGTCTCTGCATATTATGAAGTCTGTCAGAGGGTATTTCTGAAACGTCATATCCATGGCTGAAAAGACAGTTTATAAATGTTTCATCCTGAAATTTTGCTGGATTCCAATAAACATTTAGTATGCCAAGATTCTGTGCGAGATCTTTCCTCCTCATTAATATCTTTCCGTTAATCTGAATTTTTGAAGTATTGTTAATTGTGCCCAGGGGTTTAGGTTGATAGATTCAACTGTCTCCAGGTTAGCACCCAGCTTTATGAGTGTAAGCAAACCGGAGGATGGACGCCTTTTTTTTGTATTGCTGGATTCATGTGTGTGGTGAAGCCATCACATATGGGTTGGTGGTGAATCTACGTCTCTTGGAGACACACGATTTGATATTTGGAGAAATCAGATTGTTCCCTATTAAATAAATGAGAATGGCCACGTGTTTTCTATGAAGAGATCGTAGTAGATTTGTTCTTGATCGTCATTCGTTATTCTTTATTCTCATTATAGGCAATGTGTCTCCCATGTCTCTCCAGAAGAGGTGCTTTGTTAATCGCAGATTATTGTCTATTGTGCCGATATTCACTAATAGGACTCTTGGTTGTAGTTTTGTCCTTCGGTGGAATAAGTCCGAGTAGTCACTTTCACAGCTACTTAGGAGTCAAAGAGTGGACAGGTCCCCTGTGTAGCATTGATGGCCTTGGTTCTCTTCATTAACAGAGGTGTTGCACTTCTCTATTATGATTATAAAGCCAAGTTGACAATGTTGTTGGGTGTTAGCTTCTAGGAGTTTTAGTGTATTGAGAGAATCTATCCATACACTATCCAATCTTTGATCTTCCATAAATTCAACTAACTGTAGGTTTTGAGATTTCAGTATTTTGATGTTAGAAATGGCATGAAGGAGGCATAAGAGGTTTGTTCTATTTAAGATCAAGTCGTCTTTTTGACGTTTGGTTCTTTCAAGTTTTAACCTGTTGCGAGTAACTTGCCTCCATGGGTCAAAGTGGGGAAGTCTCAAAATACCTGTGGGGGCGGTGGGGTTACTTGGGCGGGACTCATCTCAAAGCTGTCCTGTCTCAGCATTTGAACTTGTGATTGAGGATTCATTTACGTTTGTTATATTAATGTTGTGTCGAACTGATGTTAGGGAAGCTCAAATCAGTGTCTGAGAGGTCTTCACAAGTCAGATTGATTGCGATGAGTTGACCCAGGTGACCCTCTTTATAGAGGTCTATGACGATTAGCGAGAATTCATTGAGATGGAATTGTTGATCTGTGGTGCTGGCATCTTTATTCATATGTGTTGACAGGTTCATAAGTGGCCTCTAGGATTAGCTTCATCCGATTCATTTGGTTTCTGCCGTCTCTTACCTGTTGCATTGGCTATTTCAGGTGTCAGGCAAGAGGGTGGTTCCGTGTTTGCTCCATGTTAAGTTCTTTATGCTTTCCCGGTTTCTGCATGGGAAAAACAGTGAGGTTTCTTAGGAAAGCTCTTCAGTCTTTTTTTGTTGGCTGCTTTGTTTTTCTTTAGGTGGTTTAGCATGTTTGGCATTTTGAGATTAGTCAAATAATCCGCAAATCTCAGGGTTTTTTATTTGAGTCTGTAAGTCGATCTTGCATGGCAGTATTGACCAGGGGCATCATTGTTGGCAATTGTTGCATAGCTGGTATTTCGATATTGAGATCGATTAGGTGTCCTTCCAACACATTGGCGTTTGGATGGACACGGTATCTCTCGTCAAGTTGGTCATTAGTTGGAAGAGAGGTCGATTGGCTGGTTTGGGTGGTTGCATACAATAACCGTTTTCCTTTATTATGCTCTTTAGTGGTCACGATTGGACATGCATTATGTGAGTTATCATTGCACTGAGGGCGGCCGTTAGTTGGGTTTTGTCCGCTCTATCCTTCCTTGCAATGTCCAATGATCGCGTTTGCTATGTCGCGCTGGCTTCTGCCTCAAGGTTGAGGCGTTCTTGAATTTTATTCATAAAGGCCTCGTTATTGATTTGTTTCGAGTGTATAAGGGCCAACATGTCGCCTGGTCTTTAAATCTCGATATTCGATTCATGCATTTTCATAAATGGTATCACTGTGTGGTAACTGTAATGAGCATGTTTTGTAGATCCAGCATGGTTGTTAGAATAGAGTCAGGTTGTCTTTTTTTTTTAAATAGTTTTTATTGGCATTTTGTTTTAAACAAGAGCATTGGGACTCAGTGTCCCTCAACTCCTCCCCTCCCCACCCCGTGCCCCCCTCACCGCGTCTTAATGTCTTTGCACTGTCTCTGCAAACCTTGGATGGTTTTGTTTAGGCTGTGAACATATCAAGTATGCAGATGTTATGGGGGCACCATTGCTGTATATAGTCGCCTTGCAGAAATTTGATGGCTTCTCCCAGTCCGTGGTGAACTTCTGTCTGTCCCCTTGAAGATCATACGTGATCTTTTCCATAGCTACATGTGTCCAAATTCTTCGGAGCCATTCTTGGGTGGTTGGGGGGGGGGGTGGGGGGGGGCCTTCTTGTTTGCATTTTTGCGCAATGGCTAGCCACGCTGCTATGAGGAATCCCCTGAAGTTCCGTTTTTGCGACTTTGTATAGGACTTTTCTGGGGGGGGGGAGGGGGGTGCCGACATGCCGCACATCCAAATTTCCTCTCCCAGATTGGCCGCGCCCTCAAAGATTACCTGCATTTGTGCTTTCACTTCCTCCCAAAATTGTTGTATTTCAATGCAGTCCCACCAGATATGTCTCCAGGTGCCCAATGTGTCGCATCCCCTCCAGCATTTGCCTTGTGTTGTTGGGAACATTTTGTGGATTCTCTCTGGCGTATAATGCCATTGAACCATTATTTTCATCCAGGCTTCCCTCGTTTGTACTGCCCGTGTCCATTTCGGGATTACTTGCCAGAGGTATGACCATTGGTCCCTCGTAATTAGTTTCCCTAGGGTAACTTCCCATTTTTTCATATACTGCCAGGTAATGTTTTCTTCTTGGGCGTTGATAAATTTGTATAGAGTGGATACAAATTTTGTTTCCCCCGTATGGGTCATGATATAAGTCTCGAACGGGGTGAGGTCTCTTGACCAGGCCTTTGTAATTCTTGGTGATGTGAGCCAGTGGTGGAGTTGCTCATATTGATATCTGTCCCTTTCCGTGAGGCCCAGAAATTCTTGGGTGTTTTGAAGGATCCGATTTGTTGACCCTCCATCATATCTCCCACTTTCGTGCAGTGTGCTTCGCGCCATTTCCTAAAGGAGCCTCTCTCCTGGCCAAAAGGGGGGGGGGGGCGGGGGGGAAAGTGGGTTGTCGAAGAGTGGCATGAAGGGGGCTGGGTTGATCGTCAGAGAGCCCTTTCTTGTAGCTCTGTTCCCGATTTCCATGGCGGAACTCATGACTTCGCTGAGGTTTATGTTGTGGTGTCTGTGTTCGGGTTTCATCCATAGGAGGTGGCGTAGATTCGCTCTTGCCACTGCTGTCCTGTGCCGCCCACCACTTCTCTGAGTCATCCGTGATCCATTCGTGTAGGACCCACAGTTGTGCAGCCTCGTAGTATTTCTTCATGTGGGGAAGCGCTATTCCTCCGTCCGACTTGTGTGCGGTGAGCGTTTGATTTGCTTACGTATTTCGAAATGGTTTTGAAGAGGGTTCTAAAGAATGCCGGTGGGACCTGGATGGGGAGAGCCTGGAAGTAGTATAGTAATCTTGGTAATATTGTCATGTTGATGACTGATTCTGCCCCACCATGAAATTGTCAAGGGGTTCCACCTGAGTAAAATCGCTTTTGACGTCTAAAAGTTTGGGGTAGTTTCCTTTGTAGAGGTCCTGTATCCGCGGTGTTAATGTCACTCCGAGATATTTGACACCTGCTTCTGCTTTTTGTAGTTGAGGTCTGTCGTCTTGTATATTTCTTTCTTGTTGCCTGCCAGTGCCATCACAGATGATTTCTGTTTATTTATCTTCAAACCCGAGATCGGTCCATAGTTGTCTATTTGCTGGATAAGGAGGGGAAGCGTTTAGCTTGGGTCTGCTAAAGTTAGCAGCATGTCGTCTGCATATGCCGCCGTCTTGTGCTCTCCCATTTCTATGCTGCTGATGTCTGGGTTCGCTCTAATCTGCGTTAGGAGGGGTTCTAGGAAGATAGCATAGAGAAGGGGCAAAAGGGGGCACCCCTGTTTCGTTCCCCTGCTGTTTCTGACTGAGTCAGAGAGTTCTCCGTTAACTGTGATTCTGGCCGTCGGGGAGTTATAGTTGGCCCGTATCATTTTGATAAAGTCCATTCCCATGCCCATTTTCTGCAATGTAGAAAATAGTGACCATTCCACCCGGTCGAATGCTTTTTCGGCATCCAGCGCCATTATTGCGGAGGGGATTTCCATGATTCCTGTCTTCTCTATGAGGTGAATAATTCTTCCAATGTTGTCGTGGGTTTTCCTTTTAGGGATGAAGCCTGATTGTTCCTGGTGGATTAATTTGGGGCGTAAAGGAGCTAGTCTGTTGGCCAGGACTTTTGTATAGAGTTTGGCATCGATATTGATTAGAGCGATTGGGCGATATGAGCCCAGAACTTCAGGGTCTTTCCCCTTCTTATGGAAGACTAGTAGTTTTGCTTGATTCATTGAAGGTACGATGTTACCCGAAGTCTTGAAGGTATTGAAAAGTGTAGTTAGATGGGGTGTTAATATGTCCGCGTATGTTTTATAAAATGCAGCCGTAAAGCCGTCTGGCCCCGGGGCTTTATTCCTAGGGAGGTCTCCAATTGCCTTCCCCACCTCTTCCTCCGTTATTGGTTGGTCGAGGGCCGTTTTCTCTGATGGTGATACTGTCTGAAGGGTAATCCCTGTTAGAAACACCATTTGAGCCACTTTACTCAGCCGCTGCAACGTGTATAGGTTCTGGTAGAACTCTCGGAACTATGTCCTTTGTTTGCATCGTCTTTTCTCCCTGCCCGTTTATCAGGGTTTTCACTGCTTGATCTTGGCGCCTGCCTTTTAGTTGTCTCGCTAGCAGCTTGTCCGCTTTGATTTCATCGCATACCAGTGTTTTGCATGGAGTAGTTGCGTCTCGGCTCTTTTGGTTCTTATCAGGTCTAACTGGCTCCGAGTGTGTGGGTATGCTCTCTTCAGTTCTCTGGAGGAGTTTTTTTTGGTCATTTCCTGCCTTATTTCTTCCAGCTTCTCCCCCAGCTCATCCTCCCATTTGTAGATGAGCTTATTCTTTCGCGCTTTTAGAGCTATTAGTTTGACTCCTTATCACGACTTTGAATGCTTCTCACTTGGTGCCCTGGGTGACATCTGGGGTATCGTTGTGCTCAAAGTATTCATTTATTTTTTCCCTGATAGTTTCTTAACACTGGATCTTGTAATATTTCTCCTGGGAGAGTCCATCGCCACAGCCCTGAGTGGTTTTGCATTTTGGGGAGGGTGATCCATAGCAGGGCATGGTCCGATAGTGATATTATGCCTTTTTCAATGTCCCAGATTTCCCAGAGTAATGCACCTGATGCCCATATATAGTCTATTTCCTCATCGTTACATTGAATAAACTGTTTATATCCTCTTATGCGGAGTAGATTTTTCCTCTTCTTCTGTATGTGAGTTTCTTAAACGTTATTTTATCAAACTTTTCTCTGAATAAGAGGTGTTCTGTTTTTTTCCTCTTCACTGGCGTGTTCAGCCCCCTGATATTAAAAGTTAGTATTTTCAGCCCCATTCTGTTCTCTGTTTTTGAAGTTCCTCGGTGGGGGCCTCCTGTGGTTCGCTATGGTGTGCATTTGATCCGGTGATTGAGTTTATTCCCTCCCAAACTTTCCCAAAAACTCCCTGCCCTACCCCCTCCCTTCCAATTCCCCCCAACAATGTCCCTGAGGAGGGCCCTGGGTCGTATGGTTGCTCTGGCGTTGCGCCTTTTGCTCCATGCCCTCAAAGGTCTCAGGGTGGTAGTTCGCAGGGGGTCCTAAACCCTGCATGTCGCGCGATTCCACGATGGTCCCATGGCCTCGCCGCGCATAGTTTTCGGCTTTTGCCCTCTGTTCCAGTAGTCATAGACTCCTTCTCCGGACCAGTCTTAGCTTATTCCCTCCGGGTTCTTGCATCTAGTCTGGGTTGCGTGACTGGAGTCTCGTTCTTCTTTTCACCGTTTGCCACCCCTTCGGCTGTCTTCGTTGTTTTGGGGGTTCCCTAGTTTGTCAGATCTTGCTCCTTTTCCCGGCATCCCAAGAGCCTCAGGCCCTCTTCGCATGTAGTGACGCAGTGTTGTCTTTCTTCCCATGAGAATAGAAGGCCAAAGGGGAATGTTCATTTGTATCGAATTTGTCTTTCCGATAAGATCTTGGTCAGTTGGCCCACTTCTCTTCTTTTTCTGAGCGTGGATTGTGCCAGGTCTTGGAAGAGTAAAATGTCTTTGCCATTCATTCTTATTTGGTCCAAAGTCCTGGCCTCTCTCAATATTCGTTCCTTTTGTGCGTATCTGGTCATGGCCACTAAGACATCCCTGGGGCGGGACCCGGGGTCCCCTGCCCGTCGGGGGCCTACCCTGTGTATTCTACCGATGAGGATATCTTCACTGGGGTCGTCCTTCAGTATGTTCTAGAACCTATGTTGCACCGCTGTGTGGAGATCTTTGTCCTCCACTGTTTCCGGCATATTTTTAATGCGTATGTTCGAGGTGCGCCCTCCCCGTGTATCCCGGGATCTTCTCGCTGCAGCCGTGTACCTGTTTGCTTTGTCCCTGTTCGGGGCTCAGGGCTCCACTGGACTCGAGCGCTGCTTCTGGAGCCGCCGGATTCCGACTGCCTCTCACCGCTGCTCGCTCCTGCGTTTCCTTCTGCTGGGCTAGCGGAGGCGCCTTTTCCCCCTCCTGGGCTGATCCCCCCCCCCCCCCCTCGCTGGCGGCTTCCCTTACAGCTGTTCCCCTCTTTTCCCGCGTTGAGGCGTCCTCGGCGCCCGTCCGGTCCTCTCCGGCTGCGTCACTCCTGGAGGGGTCCCTCATCGCTTCCCTCCGGATTTCTCACCGGTGAGGGACCGGGACCTATGCTGCAAGGGTTCTTCTGCCGATGTCAGGGGAAACGCCGATCCCGGCTGACGTTCTTCCCTCGGATGCCTGCCGCGGCGGCCAGTTCCTAGCGGAGCTCCATGCCGGCAGGAAGCTGGGGTATTTCGGGGCCGCAGTGACGGCTCTGCCGCCTCCGAGGGGTTTCGTTCGGCGAGACTTCGCTCCTAATCTCTGAGATGGGAGGGATATAGGAGTCTCGATGGGCTCATCGCCGGCTTTTGTTATTTTCTTTATTGCCGCGGCCCGAGCTACGCTCACGCACGTCTGCCCGGCCGCCATCTTGGAATCGTCTTTTTATTGGGTCACAGGAACATTTGTTGTAGTCAAAGGCAGCTTCGCTTTCTTGCGACTCTGGGCTTCTTCTCATAGGTAACCTGGGTTTTTGTGTTGGGAGGGCTTGTTTTCAATACTTTTATGTTGTACAGGTGCTAAGTGCATCTTTGTACTGGAGTTGTTGCGGGCGCTGCTTTAGATTGCTCTGTGGTAGTCATCTCAGGCTTTTGGCCAAAATCTTGTCTCCTTTTTTTCAAGGTTTTCCATCAGATTCTATTTCTCTAAGGTCTAAAGAGTCTCTCAAGCCGTTGATTTGTTGGATAAATATGTAATTCAGATTTCATTTGTGGTTCGTATTTCGTTTTCCATCTCTGTTTTGCGAATGTCGCTTTGTCCTTTTGTGAAGTGGTTATTTGTTCTGGCTCGTTAAAAGTTTCATGTTCACAGGAGTATGCCTCAATTGCTTCATTATTCAGTGGCTTCAGCTGGTGAGGGCATAAATCTTGGTAGTCTGTTGCCTGAACGTCATCAGCATTGGGGGCTATTGGGTCATAGTTTCGCAAGGCACCGTCAGTGGAGCATATTGGAGTTACTTTGGGTTTTCGGTCCAGTTCATCCTTTCGTTCGGGTATAACCGCTGGGTCGGGTTCTACCAGGTTGTAGCATAATTCATGGTCCAAAATATCCGATGTCAATGATGGATTCTGTGCAGGTAAACCTGGAGATATATTTTCCTTACTCTCCGAGGTTGAAGTGCAACATCTTTCAGATTCGACTTGGAGAGAAACAGCTGTGCTTTCCTTCTGCATCGCAATGGAGCTTGCTGAGGCTTTAATATCAAATGGAGTTAGAGCACTCTTAAGAGATATTGGTTTGTTCATTACTTGCATTGGTTTATTTATAACATTTCCCATTATTGGAAGCATGTGTTGTTTAAGGGATAAACAGTTGTGTTTTTTAAAGTTGTCCGGCCGGGCTCTGCGTTTGGTCCTTCACTCGATGTGTGGCCAGGTTTGTCTCAAGTCTGCAGCTTTTCTGTCCACGTCGTTATGCGGGATGTGTAATACAGGAATAGTTTGTTATACCAATGTTACTTTGGCAGAAGAGTGGAACACAATTTTAAGTGTTTAAGTAAGAAACTAAGGTTACACATTTATAATGGACTCAGCTATTCAAGGCGAGTAAAACATATTGGTCAACTTTTTCACTTTAGTTTAAGAAATACTAAAGTAATACGAACTCAGTTACTTTCTAGAAGAGTGGAACACAATTCAAAGATAACTTATACTTTTCAGAGGGGCAATAAGCAATTCAAAGGAGTGTAATAATTTAGTAACACATTTTGTTTAAGGAATTAAAGTTACACACTTATACCTTTACAAGTAAGTAACTTATATTTTCTAGTCCGAGGCCTTATACAAAAGTCCTTCATTAATCTAAGGCATGAGGGATCTCACATCGCTATTTCGGTGTTGCACTCGTGAAGGGACTTCAAGGAGTAGCATCTGGTCTCTGGTGGTCCAGCAGAGTCCACCAAAGTTTCAGCGAAAATCTGACTTCGGAAGACGATACAGCACACAGGCTCGAGGTCCCAGGGGATTGGCGGTTTGCAGCCCAGGAATAAAACAGCTCGTCATGGGAAGGCTCGGAATGCAGAGTTGTCATCTTCAGGACTCCTATGTCGCTTCGAAGAAGGGGTCAGCACAGGCCGCGGTTACACAGCAGGCATCTCTGTCTCTGGAAGTAGCTACAGCAGTCTTATCATCAGATCTTCTGTTCCAGTGGTCGACTGGCCTTCATCTCCAAGATCCAGGCCATAAACACAGGAACCCACACAACCTCTGCAAACTCAGCAGTTTACAGAAAGGGTTCGGTGACCGTCTAATCAGGATAGCCAGCCAGTCTGCCAGCCCGCCCCCTCCAGTGAGAACTAGTTTCTCTCAGGCACACCAGAGGACAAAGGTGCATGGAGTTTGACTCCTGTCTCACTTCCTGCCTTCACAGACACGCTGTAAAGAGTAAAAGAAAGTGTGAGTGGGGAAAATGTTTCCCACTCACTCATGAACATAGAAAAAGTAACCACAAGTCCAGCAAAAAGTGCTGGGGGGGCAAGGGAGGGTCTTACAGTGGAGGAAGATTTAGCATAGACATGAAAATCTAACCTAACACAGCACCCCTCCACACCCCTGCAGCACTCCACATAGGGTGGGATTTGCTGAACTAAATAAAAAATGAGCAGATATAAATCTCTCTACCCTTGAGAGCATGTGTTCTGCAAGGTAAGTGACTGACTAACACAAAAGTTACAGCAACAGTAAGAAAGGGATACTATGCATCTCCTCAGCATTCCACATAATGTGGGGTGTGCTGATCTCACAATGGGGATTGTAGAAAGGATAAAAAGTATCCTTCTACCCATGGGAACATAAGGTTGCACAAGAAACCCAATTGAAAATTAAAGGGGAGCCCAAGGGGCAGGCACACCAGCCACACTGTAAAGAAAGTGCAGTGTGCTGTGTCAGATCTCCCTGCCATCCTAATACGGCATTAGGGAAAGAACGTGCAGTATCACAAAGCAAGTGTAGGCACGTCCGCAATCAAAACATACTTAATCGCAACAAAAATGCAGGCCGTAAGAAAAGAACTGTTTACCCAGAATGCCGCATGGTGCCTGGAAGGTAGCCTGGCAACGCTGGCTTCCTCTGCACGGCAGGAGGTCCCGCCCTGCTTTGACTGTATCACGCAAGGCAGTCACATGATCCATCCTTCATAACCTCCTCCCATTGAATATGCTGGCGCTTCTGCACAAACTTCTGTGGCTTTACGGATCTTGCTATGCCGTTTCCTGACATTGATTCCCGTTTTCCCGACCTTCCTTACCATTGCCTTCCTTGTTATGACTACGGACCGCTACTGTTTTGCCTTTGAACTCCGATTCTGTCTTTGCTGCCTGCACCCTGCCTGATCACGGACCGAATTTGGGATTGCATTGGATTACGTTGAATACCTTGCTGTCTGCACATTGCCTGACTTCAGCCCGCTCCTGAACCGCATTTGGATTCCGTTTTGTCTTCTTGCTCCACACAGAACTTTGTACTGGACCTGGGAACTTTGAACTTGGAGTAACATTTGTATTTTGGGACTCACGAGTACACGGACTAGAGACTTCTGGGTGTACTTCGTGGTCTTTTGTTTTTTCTCCTGAAAACCAACGAGGAATCTTGCCACGCACGTCTGCTGCTCCTGAACTCTACTTACCGGACAGGAGTCCAATACGGTAAGACTGCTAACCTGGTATTCGTGATCTTCATTCCGACATAGCCAGTTATTTATACTTTGCTTTCTTCACTTAGAAATCAGGTGCCTGCATCATATCCATACGTATCTTGACACTGCAATACCTGAGATAGCAGGTTAGTGGGTACATTGTGTATGGTATTGGTGTATTGGCTGACAGGTACATTATTTGGAAGACTGTCTTCTACACGACGAGGCAACTCGCTCCATTTCAAATATTTCATTGCTCCGACAGATTCAGAAGCCTTATACATTATGGAAGCTAACGAGACCTTAACCACTATTTTACAACTAGTGGCTGATCTACGTAACAATATGACGGCTGCTCGTTCCGTCACTCAACGACGGATTGATGAGCTTCAAGTGGGTCTTCAACCCCATGGCGCACAGATACCACCACCTGCCATGGCATCTGGGTCAGGCTTAGGACCGCCAACACCGGGTACTGGACCGGTATAGATGACTGCCCAGTTCCCATTGGCCCCCCCAGAACAGTTCAATGGGGATCCCAAGTCTTACAGGACCTTTTTGAATCAATGCAGGCTACACTTTCTTTCTAGGCCTGCTTCCTTCCCTGACTCAACAACTAAGGCTGCCTTTTTGCTGTCCCATTTGGGTGGTACAGCGGCCGCTTGGGCTAATCCATTGCTAGAGGATGGCAGCCATTTACTCTACAATTGTGATGCCTTGATCGATGCTATGAGCTGTGTGTTTGACACACGTTATGCCACAGATCTGGAGTTGCTCTGGCTCAAACAAGGGGATATGTCCCTTCTTGCTTATTTGGCCAGGTTCTATCAGCTTGTGGCGGAGACTGGATGGCCGGAGGACAAAAAGGCATTATTTTACAAAGGTCTAGCCAAACCTTTGAAAGATACCTTGGCTACCGTTCCGATAGTACCAAATACCTTTCCTGAACTCCTTGATTTGGTGTTACAGATTGATTCCAGACGTGCGGAAAGGAAAGGGGAAAGGCGAACTGTTCCTCCCGCGTCCGTCACTCCTCCCATTACGGTCTCAGGTTCTTCAGAACCTATGCAGATCGGGGTTTTACAAGGTCCTCTGTCCGCTGAGACGAGAGAACACAGAAGAAACAACGGGTTGTGTTTCTATTGCGGGGCCTCAGACCACCTTTTGCGTGTTTGTCCCAAGAAATCGGCTAAGAAACAGGGAAACGCTAAAGCTCGACAGTAGAAGGGGTCCAGCTGCCGGGTATTTCCTCCATGGACTCCAAGTTGTCCGTTCCATATTGTTTTTCTGTTACCCTCGCCTCTGAAGAAATTGGTTTAAGAGGTGTTGGTGGTCCTAGACTCGGGAGCCACGGGAAATTACGTGGATGGAACCTATGCTCGAGAGCTAGGATTACCCGTTGTAAGCAAGCCTTCTCCAGAAACCGTGAATGTGGTTGATGGGTCCTCTGGTTTCAGGCCCTGTAACAGAATGTACTGCCACTTTGGTTATGACCACAGGCTGTGGGCACAAGGAAAACATAACATTTGATCTCATTGCAGCTCCACAGTTCAGGTGCATCCTGGGACTACCCTGGCTGCAGTTACACAACCCCATAATTGATTGGCAAACGGGGGAGGTGACGTTAATTTCAGATCACTGCGAAACAAACTGCTTGGAGGCTAGCTCGGATTCATCGAACCCTAGCCATGCGCCTTGCTTGATTCCGCTCCCATTGTGGGGGCTGTTATCAACGCAGTTTTACCACAGGAATATCAAGGGTACAAGGACGTATTAGATGCAAGGGGAGCAGACATTCTACCACCCGATAGAAGCTACGATTGTCCTATAGAATTGGTACCTGGGGCAAAAATACCATCTGGGCATATATACCCTTTGACCCCCAAAGACGACATGATATTGAAAGAGTATATAGATAAGTCGTTAAAGACCGGCTTCATTCGCCCCTCAAAATCCCCCGCAGAATCCCCCTTATTCTTTATCCCCAAGAGGGAGGGGGACCTACGCCCATGTATCGATTATTGGGCCCTGAACGCCGTTACCATCAGGAACCAATATCCGCTACCACTGATATCAGTCTTGTTTGACCAACTCGGAGCCTCAGTTGTGTTCACTAAATTGGACTTGCGGGGGGCATATAATTTGATAAGACTACGCAAGGGAGACAAATGGAAGACCGCGTTTAAAAACAAATACGGTCTCTTCGAATATTGTGTGATGCCCTTTGGGCTGTGCAAAGCACCGGCCACCTTTCAGTACTTCATCAATTAGGTGTTCCACGACATGCTGGACCATTATCTAGTGGTCTATCTAGACGACATCCTTATCTACTCACCCTCGTTTCAAACCCATGTTATACATGTATCCAGTGTATTACAGCGATTGAGGGAAAACCACTTTTTTGCCAAACTGGAGAAATGTACATTTCATGTACATGAGGTTGTATTCCTTGGCTATAAAATCACCAATCACGAGGTGCAAATGAGTCCTTCCAAAGTATCCACAGTATTGCAATGGCCAATTCCTTTTAACTTGAAAGCGATACGATCCTTCGTAGGATTCTCTAACTTTTACCGATGTTTTATTAAGGACTTCTCAGCCATCGCTTCCCCCTCACTGCTTTGACCAGTTCTAAGAGGGTGTTTCTTTGGAATGAGGAAGCTCAAATTGCATTTGAGACTCTTAAAGCCGCATTTACCTCTGCACCAGTACTCCAGCACCCCAACCTGACACAGCCTTACATTGTGGAGGCGGAAGCATCTAATATTGCCCTTGGGGCTATATTATCACAACTATGCCCAACAGACTCCACCCGGTCGCTTATCATTCAAGGAAATTCACCTCCTACGAGAGGAATTACACTATCACGGAACGCGAGTCGCTGGCAGTGAGAGATGCCTTCATGGTATGGAGACATCACTTGCTGGGTAACCCAGATCCTGTCCAGGTATTTACTCACCACAGGAACCTGCTTGCACTTCAATCTGTTAAGTGTACCACGGCTCGTCATGCCCAATGCCACGAGTTTTCCTCAATGTTCAACTTCGTGATCACCTATCGCCCCGGGGCTCTCCATTCCAAAGCAGATGCACTCTCTCGTAACTACGGTAATCCTGAACCCAATAGTATGGATGGGGTCCTGCTTTTTCCAAATCAAGTGGTATGCGGGTGTACTCTCCAACCCTCTCTCAAGGATGCAATATGAAAATGTGTCAGCATGTCTCCCACTGAGATAACCAATCTGGGATTAGAGGTAGTGCAGTCACTTCCTTATAAACAGGGGAGGATCTATCTGCCCGAGACTCCAGGCGATGCAATGGTGCCACGACTCCTCTGTTGCTGCCCATCCAGGTATCCGGAAAACTCTGGATCTATTGAAGTGTTGGTGGCCCTGTATGGCGAAGGACGTTGCAGACCATTTGGTGACCTGCGCAGTGTGTGCCCAGTGCAAGAAGCTGTGTGGCAAACCCGTGGGGTTGCTAAGAGCCATGCCCGTACCTGTGCTACCCTGGACTATGATTTCCATGGATTTTGTTTTGGAATTACCTTTGGTGGAATGGTATGACACGATTTGGGTCGTCATAGACTCTCTCGAAGATGGTGTTTATTCCCTGTAAGGGTATTCCTACTGCTCCTGTCCTGGCTGGCCTATTTTTGAAGTAAGTGTTCAGATGTTTTGTCTTCCTTCGATCATTATTACTGACCGGGGTTCGCAATT
Organism: Ambystoma mexicanum; assembly: GCF_040938575.1. Classification (NCBI taxonomy): domain Eukaryota; kingdom Metazoa; phylum Chordata; class Amphibia; order Caudata; family Ambystomatidae; genus Ambystoma; species Ambystoma mexicanum. Next base: position 1,127,052,560 of record NC_090935.1, on the reverse strand, counting down.
CACCTCCCTTTTTTGGCACTCACTTCTACCCTAGGTATCAACGGTAGATATTCCAGTGCCCATCACCCGCAGACAGATGGGGAGACTGAACGCTTGAATGCTACTATGGAACAATATCTACGCTGCCTTATCAATCAGCATCAGCGTACTTGGGTCTCTCTTCTAGCCTTTGCAGAATTTGCATACAACGATTCATTGCATACTGCAACGAGAATTTCTCCGTTCTATGCTATGTATGGTATGAATCCACGTTCCCTTCCAAAACACCTTGAACTACCACTGAACAATCCTTAGGCACTTGCATGTGCGAGGGACTTATCTGGAACACGCGGGATGGTTAAACATCTGCTTCAAGCTCAGGCGAAAATTAAGGAGACTGCGGACGCGCACAGGTCTCCGGCCCCACAGTACGAAACGGGTATGAAGGTTTGGATGTCTACACGCAATCTGCGAATACCTGGTCGCAAGGCTTTGCTACCAAGATTTGTCGGGCCATACAAAATATTGGATGTTATCAATCCAGTGGCCATACGACTGGGACTTCCGTCAACCTGGAGAATCCATCCGGTGTTCCATGTTTCACTTGTGAAACCCTGCCATCCTTCTACTAGACTTCCATCTCGCCCGTTTCCGATTAGAGTTCACGGTTCAGATGAATATGAAGGGAGCGCTATTCTGGGGACACAGATACGCAAAGGAGACGGTTCTATCTGGTAGTTTGGAAAGGATACGGTCCGGAAGATCGTACCTGGGAACCTGCGAGTAACATACATGCTCCTGCTCTCGTGTCCCGGTTCTTGTCTGCCTGTAGGGTGAGGACCTCTTTGGGGGAGGATACTGTCAGATCTCCCTGCCATCCTAATACGGTATTAGGGAAAGAACGTACAGCATCACAAAGCAAGTGTAGGCACGTCCACAATCAAAACACGCTTAATAGCAACAAAAATGCTGGCCGTAGGAAAATAACTGTTTACCCAGAATGCTGCATGGTGCCTGGCAACGCTGGCGTCCTCTGCACGGCAGGCTGTCCCACCCTGCAAGGCAGTCACATGATCCATTCTTCATAATCTCCTCCAATTGAATATGCCGGCGCTTCTGAACAAACTTCAGTGGCTTTACGGATCTTGCTATTCTGTTTGACATTCCGAATTTGCTCTCGCCGCCTGCACCCTGCCTGACCACGGACCGCTACTGTTTTGCCTTTGATCTCCGAATTTGCTCTCGCTGCCTGCACCCTGCCTGACCACGGACCGCTACTGTTTGGCCTTTGAACTCTGATTCTGCCTTCGCTGCCTGCACCCTGCCTGATCACGGACCGAATTTGGGATTGCCTTGGATTACGTGGAGTACCTTGCTGTCTGCACAATGCCCGACTTCGGACCGCATTTGGATTCTGTTTTGTCTTCTTGCTCCACACGGAACTTTGTACTGGACTTGGAAACTTTGAACTAGGAGTAACATTTGTATTTTGGGACTCACGAGTACAGACTTCTGGGTGTACTTCGTGGTCTTTGTTTTTTCTCCTGAAAACCTACGAGGGATCTTGCCACGCACTTCTGCTGCTCCTGAACTCTACTTACCGTCGAACAGGAGTCCAATACGGTAAGACTGCTAACCTGGTATTAGTGATCTTCATTCCGCCATAGACGGTTATTTATACTTTGCTTTCTTCAATTAAAAAATCAGGTACCTGCATCATATCCATACGCTTGACACTGCAATACCCGAGATAGCAGGTTAGAGGGTACATTGTGTATGGTATTGGTGTATTGGCTTACTTGTCTACGCCTTACTGATAACTTGCCTTGTTTTCAGCTGGTGATATGTCGTCCTGCCCACCTTGTGTCCACTTCTATGGCGCCTGCGTCATCGGTCTCCTGTCTTTCCATTAATAGACCATTCTGGTTTTAGGTTCTAACAATCAGACAGGTACATTATTTGGAAGACTATCTACACGACGAGGCAACTCGCTCCATGTCAAGTATTTCATTGCTCTGACATGCTGCAATAAGAAAATGCAGATGCCCAAAAAGTTATAGGAAAGTATAATTCCAAAAAATAAAGTATGGGGAGTCATAAAAAAGGGCACCCATAAAAAGAAAAAAGGGGGTGGGGGGGGAATAGAGATTCCCACTCACTCAGGAACATAGAAAAAGAATCCACAGTTCAGCAAAAAGTGCTCTGGCCCAAACAGGGTAGGGAGATTTAGCATTAAAAATGAATATCTAATATAGGATGGAACAATTTACCAGACAGCCAGACGGCCAAACCCCATCAGGGGCAATGGAATGGGCAGGCTTCCTGGAAAAATGCAATCCGGAGAGGCCTCAATCACAGGGGATTAATGGGGACCTCGGCAGACCCCACAGGGAAAAATACTGGGGAGCGCAAGGGTGGGATACAGATGGGACCCTCCCCAGGCCGTAGAGGGAGGGTATGGGGAAAAGCAACGAAAAGAAAGACTTGAAATTGGGTGTGGAGCAAATGATGGAAGGAACCTGGCTAAAGTAGGCTCTGATGTACCAGCCGCTCTGTTCACCACGGGAGCCAAGTTTGTTAGAGGGGGAGGGATGGGGCGTTGTATTATGGTGGGGGAGATCCTCCAGTTCTCTATCTCTCACAGTTGAGGGGGACAAGGTTTTGGGGGGGGGATTTTAAAATCTTTGGTATGATGAACTACGTAATATACAAGTGAGAACATATGCTGTGTAAGTTTAATCTATGCCAATTCACCCATAAAGCTTATTTGGAAAGAAATAAAACGATAATCTAACCTAACAACCACGTTGGAGACATGGTGGGCGGAGAGCCTGCACAATGCTGCAGAGCCCAGGATGAAGGCAGAGAGCTCAGAGCCACCTAGCCGACCAAGAAACCAAAACAGTCCAAGCAACCTTTGACATCTAGTCGAGCACAAAACAGATCAATGAGTAAGACCAGACCGCGGGACATCAGAGTCATGGTTCCACAGTATCCCAGACGCACACCGCTGCCAGAAAGCAGATATGGGGAAGGGCAGAAGAAGCGGGCAAAGGACGAGGGAAACAAAGTAGCCTGCAAGGGATCGACATTGGAAATACCCCATGAGCGGGTAAAAGCAAACTAAATAGTGCACAAGGTGCTGACATTGAGAATACAGGACGAGGGGATGAAAGCAAATCACGTAGCCCATGAGGGGCTAACACGGAGTACCCAGTGAGGGGGTGAAACACAAAATCCAATGGCCTGAAGGCTGACTTTTGGCTAACCTACATACAGACATTACCATAGCCAAATGTGAACAAGAGGCACATTTGAGCAAAGCAAAGGCAAGAGCACCTGCCATTCTTATGTGGAAAGGAACTTTTGAACTGTTGAACCAGACTGCATGCGGGTTCCAAGTAAGCTTCTCCTGGAGAAAAGAAAGACTTAAGACCAAAGTTAACACTATAAACATGTCCGGACAGGATAGAAAGAGCCAAATGACAAAGTGGGTTGGTGTCAGAAACCAGCCACCAGAAGCCCAAGCATAGTGAGAATAAAAACATACTTGTACCAAGCTGTATTTGTTTAGTTTTATTGGTAGGGTGAGCATATGATAGAATAGGCTTTGGGCACAGAACAGAGCTTTTTGTAAGACATCCCAACGAGCAACAGTTTGTTATTTTCTTTTGAAGTTAAGGAGCCATCATAATAGCGATCAGGTTAGTTGAGGTTTGCTTTACTTTAATAATACAAATGTAACCAAGTCTTCTTGTCGTCCTCCAATGTCTAACTTTCCACAGTGGTTCAATCTCATCTGTTCAGTCCACATCTTTGTGCGAGGTTCATGAAGTTGCCACCACCTTTGAATTCTTCCTACAAGTGATTGCTGGAGGGCAACACTACCTCTCGCTGCATTTCCTCTCAAACACGTAGATACAGTTTACACATTCTTTCAATTCAGTAAAGTCTTTCCTTCTATTCCTCGTTCTTTGCACTTGTTCTGATAAATAGTACCGGGCAGACTCCCATTGTGAATTGGGCTTCTGTTTTTACTCCCAACTTTAAAAAATAGGGAGCAACCTACTCCCACTTCAAAATCTCATCTGAGCACTGGTCACAAATGAATGTTTGATAAAGTACTGGTGCAGAGTGTCAGCTTATATCTCCCAACCCGAGGGAAGGTATGAAGTCAAGCTTCCATACACACTCATGCACAACTCAAACTTAACATGGCCACGCATAGTGCAGCAATGATATAAGGTATCACTACTACCAATCAAAACCTGCTGAGGATACATGCTCACGGAAACTTAGGGCCAGAGGAATCTCTAATAGGCACAGACAACGAAGAGTTTCTTCCCCAGAAACACCTGGACGCGGACTCACTGGATACAAATAGCGAGGGAATCAAAGGCGATAAGCAAACAGTGCATAGGACTCAAAGCAGGCAAGATGTGCCCTTTCTATTTTGCACACCACATGCCGATGATGATCCTGGAAGAGTTATCCTAACGCAGCTGTAGAGGGATCCAGATTTCAGGACAAATTTTAGTGTACCCATAAAAGTCCTGTCATGCCTCAAGAAATTCCAAGCAATACAGTTTGAATATGGATATCCCTATGGTATTGTGTAGACTGCCCCTTACTCCCCCACGATCACTAATTTGTTAAAAGAAGTTATTATAAATAAGAGGCACATCATAAAACGCATTATAGTATTAGTAAAAAAGAAAATGAAGACTATTGTAGGTCTGGGGCAGAATCCAGAAATAATTTTTAACCGGAAAGCTGATAAGTGGGGTGGGGGGAAACTATATAGTTATCCTTGATAAAGCAGTGTACATAAATGATTGCCAAGGTTTTCTTTGATATTTCAAAGAAAACAAAGTTAGAGAACCCGATGGAAAATGTATTAGAAGAGATTAAACAAAAAGTGACAAGGCATTTGAACCTGGTTGAGTAAACAAGAATCGTAATTAAAATAAACATGTATAAGGTTCACATACTCCATGTAATTTTCAAGATTCATAAATGTTTGAAGAATTCTCCTGGATGCCCAAAATTGGCAGCCATCTCCAGCACTTGAGCCATTATCTAAATGTGCAGAGCCATTATCTAAATGTGCAGATTAGAACTCAATTTCTTTAGTGAAACAAATGAAGTTCTACGTATCCATTTCTACCAGTGTTATGCTAAAGCTGGTAGGACAAAAAGTTGATCCACAGGAGGTAAATACGTGTATGAATGGAAATTGATATATTACAACAAGATGAAAGGAGCACTCTTCACCATCGCCGACAGGCATGGAAACCAGGAACCAGAATCCACAAAAATAGAAAGCAAAGACTTTTATTACTGCATCATGCACATTTTAAAAGCCATGAGGCATACAAATTCCCAAGATGTAAAATGCAGACAGTTCGGCAGCATAATGTTTCTCAACTGCTCGTCGTTTGAGCACATGTTATCAGAAATACCTCACCAAGCAACATTTAAGGTTATAGAAGAAAAGACAATTGCAGAGTAGATGTGCATGTGTTACAGAATTTCTTTCTTATGTGGGGTTATGACAGTTAAGTCCAACTAAGTGCGTCATAAAACCATATCTGAGGCAATACAGAAACTCCAATCTTAGTATAAGGCTGTACCACCCAAGAACATTTGGCAGTGTAGACAGAACAGCCAGGCTGATCTTAGGAGGGACAGGGGGGGGATGTAGGAAGGTACAAAGAAATGTTAGCATGCATATGGTCCAAAGAAACACAATATAGTGTAAAAATAATGATTATAAATACATGTAGGCCAAGGTAAATCTTGGGGATGGGGGGGGGGGGGGGGGAGAGTGGGGAGCAAGAGAGGTGGATTCGTGTATGTTCAGCATACTTGCCAACATGCTACAAACCTAAATTGTGGCATGTGGGTAGGTTCCATGGTGTAGACAATGTATAAAGTCTAAAATATTAATATACCTTTGTCTATTTTTTTTTAGCAGGAATTACCGTGCAAAGCACAGGTACAACTGCTATTATATAACACAATCATTAAAAACGAACTTAATACTTATGGTATTCAAACCGAAGTATAACCTTGTTCAGAATAGCAATAAGAAGGTCAAGGGGAGTTAAGAAACAAGTTACTTACCTGCAACTGTTATCCAGCAAGGATTCACATGCTCATGAATATTCCCCGTCAGGCTGTTTGGAGATTAGAAATAATCGAATCACCACCAATGTGTATAACAAACCCACCGACGTCAACAATTTATTAAATTTTTCCAGTTTTCATCCTAAATCCAGGTTGAGTAGTCTACCCTACAGCCAAACCCTGAGATTGAAAATGATAGTTTTAGATCCAGCGGGATTGGATGTTGAATGCACCAAATTATTGGACACATTTTCAAAGAGAGGCTACCCACAAACCGTTTTAGAGGAAGCTAGGGAGAGATCATCAAGTGTGAGCAAACAACAACTACTTACACCTAAGGTCAAAAACAGAGAAACACCACTACTCTAAATCACAAAGTACTCCGGCCAAAGTTTCCAAGTGGGGAGATCAATTAAGAAACACTGGGGACTACTCCAAAATGACCCATGTCTTGCGAAATTATTCCCAAAGTCTCCTATGATGGCCTTCAAAAGAGGCCGAAACCTGAGACAAATTGGTGAGAGTTGAGAAACCGCCTAAAGAGAAACAGCAACTTTTACAAACTAGAAAGAAAGGTACATTTCCATGCTTGGGATGCTCCCATTGCAATAACGTAATCAAGGGTGAAAATGTAACGCATCCCCAATCTGGCAAGAAGTATAAATTACGTGATTACACCACCTGCATGTCAACAGGGGCCATTTATGCAATTAAATGCCTATGCGGTAAATTATATGTGGGCCAGACTACAAGAGCAGTGAAAGAAAGACTAACTGAACATAAATCTAACATCCGATGCAAGAACACAAAGTCAACACTGGCAAGACATTTCACTCATCAACATACAATAGGCCAGTTTAAATTCCAGATTTTGGAGATGGTCTCCCCCTCCTTATGGTTTGACCATCAATCTATCCCCTCCCGTAGGGAAAAGTTTTGGATACACCTACTTGATACATTAAATCCACATGGTCTGAATGAGGAGTTCTCTGAGGTGCTTTATCTAATCCCTGAAAAGCTGACACATTCACTCACCAGCTATACTTTTTTCCCTCATCCTTAGTGGGGGTAATCTTACTTTAAAAATAGACCTATGGACCTACAAGGCACAAAGTGGAATTAACACAAGAATCTTGACAGTGGAACATTTGTTAAATTATCTACAGTCCGGTATCTGTTAACCAGCCACTGCCGTTAAATGTATACCTAGGATGATTTTGCATTTCCATTCGATGCAATTCTTTTTTTGTTCATACAATACAGATGTTACCCTGTTGGAGTACCCACAGTGGCCAATGATGCAGTGCTATCTAGTATTTCAATATCGAATCGCATAGTCCAATCGTTTACCAGTCTTTAGTGAATGTTTTTCATTCCACTATAAAGCCCTTCAGTAGAATTCTCACGTTATTTTTACACAGTCCATTGTGCTTGGTGACAACTCTATACACCTCTGCAGTTAGATGCTGCATTAACAAACAGCATCATGTACACTCCAAGATGGCGCTCATGTATCCGCCACTTAGCTTTACCATTTACATTGCAGGACCTGGAATAGTCTGCTTACTATGTTTACCAACGTGTAACAAGCCATAGAGGGTCTGCCTAAACGCGGAGAGGGTTGCTAGGGAGACGTGTAAACCCACTGCCGGGAGGACGAAGGAACGCTCTTTTCTGTTCACGAGCCGGATGGCGTAGATATTCACACTTTGAAGTGACATGCTCCTTTTCACTCATTAATGTGGATCGTGCGATTCACATCGCTGAGGTAAGCAGAAGCACATAATTGCCTTTGAATTGAATGTTAGCATTAATTCAGAGTCACTGCCAACTACAGAACACACTTGCTAGCTACTTATCTGACCCGGTATTTATTTGTTTTTTTACAGAAAACCAAATCTTTTTTCTAACTGTGCCTGACACTCCACGCGATTCGTTTAGGATATAGGATTTAACACTTTCAGACCTCCAGATCTTCTTACCTGGGCGGTAAATTATCATTTCTTGTAATTTTCGAATCATCATTAATCTAAGTAAATTTAGACCTTGCATCTGTACCTCTTGTAGGGTGTCATGGATACATTTTGACTAAAAACTCCATGCAGAATCTCATTATTAGCATTTAGATTTATAAAGTCACTCTTTATATGAGGTCAATATAGATCCTATTGCAGGTACTTTGATCATGTGGGTCATTGCCATACCTCTTATTTTGTATTATAGGCGCTCCGCATTCAGGATAGGAGCCTCAATATAAATTGGTGTGTTAAGATTTGGAACACATCCTCCTCAACCATTGCCGGGGACGACAGTTCTCACCTACTTCACACTTAAAGTATTTTTAGCAGGCAATATGGTTGTAATTTGGTTTGGAAGCACACTTTGAATTGTAATTTTCCACTCTTGGGACGTGTATTGAGCATGTTGATGCGCACTGCCCACTTTGGTGGCTCCTCTAATCAGGGTGCACTGGACTAGCAGCCTTTAAGTTTCTTTAGACTTGGCAGTACAATTCTTGATTGACCTTTGCTTATTCTTCTATTTATGTTCTATATATGTACGAGACTTCAACGTGATTATAGTTGAAAGGACTGAAACACTACTTATTCATGTATTTTTTGCAGTTTAAACCTGCTTGGCGCAAGAAGGGACATTGTTCCCGAAACGCGTCGGCCATCACTCAATTGTATACATGGACTACCATTAATTATGACTTTGTTGACATTTATCTTAGATTCTGAACCGAAAAGTGTGAACTGATTGTTAATTGCAAATTTAAAACCCGTTTCGTTTCTTTTTACAATAACTTACAAGTGCTTTTTCTCATTATTTATGTAACTCTAAATACAATGGAATGATGAAGTTGAATTTGACATTGATGAACCATCAATTGATGGATTTTGAAAAGAGTGCAGGGGATGGGAGGGCTCCTACCTTTGGATCCTCGTTTTTTCCTCACTTGCAAGTTATAGTGATTCTGTGCCAGGATCACTTTTCCTCCCCCGCACCTGGAAAGAATACCTACATTGTTACACATTTAGAAAGTTTACTTTATAATTGAAACACTTGGTGTGCACCTACTTATCCCCTTTTTCTGCAGTTTGGAATTTTATAGTCTTTTCTTCATCGTACTCTTTGGATTTGGTTCCACTGGTCGACTTGTCGGAAGCTTCCAAGATCGGACTATCATCAGAAACTACAGCGTAACTTCTAAAAACTCTCCTTGCAGTTTACAGAAAGGGGCAGCCAACCTCCCCTGGGGGAACTGGTTCCTTTCAGTCAAGCTGGAAGGCAAAGAGCTACAGTGTTTTGGGCTCCTCCCTCATTTCCTGCCTTCACAGACCCTCTGGAGCCTCAGTGGGAAACACAAAGGGTTCCCGCCAAAGAGACAAACTTCAACCAGGATCTTTCCAGCATAGGAAAGCAGGAGACCCAAGAAACAAGCAAACGAGAAATGGCAAAAAAGAAGGAAGCCCACCATTCTAGAAGAATGGTGACTCTCCAATGCATTAGTGCAGCTGATTTGACAACCTGCAAGCAATAGAACTAAAAAGTCATTAAGGTATAACCACTGCCACCAGCTTTCAAGTTAACTTAATGTTAACTGTGAGAAAGGGGATACAGTATCTCTCCAGCACTCCACATATGGTGGGGTGTGCTGGCTCACTATATAAAACAAAGGGAATCCCACTTTACTTCTTGGGAACAGTAGTTCACCCAAGAGATAAAAAGGGAAATTACAAAAGGGAAGTCCAAAGGGGCAACCCAGCTTAAGCCCAAAAGTTAGTGAACTATAAATCCATACACACACTGGAGAGACATAAAATGGGGACCCATAAAAAAGGAGTAAAAAAATAATTATAAGTTTCCCACTCACGTGGGGACAACAGAGAAATAATCACCAAGTCCAGCAAAACGTTCTGCGGTTCACACGGGTCAGGAAGATTTATGAAAACCAACATGTGGTACGTTGACATAGCACTCTCCAAGATCCAATAATTATTTCCAATGTATGGGCACCATTTCTGTGCAAATGATACAGCTATGGGTGAAGCATGACCCCAAATTTGGCCAATGCAAGTAAAAATGTGAGATTTCTTGAATATTTAAAATAAAATTTGTAGACACTAAACCTTAAAAAAAAAAAATTTATATATATATATATATATATATATATATATATATATATATATATATATAGGTTAGGTTCTATTGACGACATAGTAATTTGGGAAGGAGATTAACAATACCACAAATGGTATTTGAGGTCATCTTATAACACGAGCAATGTGATTGTTTGTTTTAGCCATTTATCAAGACAAAAAGGTGTACTGTTTGCAATACCGAACTACATCATTAAAATGTTTTGTTGCACTATAGAAGCCACGATGCCAATCATCTTAAAGAAGACTCATTTATAAGATTGAAAAACAAAAAGTAGTGAAGCATATAATAGACAGCAATACCCAGGTGGTTTAGAAATTAGAACAGCAAGGCTATCCGAAAAGATTTCAGGCAAAAAGCAAAATGCCTTTAACCATAATCGTCAAAGCTTACAAGAAACGGTCAAGAGTCAAAAACATAAAAGGATTGTATAGTTTGCGTTAATACTTTCAATAATTTATCCTATAAGATCAAGAATATAATAAAGAACTGGAAAAAAGGTTTCTGGTAATCAAAATGGTGAACAATGTGGTTACCTGCTTTCAAGAAAAGTACCCTGCACAATGTGTACAGACCCGCAGGTATATACCAACTCTCAGAGCATTATGTAATTATTCTTATAAAAGCGATCTCCTTGCATAAAAACCCCATATAATTTTTTAATGGCAAAATATTGTATTTTTTATCATACATGAGCAATTAATGAAAAGAATGTATGAAAAATTGCTTCCATTCGTTAAAAAGTATATGAACTTAATCACTAATAACACTGGATTACATTTTTGTATAACACTTCACAACCAACTATGACCCATACTGTACCACATAATTCATTTGCATTCATGATCCACTCATACTGTTAATGTTAAAGGATATTTGTACCGCGCACTATCACCACGGAGTGGTCCCCTGGTGCAAGATACGCAGAATAAACAATTTATAAGAAAAATAGGGTCTTATAACTCGACCCCACAGTGCAAAGTGAAATTAACTCAGTCGATGCACCCATTCAATACAATAGGCACATATCAATATTCAAGTTTTGATATGCCTTTTTCCCCCTCACAGTTGTGATGACTGCCCAACTTTTGTAGTCCAATGGAACTTTAGGCAAAGAGGGCCGACTCAAATTTCGGCTTGGTACCATTTGTGATTTCCATACCCAAGCCATCTTCAGGACATGCAAAAACCCATTTAGGGCCGCACTGGTGTGTGGTGGCGATTGCCAATTTAGATGTCTCTATATCATGGTTCCAGAGGGTAGAAGCGATGTGCTGACTAATCCTCACGGGTTATGCCCAACTCCTATGCAGCTGTGAGCTTAATGTTTCGGTTCTTCAGATTAGTTGTCCAATGATCTCATACAACTGGACAGTTGTAAACTGCACATTCTTCCAACTCCGTAGTATCATTCCTGAGTCGATTGCTGCCATACAACCACTGAATTGCGTAGGGGCGTATCAACACCCAGCAGGGACCATAGCCATCTCAAAATATCTTAGAAGTGGGTCCGTAGAACTCAAAGCCCTGCATTTACTGCGTGAAGGGATGAATCTCGCCACGTATAATTCGCATCTAAAGAAAAGTACCAGCATACATGTCGTTGCGAACGATATTAGAAACGTTGCTAACACAAATCCTAATTTGACAAAACTGGTGTAGGCAGCACATAAAAAGGCCATTTTGCATGTGGAAAGGTTTGTACTTTTACGTAAAAGTATACAGAGATAGATATAGGAGCGGGTATCAAGTGGATCCTTAATGACAATACTATTGTGCGTTTGAAACCGATGTTTTTTACTTTTGTCAGTTTTTTTTTTTAAGTGTTTTTCTATTTTCTAAATCACGTTTAGGCTAATTTGTCACAGTTCAACAATTACACAATGAGTACTACAAAAATGAGTGTCAATAACAAAAAAATAAAAACATAACCTCAACCAATGACCGGTAACTGTATGTCCTAGTTTTACATATTCAAGTGTCAACATTACATATATTAGTGCAAGATCAACAAAGTAAAAGTACAAATTAAGTCAATCAGAAGGCCGAAGCAATCAGGGTTCCGTCAGTTCTAGCGAGTGCTAGATATCATATTCATAATGGAAAGTGCTAGATGTCACACTCCTTAGTCACTGGGGTCTGATATGCCAGGCAGAAGGGTGACCTAGTAATAGAACACTATTATGAGAGCACAAATGTAACATAGGATTGCATGCCCATGTGGGCTAATATACTTGGGAAAAATTGCATAAAATCAAAACTAGGTTCTTTGAAAATAGAAACAACGTCGGTGAAACAGTTCAGTGTCTTGGTTGATTAAATTGGTGACTTCCAATGAATAGTTGTACAAATAATAATCGATCTATCCCGAATTTATATTCATTGCAAACCTATCCGGCAAGACATTTTTTTTGTTCCAGACTAGGTAACATGCTTGTATTGAATAGCATAATCTTTAGTAATAATAAAAAACCATAATGGAGGTTTCTCCCTCTAGGTTTGTCCGATTCAGTAGCTTCACCTGCCGTCACCACTAGAGGGAACGGTTGCCTTAGGATATATAGTGGTCCTACTGGGTTAATGAAAACCTGCACTTTGGCTCGTGTACACAGGCTGTACACTAGTATCAAATAAGGAATAATTTGTACCATCATTATGAAAAGTGAAATGGTATTGTTCAGACATATTGAAATTACAACCAGCTTTTGGCATTATGTTTTGTACATTGCAAGTTAAAAAAGTGTATTGCCTTCAATGCACTTGCAATATTCCAGTTGAGGGTACTCTATACGTTTCTTTTCTTAAATATGGAGACCATGTTTGGATGCATAGCGCCACGCAACAGGGTCATGCTGTTGCATTCCAACACAATATAAGAATACTCTAAATAAGATGGACAATATGAAAAATGGTGGCTGGCATTACCACTCAGCGTCCATTTATCCATGGCGTGCAGAATGCAGGTAACAATGTCCTCATTTTTATTATTTATTATGAGATTTGAATAGCGAAATTTGATTCCCAAATTAGGGTTATTTTTTAAATGTACATAACGCAAAGATACCCGAAATTGTGTTTGGCACATAAAAATCAGCCGCTGAGAGGAGGTAACCTCTGTGGAAGACCAAAGTACGGCTAGGTTATGGTATGACAAATATGAAGCCTACTTTCCATTTCATAGGCAGCCTAATTATGTGCTCTCCAGCCCAGAGTCGCATTTATATTGTTTTCGTCTGTTCAATTCTATTGCAGTTGATTACTGTGTGAAGTACTATAAATTAGTACCTGCCATTCCAGAACTGGAGGCTGTGAACTTCCAACTAAACAGGGAATTTTTATACCCTAGTTATTAACATGGTAAAATTGAGACCTGTAGTTCAGTTATACGTCTTTTATTGTAGATTGAAACGCAGTCTGTCTCAAACTTGAGGATAACTCCCTGTATGTGAGAAATGTATATTCCACATGAAACAACTGAACAAAAATTATGGGACGGAAACATGCTGGGTGTTTTTTGTACACAAGGTTTTCAGTCAAAAGTGTCAAATATGTACATTTATGGTGTCGCCTGTGACTAGTTTTATGTATTGAAACTGGTTTTGAATAGTTTTAGTATCAATTCACTTCATTAGGGACTACTTAAGACATTGGTTATCTATAGAAAATAGATTGTATTTTGACTGAACCTTTTATAATTAACTTCTGTAATATACATTTCAATATTTTGTGTACCAATTAAAGTAGTTTTTGTATTTTCAGGTGGTTCCATTTAATTGTTAACACATCTATGCTGTTAGCACACGTGGTTGTTCCTCTCATAGTGGATTACATTTCACCCCATAGCAGAAGGAGCAGGGTACAACCAATCTGAGAACACCCTACTGGTTGATCTCCTTCAAACTACAGATCAGAATATCAGAGGGCAGTCTTCCAACTTGGCAGTCTCCACAAGGCAACCAATTGCTTTGAAGTTTCAGAAAGGTGATCTATAGCAAGCTACAAAAAAAACCTTCATGAATAATGAGCAAACAGTCTAGTTTGGGAGATAAATGCATACAGGACACTTGGCCTTCCTTTTGGAAGGATGCATGTCCATTAGCATTGTAGTAGCAGTGTTCAGAGTTGTCTCAAACATCCATTCAGGATTACTCCTCTCTGGTAATGTAGCGTGCAGATCTCTCACAGCTGCCATAACTAATGGAGTGCCAGAGATGAATAGAAAAGTGTCCAACAGTGGGTGTCCACACCTTGCAAGGTTCTCCATCATATGGTTGGCAACTGTCCCTAAACTAATTTACCTGGGAAACTTTTAGGCAGAGGAAGTTAGGGAGAGGATAGATCCATAGGAGATCCTTCCGATACCTCCCTTTCAGTAGCTCTCCAGTGCTCATGGGTGTACCCGGCCCCTAGTCGCCCAAACCTTCCCAGATGGTTGATCAAATGTGACTGTCACACTGGGTTAGCAGCACAATATACTATCACTGAGACACACAACTATCACAGGATGGAGTGATTTCTGCTTGGTTCCTTATGTTCTCAACAGGAACCAGCATAACTAAAGCCCTCAAAATGATCACATTATAAAGTCATTGAACCTCACCCAGTCACTTGCTTCAGGGGCCTCTATATAGTGCACACACAAAGAAGCAGTGGGGAAGTGCATCAGAAGGGTCGGACACCGTAATAATGGAACCTAAACTGCTGCTGGCACCAAATGTCACCAAAGTAAAACAATAAGCTTATGCCAGATGATACCGAACAGGCTTTAACAATCTAAGAAACTTCACCAGTGCAGATGTGAAAGCATAGATGTGAAGGGATGAAATAACATCTGAACAGAAAAAACAGATAAAAAGATGGCAGAACAGGAATAGATCCAACAATACCTTTTCTTCACATATTTACATGGCTACCAAACAAAAGCATCTATTTTAACTGTAAACAAATTAACTCACCACCTTCTTGATTCCCTTGCTCCAGTTTTCTTTTCTTTGTGAATTTTTGGTTTTGTGGTTTCCCCTTGGCAGAAAACTGTTTGACAGCAGCTTTTCCTACAGTCTTTTCTGGCTTTTTGTTTCCCTTTTCAAATTTCTGAGGCTTAAACTTGCCAGCAGGACCGGACTTCTCAACACTTTTAGTGTGAAACCTTTTGGGAGGACCAGAATCTATGGCAAAATATAAAAACGTAAAACTATTTCAAACAAGGTAATGTCTCAGTTCATTACAAAATCAAATACTCCCATAATGTTGCCTAGTACCCACATTTGATTTCACACAGCCAAAAGGTTACATACCTGCAAAACTCAACGGTTTCATTTTATAGTATGGTTTTCCACAGCTGGCAGCATAGGTGGGCCTGCAGACCCTTTTCATCCTCCTGTCTCCAGTGTTCTTCACCAACCCTGTGTTGGTCTCCCAAGATCATCCCTGGAGCCCCATGTAGCGTCTAACACCTTGCAAACTGATTGGGTATCCCTCCCCCACATTACCCGGAATATACAAGGGTCAAAAAGAAGACCATGGCAAACTACTGACGATTGAGCCCCTTTTGCACTACCCTGAGCTGGCAGTGCATCAAGAGTTGGGTGCAGTACAGAGAGATTTTTTACAGCACCTTTCTTTCCATTTCCTTGGACTCTCAAACATTTTGCTTTTATTTTTTAATCTGACCTGCTCTTTTTGCAGTGGAGCAAAGTCTTCAGCTTCACTACACTGGATTTTGCTCATTGGTCATAGGAAAACTTGCATGTCCTTCAGGCTGTCAGTACTGGGAAACATGGTTTCCCTTAGTCTTGTTACTTTGTTGCCAATTTTGGTAACTTTTTGAACAATGCATCTTACAATGCAGAACAATGGTGTACACTTTGTTTTCACCTAGATTAACACTCAGGATTTTTGGTTACTCTGGGTGAGCCTAAGGGACAAGCTGGTGGCAGCAATTACTTATTGCTACTTTTCGGTGCGTTTCATTTTAGCCTTACCGCGTTTCCCGCATTTTGCTACCAACTGCGGCAAGTGGCCAACATGGCCATGCCACAAGGCTTTTAGTTTTTTCCCCATGGCCATTTTGTTTCCAACCCTTCTTCCTGGCCTGTGAGGCGAGGGAAAATCCTTAGATGCCGGGGAAAGCAGAGACTTTTTGCGGGCTACTGCAGGGCTATGTGAGTTGCTGCCAGGAAGTGGGTTGGGACGGTCTGGTCCCAAGCCACAAACTGGTTTCAGTGTGTCAGTGATGTGTCAGTGATGTGCCACCAGTGGTCCTGATTGGACAACTGCTGAGGTGTGTGTGGGTGGGCTAGATATGTCATTGGCTAGTGGGAGTTTCCGCTCATACCTGGCTTTTTGGATAAGAGGGCCCCAGCACCCAGTTCAGATAGATCCTGGAAGAAACCGAAGGAGCCAAGTATCCTGTCCAGCTGCAAGACTTGCAAGGAGAGCGTGGACCAGTTGGAAGAAGGAAGGAGGCCTGGGGACCAACTTCTGCTGTTGTCCTTGAAGCGCCCCGTCTTGTCAAAGATCTTCAGAAGTCCTGCAAAAGAGCCGCGACCCGGAGTGGCGGGTTGGAGTGGAGGGAACATCCTTTCTCGAGGTCAGCTCAGAGTCCTCCAAAGAACCACCTTCGGAAGTTCACTGGACCCCCCAGTGGCTGACCAGCTCAGAGTTTGGGCTACCATGCTGCAGACGTCGTTCCGAGAGGAGGCCTGGAACTTGGGGGGATCCTCAGCGTGTGCTACAAGATTCCCCTCTGCATAATTTTGTGGTTCCAGCATCAAGGGGAGCCGAGATAGGAGGCGGAGCCTGACCACAGCAAGTGAATCCTAGGTCGCAGTGCATCAGTAGCAGTCTACTGAAACTGCTTTCCTGTGTCTAGTCCAGTGCTCAGAGGAGGACTGCAGCGAGTTCTTCTGCATTCTCCACTCTGAAGACCTTGAACCAGCATTTGTCACTGACCGGAGAAGGGCTCAAACCAGCAGTCCCTGGGCATAAAGGGCTGAAGCTGACAGCAGGGAAAACAACCTCAGACCCTCTTCAGAAGAACTGCCAAGTCATAAGAATCAGAGTACGGGGAGGTGGGGCCGAGTTGTAACGATACTTACCCGATCCCCTTTTAAAAGTTTAAGTAACTTAGAAACTTTTACAACAGTTTGGCTTTGCCATTGCCTGTTCGCACAAGCACTCCGAAAAGGTTGGGACACTTGCTAGTTAGCATAACTTGCCCTCGACCACTTGAACTCTTCATTGGACCCCAGAACACCTACACTGTCTACCAGTCTCACAAACTATATGGAACTTTAGAGCACAAAGCTTTCCCCCGCTTTGTCGCGGCCTATTCTACTATGCCCATTATCTCCCGCCTTGTCTAAGATCCCCTAATGGCTCTGATTTTACTGCGTCGCCAACATTGTACAGTGCCCAAGGTGACAAATAGCAAGGCAACAAATAGCAATTGTACGAACACATTATACCAATTATGACCTTGTTCCTATTAATCATTGTCTCTACCATATACCCTGTATAATTCGATCTTGTTTAATGTTAATGCTACATTTTGATATTAGCCACCAAATTACTTCACCATACTAGCAATACATAGTGTGTATCCTTACTAGCATCTCATAGTGCCTTATGCAACAAATAGGGCATGATCGATCGTACATTTAGTAAATGCTACCTGCTTCTATTGTCATTGCTTTAATTGTATACAAGGTTAACTTTCACACTGCTACTGCCTGTGCTACAATTCCTTGCTAGCCACCAACATATTGTGCAACCAACTGTAATCAGTCAATTGGTTAATTTGTATCGGCAGTGCCCCTCCCCCCCCATTGTTATTAGTGATCTTCATAATAGCAAGCCTGGGGATACTATTTGGATTAACCCCTCGCAGTACTGCGTGCAAGAAACGTTGATGATCCATAGCATGAGTCTCCAAGATCTCTCAAGCTAAACCACTGAGACCCTAATAAACCCTCCAGGTACCCAACGACCATTATCCTCTCCCAGGACAATAACGTTGCCAATACAAGGCACTGTTCGGCAGGGGCATCCATTCAGCAGGGCACAGGCCTGGCTCCTATTGGGTGTCCTAGACATCACCCACTCCACTGCCCAACTCCCCTTCTTCCCAAAGCAGCCGCCTTTCCTCTTAAAGCAGTCCAGCCCCCACCCCTTCATCTCGCATACCTCCTCCAATCACATAGGAGCAACAGGACCCCCATGCTCAACCAATCCTGTTAATATAGCGCTTCACGCTAGCCCCACCACAGCCCCTAGACCGTTCTCGTGCCAAGGAGCATTACAAAGTAAATTCCTCAGCACAAGAACTCCTGCCCATACTCCCTCCACCACCAGACCCATACTCGGGACTACCAGGAGGCTAAAACTCTCTGCACTAACCCACCGCCCTCTTCTATCCAAGTGGAATCAGAGCAGGACACCCCCCTCCTTTCGAACCTCATCCAACTAACATTATCCCAGAAGCACAAGCCACAGACCAATAAGCAGACCAAGGCCACAGCCTTACGACAGCGCAATCATCAAAACTCCCAGTCCAAGGCACAGCCACCTGACACCGCCATGCTCCCCAAATCCACTGCGCCTCCCACCCTAATTTGCTCATCAAAAGCGCATTACAAAATGTTAGCTCTGTAGGAGGGCATGCCATCGACACTCATGACCTCATCCTGGAGCAACAATTACATTTCATAGTAGTGACTGAAACCTGGCTACATCCAGCATCCAGTCCCCTACCGACACTAGCCATGCCACTCAATTATACCATTTTGAGGGCCGACCGGTCAGATGCCACGGGAGGAGGAGTAGCTATTATTGCTAAAACCACACTGCAGTTCAGATCTTGTAAAATAGACTTAATTGATGGCTATGAATTCCTCTTTATCAAACTCTCCATGGACTAAAAAACCACCATCAACTTCCTGGTTGTTACAGAGCACCTAAAAACTGACAACCACCCGAAGCAGACATCCACCAACTATCACCCCCCTCCTCAAGCCCAACACCAAATTCATCATCCTAGGAGATCAATTTCGGATCCAATGACCCTCGAGAGCACAACGCCACAGCTTTCCATATAGCATTACAAGAAATGCAGTTCACTGAAATTGTTAATGCCCTCATTCACGCCAAAGGTAGAATCCTAGACTGGATTTTAACATTACATATCAAGCTATCACTGAACATATATCTGAAATCACTTGGTCAGACCACCATTTAGCCCGCTTCAGTGTAGCAATACGGAAAGCCCAAGAGGCACCGTCTCCATCGCTTAACCCCATCATGGGGAGAAACACTTGTACGCTCACACCAGAAAACCTTGCCCCCGTTCTGTCCAAAGCATTTGAGACACAGCCCATAACAAAACACCAACCCAGACAGCATCTCCCTTATCTACCATACCCGCCTGAAACAACTATAGATTAAGTAGCTCCACGTACAACTAAAATCCCTAGCTCCACTAAACGAAGCAATTTCTGGTTCAATGAAGAACTCATTGTTCTTAAATGAAACAAAAGAGCCTTAGAACACCTAACCAAAAAGAACCTCACCGTTGAATCCAACAATGAGCTCCAGGTAGCAACCACAAATTACAAACTTGCAGTCATAACCCATAAAGTAAACTACCTGAAAATGCGCATAAACAATGCTTCCTCCAATAGTAAATAACGTTTTCCCATTATCAGAGAATTAGAAGCACCCATTCCTTCCTCCGTCGCCATCAACTCTAGCAAAGCCTGGTGTACCACCATCCAGAACGCCCTAGCGTCCAAAATCAACCCTCTTCAAGAGAAAATATTAACAAAAAGAAAACTACTTGCCAACAAAAATGAGGGCCCCATTGCCTATACGGCTGACAATGAGACCAGTCACCCAGTTCAGCTTTACCACCGTCTCCCCAAGGCCAAGTCCACAATATTATCGCTTCTCTGAAACCCTCCAATTGTAAAGGAGATAGCTTCCCTGCAAAATTAGTCAAACTCTATGCCCCCACTCTAACACCCATCATTACTAAATTCAGAAATGCCTCCTTCACCACCAATTCTATCCCAGCAAATATTAAAGAAGCATGGGTAACTTCTCTTCTGAAAAAACCTTGGATCCTACTATACCCACCAATTACAGACCCATAGCCATAGTTCCCTTCTTACTAAAAAATAATTTACAAAAATCACATACTCCCAAGTTCAAGCACATCTAGAAAACTATTATCTGCTAGGTGATGAACAATCTGGTGAATACAGTATAGAAACAGCCCTATTCGATCTAAAAAAGATGGACTCCATAAGACACTCTGGGAAACTATTCTCCTCTTACTCGATTTGTCCACTGCGTTCGATCTGGTGGACCATGACAGACTTTGTATAGCATTCTCAAAAAACTTCCACTTCTCAACAGATGCGACCGCCTGGGTTAAATCGTTCATATCAGAAAGTACATCATGAGTAGCAATTGGCGATCAGGCGGCTGGCCCAATACCAGTACCACAAGGTTCGTGGCTCAGCCCCACTCTATACAATACCCAAACTAAACTATACTTTTATTCGCAGCATCACTAATTTTGCGGATGACACGCCAATCCACATCCCAATCACCAGTGATCATGAGCAAGACTCCACCCTCATCAATAATATGTAACTGGATGGCCACAAACAGTCTGTCTGAACGGCGAAAAGACAGGTCCTCATGATAGGCTCTCCGGCTCGACTAAAAATGTTACACCCAGACTATCACCATTATGATATTCCCATGCCAATATTAAAACAGGTCAAAACATTGGGCATGCATTTGGATTCCAATCTTACCATGAATAATGCTCTCGCCTCTTCTACCACCTACGTGGCCAAACTCGCTGCCCTTAGTCGACAATTTCTGCAAAACTGCATCACCCTAGCAAGAGCCCTTATACTCTCAAAGTTGGACTATTGCAACATACTCTTGCTAGGAACCACAAAGAAGAATCTAGCTAAATTGCAACTGTTGCAAAAAAAAAAAAGACAAAAAAAAAAAAGAAAAAAAGGGACCACATCTCAGAGACCAGGAGAGAAGTGCACTCGCTACCTATACACGCGAGAATACATAACTCCATCACACACAAATGCATCACCAAAGAGGCACCTACCTACCTTATGTCTCGCCCACAAAACTTCAACTAGGTCACTAAGAAAGTTCTAGCTCACATTTATTCATCCCTCGATTCAAGTTCCCTCTGAACATCAGCAATGAGCCTTCCCACCCCCGTTTCTACAAACGGATTAAAACTTTGCTTTTCAATAAGTTCTAACATGCGGAATCATATCAAGAAACTAGTACACAAACTAACCATACTGTACCCGAGCCTTATATCTGTATGTAAACTAAGGTCTCACCTTCCCCACTGCTATCATGTACTTTTTACACCCTCTGTAACCAGATCGGTTTGACAACCATGTAACCTATGCCATGGTGTGTTTGGGTATATAACAAATCCCATAAAAAAATTAAATGAGGCACCATAAATCTTGGGGATGGACTTCTAAAGTTAATGTTGTAATTCTATGGACCTGTAGTGCTGCATACTAATATTTGCCTTCCTTTACAGGGGTTCTATGTGTATTTGGCCCTACTCTAGCGATTGTATATGTATCTTTTATTTAGTGTTGTGTGATATTACATGCGAGTAGTCTTTCTCCGTGTTCTAGCGCCATAAATAAATATTTGTATAACTGATTGTCCAAGTGTGTTCCTGACTCACTGTGTGCACTCATTGAGGACCCCTTAGGGGCTCCCCACCTCTCGAGACTTAGCCTAGACCACTCATCCACATACCTTGAACTGGTTTGGCTACAACTCCCAGAGTTTTCCCTGGCACTAGACTAGGTTGGCCTTCTATACATCTGTCCCTCAGGGCAGAGTATAGACAATCAGTCCAAACAGGTGCATATGCTCCACTATCAGCATGGTGCCCATGTTCCCGCTCTAATGCAAAAATGTCCCTACCTTGCTTCCAACGAGGGGCCCTGGTCAAGTTTCCTTAGTCCCTTTTTGTCAAACGAATGAATTCTTTCCCTGGAAAGACCTGGCGAAAGTTCACCAGTGATTATAATCTGTACAGATATGGCCCAGCGGTACTCCATAAACCCAGGTTTAGTCCATTACACACAGTAATGGAACAGTAATTGTAAAGTACCACACTGGTTGGTGACAGTCACCAGATGTATAGTGTGGGTGTACATGCTGTAACCAAAGGATGGTTCAGCTGAGCAACCAACTAAAATCCAGTGCAGTGCTCCAGTTTGCCTGGCATGTGTGGCAGATTGAGCAAATTGTGGAAAGCAGAGGCTATACTCCCTGGGCTGACCCGTTTGTACACAGGTAGCAATTGAGACAAGTCCTGCTTGCTTGAAATGGTGGGTATGGATGAGGGTCTCATATGCAGGAATGGTTCTGGAAACAACCAAGTAAGACAAGAATGTGTGGATGGCTGGGCCTTCAGTATAACTACACATCGCAGCCCAAAGCCAGGGAACAAACCTACTTGGTTTGAATGCGACAGACCCCATATGATTAGGTGGCCACCAAAAGTCTAAATTGGCCCATAACTGGAGGCTGGGATTGCCTCTCAGTCCCCAATTTCCTAAAACCTAAGGATCTGCCTCATTGACACAGCTCTACTCGGAAGTTGAGACCACCTCATTTTGAGCCAAACCAGGACCCTGAAGCGGTCCACTTACCAGTGGAATAACTGTCTGGCGATTTCCACTCTGCAATTAAGAGGAGCGTGCAGTGTGAGGTTGAGAACACCAACCACCAGAATGCAAGAGTGTAACTAGAGGCCATCGAATATGGTTTACGCTGCAACATGAAGACAAAGGAAAGATAGTGGAATAAACATTACCACCTCAAGGGCAAATTAGCTGACAGCACCAACAGTAATGGGAATTTTTTTCTAGACCAAGTAAGCCACACCCTTCTCCAGCAGCTGCAGACAACCGTTTTATTTACTCACAAACGGTTCTTCTTGTGGTTGTTCAACTATTCAGCAGAGAAAGTTGCTGGAAGTGATTGGAGACCAAGCAAAGACTACAGAAACCACTAGATGTCTCACTCGTGATCAGATGTTACTCAATGACACCCCTGGCCAACAGGAAAGCATTGGGCCACGGAGAAACAATCATTGGTGTCTGGAGAATGGCCACGGTTGGAAACGAACAGGTATCTAGGGAAGTTAACAGAACAATAACCCGAATGAAAGGCATTGGCCCATAGGAAAATATTGCCCGCTGCCCCCCCTAATCCCCCCCCACCGACCCACATCTTCTACAGTGGATGCAAACAATAGTTCAGGTTCACCTTGAGGCAACCCTACAAACTGCAGAAGACCTTTCCCTTGAACACACACGACTTTAAAGTGAGAATTTGTTAGCTGCCACATGCAGTAAAGTTGCATTTGCGCAGTGGTAATCGATAAGTAAAATTAATTTGAAACTAACTGTGCGGACAACCCTTTATTCTAAACAGTGCATTGTTTTACTAGATTTCTTTCGTCACATTCTTTTCCTGATATTTGGATCAAGGACATCTGAAGGAATTGTAAGGGCGTCGAACAAGCATGCGGACACAAAGGTGGCATGGGTTTGGTCAGACATTTCTTTAGGTAAAAAGATACTTACTATCCCTAACGTCCGAGAGGGGTTTCCCTGCCTCAAAACGAATGCTAAAAGGGTCTGTCAGTACGTTCGTCAAAGTAAATTACACCGTCCTGTGTCACGGCCTGCTTCTATCCCTTATACTACAACAAAAAAAAAAAAAGGTAAACAAAAAGTTCCTTCTTTGAGAATGGCTCCCTTCTCCTGCTTCGTGGGTGGGGTTCAACAAAATGTTCTCAACAAATATGGCAAGGGGAATACTCCCTTTCCCCAGCTTGCATGTCTCAGTCCGTCTTTACACGATGTTCTCGCCAGGAGAAGACTCCCTTCCCCTGGTATGGCTTGTAGAATTCACAACCAAGCCAGGGGGGGGGTTAAGGCGGGGGAGGGGGGGGGGGGCGATGACTCCATTCCCCTGGGGTCTCTGGCTCGACTTTCAGTTCAGGGCCAAGATAATGCCTCCCTTCTTAGTCTGCTTTGGCACAGTTCAACACAAGGCCATGCGGTAATGACTCCCTTCCCGTGGTGTTCCCATCAAAACCTCTGATATGGTACCAAGAAAATGACTCCCTTCTCCTGGTATTGCTTGACAGTTCTTTCCCACTGCTTCCAGCTTGGACACCTTACCACTGTCCCTCGTTTTCAACAACGGACCAAATCTTGTTGGTATCACAGACCCTTCTGTGCTCAAGGGGTCTCCTCTTGACCACTGGGACGACAAGAGAACCTCGAAGGTTTCACTTATTCACGTTTGGGTCCCAGACCCTGCTCTTGTACCTAGTGGACTTATCTACTGAGGAAGACTGCTTTGGTTGGGGTCCCAGACCATTCTTGTATGGCCAGTGGTCTCTTTCCCACGGTTAGGGTGGACAGGGTCCGAGACCCTTCCCTTGTGGCCAGTGGGCTTCTCTTCCCCACTTGTAACGAAGAGGAGGTAGGGTGCACCCTCGACTCCTTGGGAGTGTCAGCGGTATGCGTAGGATGAAGCCAAGAAAGGATTGCCCGAGCACCTCCTGCCTGCAGCCCCTCCGGGTCTCCCATGCCACCCTTTACCCGGTTTCAGGCTTTGGTATGTCACCGGGGCTCGCAGGGATGGCAGTGTGACTTCTCGGCTGGATCAATTTACCCATCTACTTCTCCGGCGTATCCAGTGCTGGGCCGCTCGCTTTTCTTGAACTCTGCATCGTGCACAGGTCCGCACCTGTGGAACAATGCAAGAACTCACCGACTGCTGGCGTCCTCTGTTCCTCTTCTCCTCTGGTCGGCACCCAGACCACGCTGAACACTCTGCCTCCGTTGCTTCTCCCAGCAGGTGCTGCAGCCGAGCTCTGTGCTGGATTGACCAAAACTGTTGTCCATTGGTTGTCTTTATATATTGTAGTCCGTTCTTGAGGGGTGGGCTGTCAACGTCCCTTGTTACTTTTGCCAGATTGATCTGCCTCCTCGGGGCCACCTCGTCTTACTACCAGTATTTGAACTAGTCGGTTTTGTGTTCTTCCTCATCTTGGTGTTTGAGGCCATTTGTTTCTTTTGCATTAAGGTAGTATATATGTCTGTTTTCAACCAGAAGGTTGGGGATGGAAGGAAGGGTTATAGAAAGTGGAGATGTTTATTATTGCCTGGGCTTAACCCAAGATGGTCATCCTTGTCCCCCAAGGAGGGAGTTCCTTCCCATGAGGTCCTCCCGCATTAAACCACCCCTCGGGAGCAACTGGGTAGCGGCTTCACCACCCTAGCCTTACGAGAAGGGTGTCTCCCCTGGGGAGAAGTGACGACACCTTGTGAATCGTCACATACCCTTGCCCTAATGCTGCTGGCTTACCCATCTCCCTCCAAGGGAAATTCAGGACAGGAAATCAACATTTCCCTTTTCTTTACCCTTTGTGTTCTACATGAAAACAGAAATGCTGGAGATCAAGGAACCAGCGCATAGTCCTAGGGTTTGTTTCCTTCGGTAGACTGAGTCAAGTGAGTAAGTGGTCAGTTATTAATGTGAAGGCTCTCCCAGTCAGATATTTCAAATAATCTGCCGCTCATTTGATTGCTAGGGTCTCAAGTTCGGCATCATTTCTTTTCCCGTGGGAAGAGCTTCCTACTGGTGTATACAACTGGATACTCTTGAAATAGGGAACTTTCATGACAAGATGCGTTTCAATGCATTAAAGCTAGCCTGATCTTCATTCTGCCACTGGAGTGTTTGTGGTTCGGCATTTGTCAGTTTATCAGTGAGGCAAAGTGGTATGGCTGAATAGCTGGGAATAAACCTCTGATAATAGCCGGTAAGCCCCAAAAAGGTCCTTCGGTCTCTTTTGGTCTTTGGGGGAGGCGTTTCCTGTATAGCCCGACTCTTTCCAATTCGTTTTAGACTGGACCATTACCCACGAAAAAGCCTAAATACTATACCGCCCACTGGGCTAAATGGCACTTTTTGGGATTGGCGGTAAGGCAGTGAAACATTCTCCTTCCAGGTTTTGCTGTGGATCACGATATAGTCTAGATACGCGCCACATAAATAGGAAAAGGGTTGCAAAAAGGGTTGCAGTATCTGGTCCATAAGCCGCTGAAAGGTTGCTGGGGGCCCATGAAGGGAAGGACTTTGTAATGAAATAATACTCTCGGGGTGGAGAAGGCCATCTTTTCTTTATCCAAGGAGGGGTTCGGTGGCACCTGCCAATAGCCCTTGGTTAGATCAATCATGGAGCTGTAGACAGCCGATCCCAGTCGATCGATGAGGTAGTCAATCCGAGGCATTGGATAGTTGTCGAATTGGGACACAGCATTAAACTTATGGAAGTCTATGCAAAACCTTCATGATTTATCAGGTTTGGCTGCAATAACTATTGGAGATGAGCACAGACTCCGTGACGGTTCTATTATCTCAGCTTCCAACATCTTCTCCACTTCCTGGAGGACTCTGGTCGCCAGAATTAGAAAGGCCTCAGATTCATTACTTTGCTTGGGATTGTGGGAATGTAGTGTAACACCCTTCACTCTCCCGGATGCACTACTGAATAAGTCTGGGAATTGATCCCGTACGTCTTGGATGTCTTCTTGTTGCTCAGGAAGATCAAAGGGAACCAGACTATACTCTGCTTTTTCATTAGATAAGGTAGCCATTAGGACAGGCATATTCTACCTGGTTCTCATTCCACTCCTTTATAAGGATTACATAGTAGATCTGGGATTTAAGCCTTCTGTCTATTTGAGCGACCATATAATTATGAAATCTTAGAAGAAAAAGTTCCTTATATGGTCCATACCATTGTGAATGCATTTTGGGCACAGAGGTGGGTAAGAGCACCAAGACTCTCTGATGGAAAAGGACAGCAATACCACCTTACTATCATCTTTGGACCAGGTCCTGCACAATAGTCATGTGCTCTAAAAGACTCTGAGCGGTGTTGGACAAAGGTAACCCTGCCTCTACCCAGGTTTCCCAGAGCATGTCTAGTACATCTCTTGGATTGCGTTCATAAAGTAACTCAAAAAGGAGACAACCCTAAAGTGGTTGGTGGGCTTTTCGGATGGTAAAAAGAGTCCAAGGAATCATTGTGTCCCAGTTGCATCCATCCGCTTCCACTAGCTTTTTCAAAAACATTCAGAGTTTTATTAAAATGTTCCACTAAGCAGTCTGAGGATTGTACACAAGAGGTGCGTGGGATTTTTACCTGTAAAAATCTCCTTTCCTTCCGCCATCAACTTAGACACAATGGTACTCCCTTGGTCAGTCAATATTCCTTTTGGGAAGCAAAAAGGGATTAGGCGTTTGTTACGAGGGGTCAATGGGAAGGCTTCCACATTGCATAAACTAGGAATACAAGAATATACTTATTTCCTAGTTTGGACGGCTCCAATGGGGCTACGATATCCATACCAATTCTAGAATATGGCATCTCTATTATTGGAGGGGTTGTAGTGGTACAAGGGGAGTAGGGAGCTACCTTCTGGCATAGGGGACAGGTAGATGGGCTAGTAAAACCTGTTGATAATCTGTCCTTGTGTTTTGGCTGTCCACAGGTGTCCCCAAATCAGATGGGCATGAGCCATTTCAAAGGCAATCCTTTCATGACTTTTAGGCACAACAATCTGGGTCCGGATTACACCTTTTGTGGTAAGGTCTACCCTATACAACAGGCCATGTATTTGAAAAGAATAGCCTTCAGACACTACTTTTGAGAAGGCTTCTGACATTTCACCGAGTAAAAGCTAGGTCAGGAATTATTGGTCTCTTCCACTGTAGTTCTTGTTCCTGAACCTCTACGGGTTTAGAAAAGAGGGCCCCTTCTAAAATTCCCTTGGAAATTTTCTCTCCAGCTTTTATATGGCAAGTGTTTCCCATTATTCTGCATTAATATCTTTGTCACCCCTGTAGTCTGGATCTATCACTCCAGCCATTACGACAAGACCTTATTTCCAGGCTAACCCGGATTTGGACCCTTAGGAGATGATCAAATGAATCCTGCAGGGATCAATTGACATTCTCCTACTTAGATAGAGATATCCCAACTACTCAGGTCAAAACCTATAGATTCACTAGTAGCTACAGTGGCCTGACAGCTCAGTTGGGAGTATTTCAGGGTTTCCCAATTTGAATCATGTTTGGTCACAACCCACTCCTGAAACCATATGAAAGGGTGTCAAAGGATGCAGACACAAAGGTGGCATGATTTTGGTTATAGACTTAATTCTTTAGGTAAAAAGATCCTTACTATCCCTAACCTTTAAGAGGCGTTTCCCTACCCCAAACTAATCCTAAAAGGGTCTGTCAGAACATCTGTCAAAGTAAATTCCACCGTCCTGTGTCGCAGCCTACTTCTGTCCCTCACAGTACAACTAAAAAAGGTAAACTAACAGAAAGTTCATTCTTTAAAGGAGAATGGCTCCTTCTCCTGCTTCTTCTTGGATGGAGTCCAACAAAATGTTCTCTCAAAAACATACCAGGGGGAATGACTCCCTTCCCCTGGCTTACAGGTTTCAGTCCGTCTTCACAAAAGGTTCTCTCCAGGAGAATGCCTCGGTTAGGGAGAATTCTTGAAATGTGCCAATTCCTCTCTACCTTATAGACCCCCAGCACTTTTCCTGGACTCTAAGACTTTTAATTTTTTTTACCTGAAGCGAGTGAGACCCTTTTCCCCACGCTCATGTATTTGTCTGTGATTTGGACTGTTTCTTGTTGGTTATGGAGTCTGACAAACTCCATAGGCACCATCTTTACATTGAAGCACACAGCACCTTCAGTGCAGTGACACAGGGAAGTCTTCCAGATTTCCCAAAGGTTTAAATACCTTCTCTTGGATAAGCTACTGTTTCCAAGAGCAGTGAAGTGAAATTGACTTTGCTTACGTTTGTAACTTTCTAGACCCAGCACACACTGTCTTACAATAGGGCGATGGAGGGGTTACTTTGTATCCCCTTTGTCTAGTTTCTCATGTAACATTTTTATGTTACCCTTTCTACAATTAATGGCTGGTGGCAGTGGTTTACATTTTAGTACCATTTGTTTTTACCTTCGGGTGCAATTGCAGCCTTGCTAAAGCACCCATGGGGGCCCATTTTGTCAAAATGAACCTGGTCTTTTTTCGCCATTTCTTGCTGGAAAGGTCCTTCTTGAGATTTATTCTGCATGCCAAACCAGGTTTGGTCCCTTTGTTCGCTTTGTCTTTGGCGGGATTCACGAGTGAAGCCCGCCTCTGGCTCCAGGGCATCTGGCAGGGGCAGGAAGTGAGGGAAGTGCCCGAAACGCCCTGTGCTTAATCCCCTTGGTTACAAGAATGCACCCAAAGGCGATTGGCCGGCCGGAATGAATGGGAGAATCCTGCATAAAAAGCAAGGCTTTTTGCTTGAATGGCAGAGTCGACCGATGGACGAAGGAATCCAAAGAAGAACTTGGAAGAGACGCCTGCTGCAACTCCTGGACCGGTTTGCCCAGTGAAGCCCTGCTGGTGTGCTGAAGCTCCGAATTAGTTTCGACTAGAGAAGCCCCGCAAGGCCTTCTCCCCTTGAGTTGGTGGGACCAATCAACTCCAAAGTGAACTTGTCTGGACATCCTCTCAGAGCTGGCTGTACTTCCTCGCTGCGGCAGGAACCGAAGTGTCAGGGAGAGGAATACCAGATTGGAGTGCATCACTTTTAAGGAAGACCCATGCTGAAGGAAGATCCCTCGGACTCCAATGAAGCATGACTGACCAAGCCTGAGCCACCTCAGAGCGCTGGACCCCAGATTAGAGTGAAATCCTAAGTGTATCGTGAGACCGCGGTGGTGCTATTTGATGAGACGCGAGGAGCTGTAACGGCGAAGTGCCGCTGAATTGAACTTTGTCCTTTGCTGTCGCCGACCGACCCGTTGTGTTGCAGAAGGTACCAGAAGTCCTCCCTCTTCTCCCCACAACTGAGGCACAGGAATAAAAGGATCTGCACAGCTGCGCAGGAACTGAAGCCAGTTGGAAACCTTTCTTCCAACCAAAGGTACTGTACAGTCTAAGAGAACTTACCTCTTGTTGTGTAGCCTTACTTGTTCTCAGTTGAGACTGGTCTTGGTTGCTCTGTAGAGTTGTTTACAGCTTCTTTACCTCACAAGCCTAAACACCTTGTGGCCCTACATTGATTCAAATTTTTTCTACAAAGACTTCTAAAACATTGTGCAAGACATTTACTAACCTACAAGAAGCGCTTCAGCCCACCTAGACTTTTGCCCAAGCGACATTGGCTGGCCTGGCTCCCCAAATGACCATTCCTCCCAGGAAGGGGATTGACCAAAACAGTTGTCCATCGTTTGTCTTTACACATTGTAGCCCATTCTTTAGTGGGCTTTCTTTTGACAGGTTTATCTCTATGCCCCTTCGAGGCTACCTCGTCCAGTACTGGGAGCAGTCTGTTTTCTTGGTTCTTCCTCGCCTTGGTGTTTGAGGCCATTTGTTTCTTTTGCATTACAGTAGTATGATTGTTTTCAACAAGAAGGTTGGGGATGAAAGGATGGACTAGAGAATGTGGAGAGGTTTTGTTATTCCCTAGGCTAAGATGGTTGTCCTTGCCCCAAAGGAGGCAGTTCCTCCCCATGAGGTCCGCCTGCATTAAAACAAAGTACTTTTGGCTAGCTGCCTCACCTCCCTAGCCTCATGAGAAGGGGCTCCCCCTTCGGGAGAAGTGCCGACACCTTGTGAGTCGTCACAGATTCCAAAGCTTTAGCTAGATCAGAGTGGTGGCTTGAACAAAAAACGGAGTATATCTCACCTGATATCCATTGCCACCCACCAACATTCTCACAGCAGCCACTACGGGTTCCACAGCATTTCAACCTGACATGCTGTTAAGAACAATTACTACACTCTGACCTGCTGGACAGATGTTTAGGAGGCCACCCTATGTATAGTGAACAGGGAAAACTCTGGGAGCTGTAGCCAAACCAATCAAGGTAGCATGTAGAAAGTTCCAGACTAATTCTCAAGAAAGGTAAGAGGGGTCACAGGTTCACAATAGTCTACTGGAAGAGGAACGATCTTACTTTCTTGGGGATCTAAAATATTCCGTTTAAGTTCAACCTTATTTCCAGAGACTGTTAGACCCCTGACCATACACAAGTGTTATCAACTTTTAGAGCATTCAGAGATGACCTGGTGACTGTTTCTAGATGTTCCTGGTGACTGTTTCTAGATGTTCCAACTATAGTAGGGTAACTCAAATTCACAGTGTTGTGTGTAGGTATAATTTCAGATACTATACCACACTGGGGTACCCAAGATATTGTCCTCACTGCTGTAACACTAATTTGTTAAGATGGATTTCTAATTGATGCCCTGACCTGGGGGACAGATGTTTAGGAGAACACCCTAGTTATAGTGAACATGGGACACTCTGGGAGCCGTAGCCAAGACAATCAAAGTAGCATGGAGGCCAAGTCTCAGGAGAGGCGAGCAGGCTCAGATGTCCAAAAGGAGTCCACACAAGAAGCAATCAAGGATTACACTAAGACAGGCAAGTATAAAAATACTATTATTGGCCAAAGAACAAACTCTAAAAATGACTCAGAACAGGTAATAAAACAGTATACCAATATAAAACCTGTATACAGTCACAGTTAGTGCAGAATAATCAATTCACCCCTACAGTACCTGAAAGGGAAGGTAAGTAATTAGTTATAACACCAACCACCCATAAAACTAGTAAAGTCCAAACACAAGTCATATGATGCATTGTACCCAAAAGTTCAAAGTTTCCAACAGTTTTAGGAGTTGGGCAAAAGGTTAGGGAAAGGGTCCTGTGGATGCGAGGATTGTTCCAAAAAGTTGCCCAAGGAGTTTACTGGTGAGTAAAATGTTTGTCTGGCTTTTGAGGGCGTATGCAACAAATGTTGGCAATGCCAAAGAAAAGGTAAAAACAAACAAGGTTGTTCAAAACATTTAAAGGGTGGAGATAGGGTCACTGGTTAAGTATCGTTACTCCTCACCATGCATGCTCAGATTATTTTCCCCAGACTTGGCAGGTCGGATGGATGGGGGTTCGCTGGAGGTAGGATTGCCCTCCGTTGGGTCCAGTCGCAGATGTCCAGGAGAAGAGTGCAAGAGAAGTTCCAGGTCCAGGAGCAGAATGCAACCCTTTCCAGTGCAATAACGCAGCAGGCGCCGATACAGGATTCTTCAGGACACTTGACAAGATGAGGGAAGGACAGCTCCAGCGATGGTCACTGATACTTCTCGACAGCAGTTGTCAAAGATATCATGGTCAAAGAAAGCCTTACACCTCAGGACCTGTTGCTGTTGGGACGCTGAAATTTGACAAGAAAATTGGCAGGACAAGCTGAAGACCCCTGAAATATCAAGTCAAAAAGCAGAATGGGGATGCTCTACCACGGTAGTCCAAACTGGAGTTGGTCAGGCCACTGGAAGGCTCAGGGAAACTTCTGAAGACTTCAAACTGCAGAGACACAAGACGACGTTGAGTGGTTGTTCCCGCCCAGACCAAAGCGTCGAAGCACCAGCAAGGGTCTTCTAAGATCAAAAGCCAGACAGGGCTTCACTGGGACAGCAGCAAGAGTTTGTCAGCAGGGCTCTTAAGGATGGGCCGACAGATCTTCCTTTGTGTGCGCAGCTACATAGGATACTTGGCTCTTCAGCTCTCAGGGGAATGGCTGCAGGGCTCTTAAAGTCCAGGTAAGCACAGAAACTCAGCCCAACCAATGGAACAAACACACACACACACACACACACACACACCGCACTGCACTGGTCCAATCAGGGACCACTGTGGGCAAACTCATGCATGCACTCTAGACACACTGAAACCAATTAAAGGATTGGAAGCAGAGAGTCCCATCCTACTTCCTGGCTTCCAGCACGCATGGCCTGCACTAGCACGGGGAAAGCAAGGCTTTCCAAGGC
Source organism: Ambystoma mexicanum (assembly GCF_040938575.1). Lineage (NCBI taxonomy): Eukaryota > Metazoa > Chordata > Amphibia > Caudata > Ambystomatidae > Ambystoma > Ambystoma mexicanum. The sequence goes on along the minus strand of NC_090935.1, from coordinate 1,127,019,271 downwards.
AAGTGCAGGGAGGCGGTCAAAGAACAAAATGGCTAATGAACAAGCGAAAAACCTCATGGCACGGCCATGTTAGGACACTAGCCACAGTTAATGGCGAAACGTGTTAAACAAGAGAGCCGACTAAAGTAAAAATTGTAAACATGTAACTGCTGCCACTAGCTTGTATTTAGGCACATTTAAAAGTAACCAGAAATCCTTTGTGTGTAGGTCTAGGCTGATACAAAAGTATCACAATAGCACTGCATTGGAAGATGCATTGTACAACATGAACAAGTTACCCAAAATAGATAACATGTCAGGGAACATTTCTGTGGTGAATCCAGTGAAGTCATCACTCCCTCTCCGGGGAAGTGCTCTTCTGGTGTGGCCAGGGAAGAGCAGTCGCTACCTGATCCCCGACCTTAGAGGGTGGCTGCCCGAGGGAGGATCACATGCGGCGAGACAACCTTCATGGGAGGGAAGGAAACTCACTGGCAGGAACATGGTATCCCCTTTTCCGCTCAGGCTATCACGCTCACTCTTCAAATCCCCCAACCTGTACTGCATTGCATATTGTGACATAGAACCCAGTCCTCTACTCAGTACCAACTATGAGGCTTTCTTCAATTCGCTTATGGAAAGACAGATGAGAAAGATTGTGGGAGTAATGCAGAGCCCCGAACTAGATGCGCCCTAGTCGTGTATAGGTGCCGGGACATTCGAAAGCTTGGCATTGCAAGGAAGATGGAGATCGAGGGGGAAAAAGATCCACTTTAACCGACACGGGTCAGGGAACGAAGAAGAAGACAGCCGGAGTAGGGAGCAGGTCAGTGGATGTTGGTGCAAAAGTCTGGAACCAAGGTAAACCGTTCTTCTCGCAGCGGCTACTGCTGCAGGCTCACGAGGCCACGGTGAAGCAGGTACCGAAGAGCAGGCAGGACGCAGTCAGCAAGACAAAACTCCCTGGCGAAAGAAGCAAGGACCTTGGAGAATGCTGAAGCCGCCACAAGAGACCGGTGTGACCAAGCAAGGGAAGGGGGACACAGGAGCCCTTCGTAGCGTAGACCACGCAGCACACAGAAGCAGTGTAAAAGTAAACAAACGGAACGCTGAAAGTATTAAGAAGGGAAACTAGTGAAGAGGGGTTGAAGGTCCCAAGGATAATTGAGCGAAAGGGACATATGTTGAAGATAAGTACAGGCAACTTGTAGCGAGTCTGGGACCTGCAACCAAATACTAAGTGAACATTATAAAGGCACAAGGGAAGATGCATACTCCTTTGGTGCACCCAGTACTCCAGATAAGATTTGGAAGTGGGAGTATTATACTCCCTATTTTTTAAAGTTGGGAGAAAAATGATTTTTTTAGGGGGTAATAATGCAAGTCCAAAATCCAATGGGAGTATTTTATGAGCGAGTAAAATTATGTTGAAACTGGAAAACAGATTTAAAAATATATACATCTTTGCACCTAGTTATACATGAATATTAGAAGACGCAGGTTTACCTCTTACAATCAAGCACTAATAGTGGTTTGTTTCTGAGGGACTTTGTGGGTGAGAGCAGGGGCAAGAGGTTCTACGCGTCTATTTCCTTTTTATTTGCCCATTTTTAGGGAGTAAAAGTAGCCAATACACCCCTTATCTGTAGGGCTGGGCGCAACCTACTGTGAAAGCCCTGGCAAGAGAGTACAGTAGGCACAGGAGAAGTGTGAGAACACAAGGGAAGACTCCTACCACTTTGGTGTAGATATACAAAGAAGCCCTGGCGGGAGAGTGTACCAGGCATAGGAGAAAGGTGAAAGTATAAAGTGAAAGCCTGACAGGAGAGTACACCAGGCAATGTGAATCTCTCCTGTAAGAGTTGGTAAGAGGGAGAGTGACCTCTTAAGACTGTGGAAACTCTAGGGGAAGGCAAGCACACACTGAAAGGGAACTTGAGTAAGTTGTGTAATCAAGGAGCAACAGAGAATTCATTGAGTTTGTGGAATCTATGGGGAAGGGATCCATACCCCCTGTACTGGATAACTATATAAAATTGAAAGGCTGAGCAACTCCAGGGCAGAGAGCCCCCTCATGAGACTCATGGAACTTTGATTATTCTGTTTCTTTTTGCACCCTTTTGGAACTTTGTGTTGAACTGTGGAAGGAACCACCTTCAACCAGTTGAGTCTACCGCTTTATCACATTATCTTAGGTTTAGAATGTAAGCGTCCCGTTAGGATTTCACACATAGGACAAAGAACACCTTTTCTTTTGGACATTGACATCCTTTAGTTTCGTTGAGGCTGGGAAACCACTCATTGATAGGGTGAGATAGGTCTTTCTCCAGCCCTCTTTTCTGTTAATAAAGATTTATAGCAATCAACAAAACCTTTGAGTCTTACTCCGGATACCTTACATTCCAAGTAGTGATAATATGAAGGACTAGTCAGCTTCCCCATAACAATGTAAGGCATTTGGACATTTCTAGCCCTAAACTGGCTCAAACCTGAACTCAAACGGTGCCCCGAGCTGGCAGGGCCACATAGAAAAGACACTAAGAAGTCCATCTCACACAGTTGCTTAAATGTAACCTGTTTTGTTATTTTTGTAGCACAGTAAAATAAAAGACCCTACCAAGCACAGGACTGTTAAAGAAAATGTTGGAGAACTAGTCATCTCTGCCAAAGCAACTATTTTCCTGCAATGTAATGTACAGTATAATATAAGTGTCAAACTACGATATGTGATCTGGCATTTATAACACGCCTATACACAAGTGTTTCAAGGCGCGAGGAGGCAAGGGACGGGGAACAGAGGGAGGACAGACAACGATCCTACTAGGCCAGGTGTCATTCAGATCACGCAAGTACATGGAAATGGAAAGGAGGAGAAGTGCGAGGGAGAAAGGGGAGAGGACAATGCAGTACATGGGGTAAAAAAATAATAATTGAAAAAACAAACATTAAGTAAAAGTACGGCTAGCAGGTGGCAAGTGCAAGGATAAGTGCAGACACCAGGTGTCATGTGCTAGTAGTGGGACTGTAGGATACAGAAACAGTCCCCAAGTGAGGGGGTTGCCAGGAGGGTAGTGCAGGAGTGCAACTGGCAGGGGAGGGGACCTGGATCCGAGATCAGGGGGTGACCAGTTAACCAGTGCAAATTCAGAGCCAGCCAGGAAGTTAGCAAGGGAGAGGAGCAGAAGCAGAAGCAAAGAAAGGTTTTGAGGTGCTTCCAGAACCGAAGATGATTCTCCTCAAGTTTCAGGGAGGATGTTCCAGAGGGAGGCCCCAGCCGAAGAAAGTGATCTACCACCAACTCGTTGCTTGGAGAAGCGACTGACCCTCGGGGAGTTTGAGGTAGATGAGCGAAGAGCTCGAGAAGGAAGGCATTTGGGGATAGATAGTTGAAGGTATCGAGGCCCTCGGCCCCAGAAGGCCTTGTGGACGATGCAAAGGATTTTGAACTTAATCCTTGCAGCCACTGGGAGCCAGTGCAGAGATTTCAGTGCTGGAGAGATACGATCCCTGGGCTTGAGGCCAAGGACAAGTCTTGCAGTCCTGTTCTGGATAAGTTGCAGGGGGCGGAGAGTAGAAGCAGGCAGATTTAGAAGGAGGCTATTGCAATAGTCCAGCCTAGAGAGAACCAGAGCTCTGGAGACTGCAAGTTTCTGGGGGAAAGAGGAAAGTAAGAATACCTCAGAGGAGATGCAGCTGGCAGTGTGACTTCTTAGAGAGGTCAGAGATGTGAGGAGAGAAGGGGAGTGTAGAATCGAAGATGAGGTTTTTAGCCTTGCAGGTGGGAACAGGAAGAGGGCCAAAGGAGGCCGGATAGAGAGCTACAGGAAAGAAGGGAGCGGGTTTGCCGATGAGGAGATTCTCAGTCCTACTGGCATTAAGGCAGAGGTCATTGGCGCCACACCACTCCTGGATAGCAGACAGTCAGATGAGGGAAGCGGAGGAGGAGGCCGAGGGTACCCTGAAGATGAGCTGGGTCTCATCTGCATAGCACTGAAAGTTGGGGCAGAGAGCGGCGATGCAGTGGTCAAGGAGTGCCAGGTATTGGTTGAACAGCCAGGGAGAGAGGTTAGACCCCTGGGGGACACCACAGGTAGAGAATAAGATCGAGAGGAAGGACCCAAGTTGGACCTGGGAGGGTCGGAGAGGAAAGAAGCCAGCCACGCCAGAGCCTGACCAGTGATACCCAGGTTATCACAGACGGTTGAGCAGGGTGGCATGGTTGACAGTGTCAAAGGCAGAAGAGAGATCAAGCAGGATGAGGACGCAAGGGGTGTTGGTTGAAGCGCAGGACTCCACAGATGTTCAGGAGAGCAGTTTGTTCTTCTGGCAGCTCTGGTCTACCGAATTCCCAGGCAACCCACAGGTGATAACAAATGGAAGTTAGGTGTAACATAAATGTCACATAACATTTGACTATTTTGTGTGAGCATTCCCTTAGAGAACTTTAAAAACGTATGCCGTGCCTTTAACCACCCGGCTTCCTCTCACGAGTTTGGTCTTGGCTGTTGGGCATCATTTACATTTGGGAAAGTATGTTAGTCTTGAAGGAAACGTAGGACTTTCTCTCACTGTTAGCACAGGGTTAAGGAAAACACCCTGAATACTTTCCCTGTTGCAAGCTATTAATTACCAGGGATGGGTGAAATTTCTGCCCACAAAGCCAAAAGTGAGGAATTTGCACTGTTTTCTGCTTCCGTCCCGTCCACGAAATCAACACTACGGTTCTGCCGCCACAAAAATATCACCCAGTTTTGCACGGACTGGTGTCTCATTTGCATGTTTTCTTGTAGCAACACTAGAAACTTCAGAGGCCTTTTTTTCCATGTGCGCTAGATTTGCACAGTTTACGTTTTGATTTGTGCAGAGGCATGAGAAACTTGCAGGGGTGGCCAAACAGCGTAATGGAGCAAAGCAGAAAAAGCAGACAGATGTCGAGTCCACGGCTGGCAGATGGAATTGAACGATTTTGCCCCGTCTTATCACCATGTTCAAGTCACTGACACCACCCATCATTCCCTGCCCCACATTTCCCCTACCCTTCACCTGCAGGCTCTCTACACTTCCCTGCATAGTTCTGCCTCTGCTCATTTACACTCCACACCAAACCACATCCTTGTCATCCTCATCTCTCCAAGACAACATACAGGTTGTTCCAACCACACATGCCCTCAGAGTCTTTCCCTACAAGCATCTCTAGACCCCCACATCAATCTTTCATTGGTACCCTGGTGGGTGTGTGTCCATCACCCACTCTGCCCCTTGCTCCCACCATGCCCATCCATCTCACTCCACCCATCTGTGCCTTTATCAGAACATCTCAAAGTCCATTACCATCTCCAACTCCTAATGCGTTACTGGGAGAGTTGATATGATTATTAGCCCCCCTGCCCCTGTTCTTCCACAACTGTAAAGGACAACATTGGCTCTCTTGCCCCTGTCCTTGCCGATTTCTGCAATCACTCTTTTGCTACTGGGTCTTCCCTCTCTACCCTCAAGCACTCTTGTGCAGCCCTCCTGAAAAAAAGCCTTCCACCGATCCCTCGTGTCTGGCTAACTACCACCCCATCTCCATCACCCCCTTCTTGGGAAAATCTTGGAGAAGCTGGTCTTCCCCAAACTGACAGCACACCGAGCTTGTTGGTTGCCTACACAACCATCAACCTGGATTCTAAGCACCTAGAGGCACAGAACCTGCTCTCCTGAACAAGCATGAAGAACTGCTCGCATCTCTCGATTCTAACTCTCCAGCTGTTCTCATTCTACTTTAGCTCTCCTCTGCATAGGATACGGTAGACCACTTAATCCTCATAACACGGCTCCACGATACCCTTGGTATCTCAGAGCGGACAGTGGACAGGCGGACCTCCTTCCTGACCGACCCTCCCTACCAAGTTATCCGGGGCTCTTTCTCCTTCCACCTTCATCTCCACTTGTGGCGTTGCCCAGTTCTCCAACCTTTCTCCCTGGTTCTTTATCTTGCTCCGCTTGCACACCCAATTTCCACTTTCTCCCCTTACTTCCAGTTTTATGCAGACAACACAACTCGTCTTCAAACTTCCCTCGGATCCTGTCCGTACTTCCTTCATCATTCCTGACTGCCTAGCTGCCCTCCAGTCCTGGTGTGCCTACAATGATCTCTGCCTCAACGTCAGCAAGACTGAGATCCTTCCCATTGGGACGCCTGCTCCCACTCTGGCCACCCTCTATGGGCTCTCCCCCTTCTCCTTCATCTGAAGCCAGAAGCCTTGCAGTCATCTTCACCTCACCTCCTCCATTTCCTTCCTCCCTCACATCCAGGACCAGAAGGCCCACTTTCAACTGCACCTCAAAGGAATCCTTCCTTTATCCCAGAAGCTCAATGTCTCAAGAGCTCTGGTACTCTAGGCTGGACTACTGCAACAGACTCTTCCACTCTACTTCGCTTATTCAGAATAGAGCTGCAAGACTTACCCTTGGCCTCAAGCCAAGGGATCGGATCGCATCTCTACAGCCCTAAAATCTCTCCACTAGCTCCCGGGTGCTGCAAGAATCCAGTTCAAATCCCTCTGCATCATCCATAAGGCTGTCTGCGGCCAGGGGTCACACCATCTACAACTGGCATTCACCAAATACTCTCCCTCCAGAACTTTATGCTCCACCTGCGCCAACTCTGCATTTCAAGCGCTTCTCTAAACACGTTCTATGTTGTTAGACCGTAATTTTTATGTTTTTATGACTGCCATTTTTACAAGTACACTATTAGAAAAAAAAGTTAATGAATTTATTTTGGGGGGTTCCCCCTAAAGCTGCCCCTTACCCCCCTTAACTATTCCTGAGCCCCTTAACCCCTTATCTGCCCTCCCCCCCCAACATTTCTATGACTTTTCATAATTGTGCACTCGTAAAAATGACTGCTGATGAAAGAACAGTATACCCTCTAAACAGTGAGCTGGTGGCCGATCTCTCTTCGGCTGGCTCCCTCCTCTAGAACAGCCTCCCCCTTCTTGAGCCGGATCTCCACAAATTCCGGAAGCTCCTCAATACTTTCCTTTTCACCTCCTTCCCCATCTCACTCCCTTGCTAAACCCTACAGTCGCTGAGATTGGTGACCAAGGCCCTTGTGTCCTGGCCAACCCCCCCGGCCCCCCATTGCCTTGAACCTCCCCCACTCCCAGCACTTGCCTTTGGGTGCCTACTGGCCTGGCTGACCTTGTTCCTCTCCGATCGACCCTCTACCTGTGGTGTTCCCCAGGGAGGGGTTAACCTCTCTTCCTGGCTGTTCAACCAATATCCGGTACCTCTCGCCCACTGCATTGCAGATCTCTGCTCCAACTTTCAGTGCTAGGCAGAGGACACTCGGCTCGTTTTTCAGCCTGCCCTCTGCCACATCCGCTTTCATCTCCGACAGTCTGCTATCCAAGAATGGTGTGCCACCAACGATCTCTGACTAATGCCACTAAGACAGATTCTCCTCATCGGCACACCTACAATCTCTGGCCGGCCTACCTTGGCCCTCTTCCTGCTCCCACCTGTGAGGCTAAGAACCTCGGGTCATCTCCGCCTCCACACTCCTTTTCTGCTCACATCTGACGTCTCTAATAAGTCAAACTACCAACTGCACCTCCTCAGAGGTATTCTTCCTTTCCTCACCTTCCCCAAGAAGCTCACTGTCTCGCGAGCTCTGGTTCTCTCAAGGCTGAACTACTGCAACAGCCTCTTTCTAAATCTGCCTGCTTCTACTCTCCGCAACTCATCCAGAACAGAACTGCCAGACTCGTCCTTGGCCTCAAGCCCAGGGATCGCATCTCTCCAGCACAGACATCTCTGCATTGGCTCACAGTGGCTGCAAGGATAAAGTTCAAGGCACTCTGCATTGACCAAAAGGCCTCCTAGGGCCTGGGTCTTCAATACCTCCAAACTTTCTTCATAAATACCTTCCTACTCGAGCTTGTCGCTCCTCCACCTTCAACTCCCTCAGGGTTAGTCGCTTTCTCCAAGCAACAAGTTGGTGGTAGATCTTTCTTCGGCTGGGGCCTCCTTCTGGAACAGCATCCCTGCCTCTCGGAAACGAGGAGAACCATCTCCGGTTCCTGAAGCATCTCAAAACCTTCCTTTTTGCTTCTGGTTTCTCTTCCTCTCCCCTGCTGATTTACTGTCTGAAATTACACTGGTCACCCGTCTACCCTCCGATTTCGGGCCCAAGTCACTGCCCGCCCATTTGCAAAACCACACTGCCTCCCGGCAAACCTTGTACTTGGGTCTGTATCTGTAACCCTACAGTCCCCCGACCTGCAATTTTGGACACCTGCCATCTGCACTTACCCGTGCACCTGCCACCTGCACTTCTCGTTATTGTTTTGACCCCATGTACAGCACTGCCCCCTCCCCTTTCCCCTGGCACTTTTCCCAACCCCCTTCCCCTGCACTGTCTCAATGTCACTTGGCCTAGTAAGATCGTTGTCTCGGTCTTCCCTCTGTTGCCCCTTGCTTGCCTCGCCGCACCTTGAAACACGTGCATAGGCACGTTACAAATGCCATATCATACTGGCCTGTGCCATCTCACAGGCCTGCACTTATCGGCAGTGGGCCCCTCTTACCAAGGGATCTCTGCCAGGTACAGCTTCTTGCAACCTACTCCCTAGCACTTCCCTCTGAGGTACTCCCAGCACTTACCCCCCTCCCCCAGTCCCTTCTCACCCTCTGCACTAGCACACTCTGAATGCTCACAAGGCCTAGTAGGACCGCCACTCCCTTTCTTCATTGTTATTATATTTGCCTTTCATTCCCATGTTCCCTTCCACATTTGCCCTGTGGGCGCTTTGAAACACTTACTTTATGTATAAGCGCATTACAAAATGCACAATAAACACGCGCTTCCCCTCACCTTTCCGACCTTTCTTTTGAACACATCACTTTTCAACTCCTAGCACCAACTCCACACATTCTCCTCCTCCCAATGACACTCACAACCTCAACTTACCAACTCGCCTTGCTTATAGATCCCTGTGGTGACAATCTGAGACTTCAACCTCAACACCATGACAAAAGGCTCACCACTTTGAAATTGTTTAAACGCCCTCTGATCACTCCCTAGTTTCCTTTGAACACCAACCTGCACATTATCTTGAGTCACTTGATCCCATCTTCTCCACCTCCTTCAACTCCATCATCTGACCACATTCACTTCACCGTCTGTCCCTCCTCCACTACACCCCCCCGCACTCCCAATCACAAACTGGTCCCCTTGGGGGGGGTCTCTCCCACACTCCACCAAGCTTCCTCCTTCTGATCACTTGGTCTGCCATCTCCACCTACTTTGAACTCACCCGAACAAGCCATAACTCCCAGTCTCCTCCTCCTCCTCCCCCCCATTTGTCTTCTTCCCCTGCAAACCTTGCACATACATCAAATGCAAGACTACATAAAAAGGGGGCTAAAGAAGGCAATGCCTGGCTCCTTTTTGCAGTACGCATCCGTAATGCCTGGATAACGGCAACCCAGTTCATATGAGCAGGCCGTGACGCGGTTAAGTTCATGGTATGTTTTGGAATGTCTGTTATCCATGAAGCCACTTTGCTGCAAGTTTGTAATCGTCCATGTTGTAGCACTTTGTTGTCGCTGGTCTAGCAGGGTGTGTGCTGGTGTCCTCTGGAGGCACACAGCGCTCCTTACAACCGTGCGGGTTATCTGTTGCTCCGCTCAGTGGCTCTCCCTCTGGTCAGTGATCAGATGACGGTAGAGCAGTTAGCTAGTGAGCCGTCCACCCGGACCTTTGCTGCCTGAAATGTAAAAAAAGAAAAAAAGAAAAAAGAAGAAAAAAGACTTGACAAGCATTTGTTTAAAGAGGTATGGGGTGATTCACAGTGGCACCGTTTCAATACATGCAGGCGCATGGTGAGAGGACAGGAACCGGGGGGGGGGGGGGGGGGGGAGAACGGACTTCTCAACTACCACCTCCCCACTCTGGAGTACGGCAAGGTAATACATCTCTTGGCTAAATTCCTTCTGCTCCCTGTTCATTACAGCACAGCACTCTGCAAACGTGTGCAGCCATTGCAATACATTTCTCACTAAACGTGGTATATGCACATTATAAGGTGTTTGTGCTGATAAGTTTTCACACAACATACATTGAGGTCAAACCTATGCATCAAGACAGGCACATTGTAATGAGTTTTGTCGACCATTTTAAAAACCTACATTGGGGTACATGACATTATGAGGGATGTCATGGGCAGCTATTAATATATTTTATTCTGTCACAAACTGGACATTTGGGAGCAAGATGTAGGCCAAGACCATGTACTCAAAGTTATCCCATTTTATTAGGGATTGTGTACAGGGGAGGGGCCAACTGAAATGTAAACAGGATCTATCCCAGTGAAAATGAAGTAACAGTGTCTTCTCCCTTCAGTGTCTCTTGCAATGATTTTCTCAATGTCAGGATGCAAGTTCAAACTGTGATCTCAGCTACTGTTTCCAAATGTCTCAGGGAAGTTACCTCACTCCCCAGTCGAACATGTTGCTAACTTTTCTTATGATCCTGAGCCCAGTTGCGGCCTTTCCTTAGGACTGTACCCAAAGACTAAACCAGTCCTTAATCTTCCGTCAGATCTTCCGGGGTGGTTTAGGGATCTTGTTGGGGGTCAGCAAGGACAGAGGCAAAAAGGACTGCTCTGCACTAAGCTTCGTTCTGGACTTGGTTCTTCCCTCCACCTTTGAGCCATCACCAAGCTCCCCGACCCTACTGGAACCTACTCCCCTTATGTAAACTTACCTAGGGCCGGACCTGGCCCTCTCGAACCTGCTACTCCTAAATTACTAGTCATCCTCTGCTCCTTGCCTCTCCTTTCAGTATTTTACTAAACGCTCTCTTCCAAAGCTCATCAACCCTTAAATCATCTTCACCCTGGTCAAATGCCTCACTTTCACCTATACCCTCCTCCTGCTGATGTCTAAATGTCCTACTACGACTTTGACCTTTGGTCAGCGCCTACCACTCCACTCGGGTATTCATTTCTGCAGCCAACCTTCTTGTATTATTCTATCCTTCAACTCCACTTCGTTTTATTTCCTCCTTTTATATTGTACCCAACTTCCCTTTAACTCCACTGTGGGGTGTTCCTCCCCCTTTTTGTCCTCTATTCCCAACTACCGATTTCCAACCCTCTCCTGGGTTTACTTCTTCCCAGTTTGCCTCCATTACGAATATGGACTTAAAATCCACTACAGGTTTTCCTTCCACCCATGTGTCCTATTTCGAGTACTGGCTCACAAGCCCCTCCTGGGTTTACCTCAGCCCTCTTTTCCTCCACTTCAAATATTAGCTGACAATCCCCTCCTGGGTTTGCCTCCACCTTTCTTTCCTCCATTTTGTGTACTGGCTGAGAAGCCCCTCCTAGGTGTACTTCAGCCCTCTTTACCACTTTTCTCTCACCTTTAATTCTTGCCACTTTCTTCTCTCCTATGAGGGTCACCTTTTCCACTCTCCTACTGCCCCCTTTTGCAGCTTTCTCTGGCAGACTGTCTCTAGTCATCAAAATCTCTCTGGTGCTGCTCCTCTGCAACAATCTCTTAACCAGCCTTCTCCAAACAGGAGCCACCTGCTCCGGTCAACTCCCCCACTAGACTGGGCTAATATAGAAAAACTCCTCCGCTGATTGCAATTAGGGCTGGTAGTCTGCCGCTGTGAGCTTAAAGCGTGCAAGTCTTGGGATTGGCTGCTCTCATTTCCTAGTATTCAGATTGAGGCTTGGAGAGTTGAGCAGACTCTATAAACCCTGGTGGCCGTTTTGAAGTTCGTATGCAGACAGAAGCTGAGGAGGCAGCTTGTGTGACACTGTGCTGCCATTGGGCAAGTAAGTGGGTTAAGGGTTCTCTAGGGGTGTTTGGATTTCTCCTACTGTCTCCCTGTCTGAACGGTTTGGCTGCCTGTGATCCGTTCCAGATTTTCAGACTGGGGGGAGAAGGGTATTGTGACGATGTAGATTTAGTGTGATCTTGATATTTGGGTTTGGTGACCGGTTTTCTGGTGACTTCTCCGTCTTAAAGGAAGGGATTGGATGGTATTTCAGGTTTATCATTTTTCCTAGCCCCCAATTACGCTTCTCAGATCCAGGTTTTGGTTTTGTTTTGCCGGGGCATTATGGGAAACCTATTTTCCCCATTATTCATTCATTTATATGAGAAGCTAGCTCCCTGAGTTTCTTGGCTCATGGCTACTAGACGGAAGCCCCGGAAGCTGACTGCGTCACAATTTCCACAAAGCACAAATACTTGTCTTGGTGGAGGTCGGGTTCTACGAGAGCCTAGTGGATTAGAAGGGAATCAGTGGTTGCGTTTGTGGGACCTGGCCGCCTCATTAATGGACATTTTTCTCATCCTCAGGCACCCCGTTTGGCCTCAATAGATTTCTTAACCCCACCATCTTCCCTGGAACACACATGGCCCTCTGGTGTGCATTGGCAGTTTGGATAGTATTCAAAGGTTGGTTTGTGCAGCTGCCAAACCACTTTCTGTAGATAAGGGTCAGCAAACTTCTCCAATATCAGCATTTCTTTCACCTTTTCAAAGGATTTTTTTAGTCAACCAATCGTTTAACTGGTTCCTTACCAGATAAGACAACTGGTGGGGCTTTCTCCCCGTCCAGAGCTGTAGGCCATCGTGTTCCAGATCTTAGCACAGCTATTCCAATATGCCTACTTTCAATTCTTCCTATGGTGTTCTCCCATCCGGGTTGATAGCTTGAGCTTCTCCTGTGAGCAATGGGTGATGCACCTGGCCCATCGATCATTGTGCCAACCTGTAGTTTCTGCCACACTTTCAAAGTTCAAAGAAGGTTACAGGGTCCTCTCTGATAACCAACTTCTGTAAGATGGCCGGCAGCACTACACGTTGTTCCCTTCGATCTGTAGTAGATCCCTGTCAGGGCAGTACGGTTGGGTTTCCCAATGCTGACAGCTGATGGCCCGCTGGCCTTCCGCAAAGACCCATAACAAGTGCTCCATGGGTGCTGTGGCTATTCCTGCTGTCTTGGGCCCGGCCTCTTTGTTGAAGTGGTTACGGTCGACTTCCTCCTCTGTTGTCTGGTCCTGCAGGTTTTCGCGACTGCTGGAACCCCAAGCTAGTTGGGAGGGCCTACTAGCTTGCTGCCTCTGGCTTGGGGTTGGGGTTGCTTCCACTGGCTGGTTCTCTTTGGCCTCCCGGATCTGCTCCACCAGGCTTCTCAAGGGGGCCAGAATGTTCAATCTTTCAGGAAAACTAATTTGAAGAGCCAAATTGGTCTGTACTACCTCTGACCAGAGTCTTCCAAATCTTCAGACAGTGGATCCAGACTGAGGAACTCTAATTGCACTCCGATTTCCCAAATGGCATGGTCTAGTGGCTGAGAGCTGCCCTTCTCTGATCTCTCGTCCAGGTTTGTTCTTCCATGGCAGGCCTCTGGGTCAGGCCTGATGGATCCCACAATACCACGTGTCACAGGTGGCCTTACAAACACACCAACTCTTAGAAGGACTCTAACGGCTGTCCCCTCATCGTCTCATCTAGAAGAAGCAATACGGTCCCTAGCCAAGGCATCCTACTCAGTAGTATTTAGTGCTTGATAACACCTACTTTCTTGCAGTAAGTCAGGCCTTAAAAAGGCAATTGTCTTATCTGTCTAATCTCACCCACTGGGACTTCCTAGGTTGGACCTACACTACCATTGAGTTACTTATAAAAGGCGTCAAGGATTGTGCCTTCCAGACATAGGTCTGGACGAGCCCAAGTCCATCTGTGCCCCCATATTCCACCTACTCACTGTTACTCTCCCTTTTTCCGCCTTCTCTCCTCCATCGTACTTAACTCCCTTCTCTCCCAGTCATTGGTTCTTCCTTCTCTGTCCCACTAATGTTCCTTTCTCAATGGTCTGGGTCCACCCTTCAGTCAGACTTCCTACTATTTTGCCTCCTTTCCACTACTACTCTCCTTCTCCACGCCACTCCTCACATCTCCACTAATACTCTCCTCCTCTCCACTGCTGCCCCACCACTCTTAGTCACCCTCCTTTCACTCACAATCATTTTCCACTCATCCTCTACACTTTTCTTTAACACTCACCCCACATTAAAAACGCACACTTCCAACACAATATTGCAGTCTCTCAGCAACTAATACCTTGCCTCCACCCTCCAGTTCACCACCCTTTCTCCTTTGGGTCTCTTGGTCTGCCACCACCTCCTCCCTCCGACCTCACCCGAACATCCACACCTTCCCGTTTCTCATCCTCCTCCCTTCTTTCTTCCCTGGCCAATCTCGCATTGTCCTCCTTACCCGGGAGGCATCATACATATCAGAATACATACAAAGAGGACTAAGCCCCAACCCCTTTTTGCCATGCAGATCCGCCGGGTGAGGATAATGGTGTCCAGTTTTGGAAAGTGTTCCAGGGGCCTGCGCCGCAGCAGAGTTCATAATAAGTTTCAAATGTCTGATTTTAAGAAAGCTGCTTTGCGGCATGTTTGTAATAGTCCATGTTGTGGCGTTTGGTTGAAGCTGCTCGAATATGGCACGTGCTGAGTCCTCTAGTGGCATGCAGCATTCCTTGCGGCCGACACAGGCTCTCCGTTTATCTGAACACTTAGCGGTGCAACAAAGTCATCCCAGAGGCACTGGTGGGCTGTTAGCTTGTGGGCGGTCCACCCATACCTTTGCTTTATGTTGCTACCTGAAATGAAGAGAATGGCAAGCATTTGGTTGAAGAGCTATGGGAGGATTCACAGTGGCATTGTTCAGATACATGCAAGCAAGTGGGGAAGTACACAGAAACTGGGGCCCTCTCAACTGCAATCTTCCTTTCTGGGGTAGGGTTGGCTCTGGCTTCCAACCTGGTGGGAATCCCACCCCTGGCTGAGAAGGGTCCCTAGCCCCTCTTTACATGGTCAGAATACGGAACATGTCACACTACTTGATAACTCACTATCCATGACTGTTAGGCAAAGTTGGTATGCAGTACCCTCTGGGACCACTACACACAACTCTGACTACAGGTATAGGATACCCAACCTTTGGTACAAGCTTGTACTACACAGTTTTGGTAGCCTGTTGAGCAGCCAGGCTTCTCTCAAGGGGGGTCAATGTGAACTGTAGTGGTGTTACACAGAGATTCACAGTTACAAGTATTCAAATAAACTCGTACACTCAAATTAATAATGGTTTATGCAAGAACCCTTATCAGGTAGAATAAGCCTTCTTCAGAAGGGAGCAATATAATAGTAACACAAATAGACTTCAATACTGTACAATCTTAATTTCTAAATAAGACCCTTTTGGGATGGCCCACAGACACAACCTACACCCACAGGTGACTTCAATAACTAGGGTGCTGGGGACATTAATATCTTACTGTTGGAATTTATAATATAGAAGTTGGTAAAAGGCAAAGGTTATTAGAACAACAAAAGACCACAAATATTCTTAAGCAAGCAAATACTTTTGGATCCCTCAAGAAGGGTTCTACAATTCAATAGGCTAAGCTAAAGTCAACGTGCAAAAGTCTTGGATAATATGAAGCACTTCTGGTAAGTAAATGGAAAAGTCTTTGCACAAGTTCTTCTGAGTCTTTGATGTAGGGCCACAAGCTGATTAGACTTGTGACTTGTAGTTGCAAGCACTCTACAGTGAGAGTTAAGTTCTCATACTTTTTACTGTATCTTAGACATGAAGAAAAGATGCAGCTGATGACTTCTGTTCCTGTGCAGCTCTGCAGATCTCACTGTTTGAGCCTCTGTCGTGGGGATAAGAGGGAGGACGCTGGGGGACTCCTGCAATGCATTAGGACGGTCAAAATTCACAACCGGCAAACTCCACTTTTAGTGGCTGTTCAGCATTTCAGCTACTTGCGTCTACCGCAAATAGCAACACTGCGGTTCCTGGCTGTCAAGATGGACTTTCCTTGCTTCTGGGGTCCCGCACTCTGTTGAGGGGGCTCATGCTTGGTCAGTCCTGCTTCCTGGGAGTCCGGAGGATCGTCCTGAAGCTCTAGGCCAGCTTAAAAGCAATGCACACAATCTGGTGTTCCTCTCCCTGGTTATACGGTTTCCAGCAGCAACTTTGTGGAATTTCAACCAGCTCCAAGATGGATGTCCAGGTGGCTTACTTTGGAGTTGATTGTTCCCACCAACTCAAGGGGAGAAGTCGTCTGTGCAGGGGCTTCTCTGTTGATGCAAACTTGACGTTTCTGTACTGCAGCAGTGCTTCACCGGGCAAACCAACGGTCCAGGAGTTGCAGCAGGTGTCCTCTTCAAGTTCTTCTTCGGTTCCTTTATCCAGTGGTCGACTGCCTTCCAAGCCAAAAGACTCGCCTTTTATTCAGTTCTCTCCCATTCATTCCAGCCTAGCCGTCAGTTACCCAGCAGGGTGGCTGTCATTGCCGGACAGTCAGCCGGCCAATCACATAGTGCATTTGGGTCTCCTGGGAGAATAAGCACATGGAGTTTCGGGCACCTCCCTCACTTCCTGCCTACCGCCGACACCCTGGAGCCAGAGGTGGGCTTCACTAGTGAATCCCACCAAAGTCAAAATTAACAGAGACCAACCCTGGTTTGGCGCACAGAGTAAATCTCAAGAAGGACCCTTTCCACAGAGAAAATGGTGAATAAAGAAGATGGCACCCTTGGGTGCTTTACTGTAGCTTGCCGTGTCAAAATGGCACCCTTGGGTGCTTTACTGTAGCTGCAAACTCAGTGGTAAAAGCACACCATGGTAGTTAAAAACAAACCCACTGCCACCAGCCATTCAGTGAGAAAAAAGGTAACAAAAATGTTACATGAGAAGCTAGACAAAGGGGATACTAAGTAGCCCCTCAACGCACTATTGCAAGATAGGGAGTGCTGGGTCTAGAAAAGTTACAATGGTAAGTAAAGTCAATTTCTCTTTAGTGCTCTTGGAAACAGTTTATCCAAGAGAAGGTATTTAAGCCTTTGGGAAATCTGAAAGACTTCCCTGTGCCACTGCACTGAAGGTGCAGTGTGACACAATGTTAAAGATGATGCCTATGGAGTTTGTCAGACTCCACAACCAAAAGAAAGTTCAAAAATCACAATAAAATACATGAGTGGGAAAATGGGCAACACTCTCTCCAGGTTAAAAAAATCAAGTCCTCAAAATACAGCGAAGTTGCTGGGGGGTCTCTAAAGTGGAGGGAATTAGCACATTTCTGAGAATTCTCCCTAACAAGGACCTACACATTGGTTAATATGCAATTAAAAGCTGTGAAAAGTTAAAGTATGGCTAGTGATCTGCCCCCAAAATTGAAACTGTACTCTTACAATCCTGGGCAATGATGAATATTGATGGAATCCACTTGATCATATTATCAAGGTTTAGAGAATGAACATGACATCATAAACAGACTTCTTAATTAGATCACTGACATTCCAAATAAATGGTTGTACTGTAGTGGCTAATCTAGACTCGGTGTTCATGCATTTAGCTAGGTCGCCTGTTTCTCAAACACTCTGCCTAGGTCGACCTTGTGGGGGGGGGGGAAGGAAAAGAGACTTGGGACACAATGTATGTGAATTGTGGGACCAAGAAAGGAGCAGATTGATGTATCCACTATCTAGAAAAAAGCACTGCTCTTCAGAAAAAGGCGACCTACATTTCCTTTGAATGGACACTAAATTGCAATGCATTAACCAACCTGAATACAGGATGGGATTTTATAATGCCCCACTGGACAGGGACTAATACATTATTAATCGTGTTTAATCCAGTTAAATCTGTGTGTTACAACTATGGTACAATACCAGACAACTGCCATCTGTTGCAGTAGTAGATATTTTGTGTTTTCATTTAGCTTGTTATTTAACTTACCTTGATGAGTTTTTACTACGCTCCCCCTTTGAGATTGCACTATGTACAAAACACATTTAATTGTATAATGCCTTTTGGGTTTGTTGCACTCGATTTAAACCGTAGTGCAGGCCCTTGTGGTCTTGCACATTGATGGGGGAATGCCCTCCTGACAGAGCTCCCAACTGCTCACTTGGCTCCCATAAAAGAAGTACACCACACTGCAACACATCTTATTACGAGTGCATTGAAATTTGACAGAATCTACCCAGTCCTACGCGAACTATATTGGCTACCTCTCCAGGACAGTATACTGTTCAAGACTGTATACATTAATCTACGAAGCAGTCGCAAGTAGCACACCAAAGTACCTAGAAGCTAAATTCTGCATATCTGGTGGCACAGGCTCCTCTCACAGCAAATCAACCAGCTTAAATCACACCCCATCCGCAAACAATCCCTCTCGTCATGCACACACTTTCTGGAACTCTATCCCAGTGTCGGCTCGAAATGCCCCCACAATTCTTTCAAAGCATGGCATTTTCAACACCTGACCAAGTATAATTTCAATGAATGCACATACCAACACAAAGACCTCAACTTACAGTGCTGTGCTACATTGTAGGATGCAAGCCCACTGATGGCTACCCACACTCTGTACAGCACTCGCTGCTCTCAAACTAGGTCTGCGCTTCAAACAATACATTTTTTTGAAAAATTGACAAAATTAAAGGGTGACCCAAATCCTAGAATAATACAGGTTAATTATCCAGAATCCCTTGCATCCATAGGAATTTCCTCTTTCTGCCACCTAGAGGGACGAATCGATTCGATGTCAAAAACGTATACAAGGAGACGTTCAATGCTTACATTTTAATAGAGACAACTAGACCAAGATAATGGACAGAAATGGAAATATATTTGCAGTAGAAAATGTATACAAAAGCTATTCTCAAATTGCATTAGAAAAAAAGTGAAAATATAGATAGTCTTTGGATGAGGGATGACAATCGAAATCAATGTTGTGGGCTAGATTCAACATAAAGGGCTAGTGTTTAGGGGTCATGTCTTCTTAAAACAAATACTATGGCACATATCTTCTGTTCCTCATCTTGGGCTAGTTGCCTTTAATATGCAGTAACAAAAACACTGATGGGCGGGCACCACAATTTTGGGGAGGGAAACGGCCTGGGGTATGAGTAGAACGTAATGCCACCCTATACCTGGGAATCCTCCATCCAAGGCACTTGGGAAATATCTTTGAATTGAATTTCCCCCCCAATCCTCTCCAAGATAAAAAGCGGACCTCATCCGATGGGCTCCCCTGACTCTGTCCTGGTTCGGCCGTATGGTGTCGGTTAAAATGAATATGCTGCCCCATCTCCTCACGTCCCTCCCGACTATGATCCCAGAAGTATATTTCTGGAACTTACATTCCCCGATTGATCACTTTATATGGCAGGGGAAGAAATCTAGAGTCAAGCATGCAACCCTAACCCTCCCGAAATCCCTAGGGGGTTTTGGCTTTCTGGATTTCTGCCTATACCACAAGGAAGCTCAACTCAGGGTAATGCTAGAGCATATGAGAGGAGATGCGCACCTACTGGACTTGAAGTTACCCACAAACACCCCAGGAAAGTCAGACCTGTTTTGGTCCCCTGCTATAGACCTCCCACACCATGTAAAAAAACCACCAACTATCAGTATTATGGGCTCTATGGAAAAGCAACAAAGAGAACTTTCCCTTTCCTCCTGGCCCTCCCCTTTGTCCTCTGTCTGGGGTCCCCCTAGATCTGCGTAAGAAGGGCTTGCGGGGTACGCAAAAGTGGTCGGACATGGGCCTGGAATGGGCTGCCCAACCCTTTCAGCAGAACTTCTTCATTGACTATGATAAATTAGCAGAAGTTATGGGGGATAGCCCCATGTCAATCTTCGATTATCTGAGTGTTAAAGGGATCCTAACCCACCCTCAACAGAACAATGATCTCACTTGCCCCCTTAAGCCCTTTGAGAAGGTACTTTTAGAGTCCCCTACAAGGAAGAGATCTCGGTCTAAGATGTATCGGGTCTTGATCGTGGCGCACCTCCGAGGTAGACAAGGGTTCAAGCAATTCTGGGAAGAAAAACTAGGGGTGGTATTGGATGAGTCGATCTGGGCACACAGGGTTCTCTTTTCGGGCTCTTTGTACACCTCGGCCATGGAGCACAACTTCAAGATTCTCCACACATGGCACCTCTCCCCGGATAGGTTGTCTAAAATGTTCCCCAGAGTTTCCCCCTTATGCCCAAGGGAGTGGAGTCAACAGGGGACCGGGTACCTCTTGTGGTGGGAGTGCCCATCTGCCCAGATCTATTGGTCGGAGCTCTTGAGTTGGATCAAAGACATAACTGGTATCTCCCTTGTTTTGCACCTTCTTGAGCTTCTCTTTGGTATCCCCTCCCCTCAATCAGATTCTAGTGGTTTCCCCAAGGTGAGCCAGGGCATGCTGAGAGCAGGAAGACTGACTCTAGCCCAGAAATGGAAAAATAATTTGGTGCCGTCCGAGTGGTTAACTAAACTGTGGGTGATATTTACAGACGAGCTTTGTCCCACAACACAATGGAAGCTTTTTACAGGACTGGACAATGGTGCTTCTGCACAAAGACTGTGGTGCACTGAGACTTTGATCAGTTCCCCTTCATGCCTGGTCCGAAACTTGCTCTCCACCACGTGCTCACTGTACTTTTTGAACCCAATGTGTCAGACTAGTTCCACTATACGATCCCCAATTTTGATTAGTGCTTGTCCCCAGCCTCCAGTGGAACTCCGTTCTTCTCATGTGGGGTGGGAGAGGGAGGGGGCGGGGATATTTCAGATGTTCCTATCCTTGGTATAGCAACCTGTTCTATGTAAAATGTTCAATAAAAAAAACAAATACAAAAAAAAAACTGAAGCAAAAGGCGGCAAGCTCCCAATGTGTGGGAACTCCCGTCCCCTGCACACACACGGTGTGGCCGTAAAACAGCCAAACTTTTGTATAGGCTTTAAATCAAATGTATGTAATTTATGACAACGGTGTCCTTTTTACATAAACAATTTGAAGTATACAAATCTCATGATTTAACTTTCCTAGTAAATTCAACCATTCAGAAGGACTAAACGTTTATTTCTTTTAATGTTGTACCCAATGCATTTCGAGCAAAGTCGCTCTTCATCAGGGGTTCTTTATGTACAGAACTCCAAACTGTATTACAAAAAAAGAGAAGGGGAAAAACGGTCATCCAAAACTGTTAAATCACCTTTTGTCTTTGGAGATTTCGGTCAATTGCCGTGATTGTGTATCCCAGGATAATTCCCTCTAGTATGCGTTATACCATAGAATGTTGAGAGCTACACGGCATGGGCCACGGGAGGTGTAGGTGCAAGCCTCCAGAGCTGAAGGTGTGCAGATGCAAAGTGCTGTCGATAGACAGGAGCTGGGAAGAATTGGTGTGGGAGGCCAAGGCCCAGAGGATGCATAAGGGACAAGAACACTGATCAGCAACTTTGGGATTAGCAGAGGAATGCTTTTGCAGGAAAAAAAATAAATAAAATTATATTGTACAACATGTTTTTGAAAGGGAACAAAGTGTCAAAGAAAATATTTAGCAAAAACAATGTTGCCACTTGTAGACTACATAAGATTGTGAGGTCAATACAACAAAACCTCTGATGAAATGTGCAGAAAACAGTCAAATTGACAAACGATTGGGAAGTTCATAAAACAGAATATTTTATGGAATGTGCATAGGCAAAACAGAAAACGTGTCCAATTGACAAATATGGAGATTATGAAGTTAATTCATGGACATTAATACAAGTGTCTCCAACAGGAGTTTGAAAAATAGCATGTGAAGTATCACAGAAATTCTAATTGTCAATGTTATCAGACATGTATCACATGAACAGAATGCTAAATAAGTAGCGTCACAAATATCTGAATTATAAGGAATGGAATTGAATCTGCCCCACACAAAGCAGATAAAGTACCATTATTTGATGTAACCAGGAAGACTAGTTGTATGCACGTGTACAAATAGTGAGATCGACATGCACAGTAACTATAGAATAAAACATGGCCGCGAGCCACACCCTGATGCCATCACGTTTATGAATCTGCAGCTATTTTGGAAAACTTAAAGGGTTTCCTTCAAGCAGAATCGGTTTCACAACCGATCGCTGCAGAGGGGGGCCACAAAGCTCCCGAGAAAGGCAAGAGAAGTAGTAGAAATCCATTTAGAATTAATGAACATGACATATTTCTAACAAGGAGCTATACTAATACAGAGCAGTTTACACCATAGGAGTCAAGGAAAAGCCCCTAGCAGAACAAACAATTATCATGCAGAAGAACAAGATACCACTGATATGATCTTTAACTTTTACCAAAAAGATGTGTTCCTTCAATTGAAGAAACTTCAACTACTGAAAACGTTTTTTGCTTATTGTTGTTTACTGTATTTTAGATAGGACATCAAAACAGGCAGGTAGGAAGTAGGAAAAGACATTTTTGTATACTCAAAATATAAACATAGAACATTTAGAGATCAGGGCCAACCAACCAATGAAATTACAATTATGCTCATCCATTTTTTATAGATCATGATCCCTGAGGATGGTGTTCCTAGACAGAAATTCATTGAGATGAAAACTTACCTACGTCTTTGGATTAAAGAATTTCTTATGAAAATGAGAAATTGTTCAAGCTTAATTCAATTATTTGAAAATAACATTGTGGTTTGAAATGTATTAAAAACAAGTAATTTAAGTGCTTTTGAAAAAAAGGTGTGTTTAAATCACACAAGGGGTCCTTCCAGTTTCTTGGGATAACACACCTAAGAACAGTTTGCAAATTGTACTTTTAAGAGCTCGACATTTAATGTCTCGGTTAGGGAGAATTCTCATAAATGTGCCAATTCCCTTCACCTTAGAGACCCCCCCAGCAACTTTGCTGGATTTTGAGGACTTGATTTTTTTTACCTGGAGAGAGTGTGAGCCTTCCCATCCCCGCCCCTCCCCACTCCCTCATGTATTCTGATGTGTTTTTTGATTATGGAGTTTTTTCCATAGGCATCATCTTTTCATGTGCGTTAAACAGCACCCTCAGTGCAGTGACACAGGGGAGCTTTTTTAGGCTGCCCCAAGGTTTAAATACCTTCTCTGGGATAAACTACTGTTTCCCAGAGAATGTAAAGTTGAATTGACTTTACTAGTCTTTAAATTCCTAGACCCAGCACACACTATCTTGCAATAGAGTGCTGGAGGGGTTACCTAGTATCCCTCCCACCCCCCGCCCCCCATGTCTAGAAACTCATGTAGCACTCAAATGCTACCCTTTCCTATCGAAATGGCTGGTGGCAGTGGTTTTACAACTACCATGATTTTTCCAAACCGCGAACACCGGCAGCTAGAAATCAGGGGAGCCATGTTTTTCAAAATGGAGCCTAAAGCCCCTTTGTTTAAACAGATCCCAGTCTTCTTTTTTCGCCATTTCTTTTTGGAAAGGTCCTTCTAGTATTTCTCTGCACGCCAAACTAGGTTTGGTTCCTTTGTTTCTATGCCTTTGGCAGGCTTCAGGACTGAAGACTGCCTCTGGCGTCCGTGTGTCTGGGGTGGGCAGGAATTGAGGGAGGTGCCCAAAACTCCCTGTGCTTAGTCTCCTAGGAGACCCAAATGCACTCTGGCGTGATTGGCTGGCTGACTGTCCAGCAAGGACAGCCAACCTGCTGCTGGGTGAGTGGCAGCTAGGCTGGAATGAAATGGAGAAAACTGTTTAAAAGGCGAGTCTCTTGGCTAGGAAGGCAGAGTTGACCACTGGAACAAAAGAACCGAAGATTATCTGGAGGAGGGCGGCTGCTGCAACAACTACTTGACCGTTGGTTTGCCCTGTGTTGGCCTGCTGCAGGTCCGAATCGCCAAGTTCACCTCGACAGAGAAGCCCCTTCAAGGACTTCTTCCTCTGAGTTGGTGCGACCAATCAACTCGTAAGCCACCTGGATACCATTCTTAGAGCTGGTTAGGATTAACCAGGGAGAAGGACACCAGCTTGTGTGCTTGAAGAAACAGCACCCGGAATCGAAGATTTGTCGATTTGCCAGCTTTGTGACCAGTCCCCGTGCAGTGCTGGAGTCAGACGCCCTCCGTCTTGTCCCCACGACTGTGGCTCAGGAACAGCGAGATCCGCAAGAACAGAAGTCTTCAGCTGCATCTTTTTCTTCAATATAAGGTACTGTGAAAAACCGACAGAGAATTTACCTCTCACCACGAAAGTTTGTAGAACTTTGGCAACTTGCAGGCCTAGTCAGCTTGTGACCCGACATTAGAGCCTTTCTTCTTTAACTACTGCTAAGAACCGTGGCAAAGTCCTGTCCGTTTTAAATACCTGAACCGTTTACTTATACAAGACACCAGTCCATTGACTTTGGCCTACCTATCGCATTGAATCAACTCCTCTGGTGAACTCAAAATTAATATTACAGTTACTTTAAAACAATGCAAATAGTTAATTATCTTATGCCTTTTTGCTCCTACTTCAAGGGAGCTCAACTGCTTAGTAATCAATTTTGTAGTATGATTTGAGTGCGATATTGGTTGCCTCATTTAGTGAATGCTTTATACATGATTGTGTAATAAAGAAGTGTTTTACCAAGAAACCTTGAGTATGAGTGGATCTCAATACTTGTGATTGTAGACCTCTGTGTAACACCCTTACAGTTCACATTCCCTCTTCAGATAAGCCTGGTTGCTCCGCTCGCTACCAAAAACTGTGGTACAGCCTTATACCAAAGGTAGTTTTTACTTACACCTGTAGTCCTAGTTGTGTGTAGTGGTCCCAAAGGATACTGCATACAACAGTTTGTAGCAGAGTGCCATTTTACCAGGAACTAGGGTTAAAAAGAACCCCAACCCATGGGTCAGGCCTTGGATTGAGCTTTCAAATGTGAGCGGTGAAGAACAGCAGTGGGAGTAGTGAAGACTCACTAAAATACCCATGCAAATTGCTACTTTTGGGGCTCTGGTGGCTGCGGCTTCTGCGCCAGAGTGAGGCCATGCATGCTGCCTACTACCTCTTGTGACAATTCACAATGTGCCGTCACTCCTCTTGCAACCTTGGTCCTAACAGACTGGTGTGGTATCAGTCTTCCCAACTCACCGGCTGTGCTGACTTTACTGGTGCTGCTTTGTTGTAGGAGTAAAGGACAGTACCACGGCAGCAAACGCTCCTCCCCACCTTGGCTATCTAACGCGGGTGGGCCCCGGGTACCTCCGACACAATGCAGAGTTTACAGCTTCGATTACGGTCTTTTGATACCTATTCTCGAAGGCTCAGGAAAGGAATGGTCTTTCTCTGAAAAGGTCAAGGGCACTTCTCTCCTTGCAACCCTCTACAGCCTCGCAGTCGTTCTCCTTGTATTGAACTGCCATCTTGGAACTGCTACTTCCTGGTGTGCTTTGCCTTGCTCAGAGTGTGCTTTCATGCTCTGCCTTTTATCTGTGTGGGCAAGTGATGGAAGTCAGGTGTGTGCAATGATCAGTAATTGCCTGACCCTGCCTAACCATTGTATTGGGACAGGTCAGGTATACGGCTCGGGTGTTAGTCTGTTTTGTCTCACAGTAAGCAGTCCGTGAGAAAGTGTGTCAGAAAGGGCAAGGGGTGGAGTTCCTAAGTATGCCATCTGGAAGGATTGGGGGAAAGGTGTTACAGGGAAGGGGATACTGTGTCTCGCCGTCCAGTGTCCCCACTTCCACTCCCCGAAAACTCCTCATCCAGGTGATCCTCCCGCACTGGTCCACCCCCAGAAACTGGATGCAAAAGCAATGGCCATGTCCTGGCCACCTGGATGACAGATCCCCGGGGACTAGAGGGTGAGACACCTTCAGGTTTCTCACACTAGGAAGTGCGGCCGCTCCCTAATTGTCCCCGTGGGGGTGGTTTAATGCAGTAGGACCTCATGGAGAGGGACCCCCCGCCCCTCTGGGAATAAGGATGCTCACCTGGGGTGTAGCCCATTGAATGCCTATACTACCAGACATTCCCTAGCCCTCCCTAATGTCCAGACCTTCTACCATTAGAAGGTTACCTATGTATTGTTATAACATAGGAGATGAAGCCAAAAGTACTATGATGAGGAAGAAAATAGGAGCCATGAAGATCATTGACTGTGCCAACACCGATACGAGGTGGCCCCCCCCCGCCCCCCCGAGGAGGCATGAAGATCAAGTCGTTGGAGATAAAGGACTTGTGCAATCTGCATGGGAGGAACTGGATACAAAGTATAAAAAGGAACAAATGACTAACCAATGTGTGAAGCCCGGCCATGAAGCAGGACGCAGCAGTCAGAAAGCAGGTGTAGAAGATCACCAGCGCGGGAGATTCAAATCCTGCTGACGGACCAGCGGGAAGGAGGCATGCAGAACGCTAGCGAGCAGCTCTGGGAGTTATCAGTTGGGTCGGTCGGTGTTTGGGAGAATTCTCATTTCTGTGCCAATTCCCTTAAACCTTAGAGACCCCCAGCTCTTTTGCTGGACATGACTTTTTAAATTTTAACCCTGAGTGAGACCTTTCTCACTCATGTGTTTTGATCAGATTTTGGATTGTGCGTTTCCTTTATTTTTGGAGTCTGGCAAACTCCATAGGCATCTACTTTTTGTATGGCGACACACAGCACCTTCAGTGCAGTGTCAGAGATATCTTTAGATTTCTCCTAAGGTTTAAATACCTTTTCTTGGGTGAACTACAGTACATCTACATCCCTTGAACAGTAAAGTGAAATTCACTTTACTTACCTTTTCTCTTTGTAGGTCAAGCACATCCTCTTATGTGGAGTGCTGTGGCGGGGGGTGGGCGGGTTACTTAGTAGCCCCTTTTCCCTACTTACTCATGTAACATTTGGAACAAGTTACTTACCTGTAACTGTTGTTCTCCAGCATGGGTCTGGCATGGATTCACATGCTCATGAATATTCCCAGTCGTCAGGCTGGGAATCCTCGGTAAAGAAAAAAATCAGTATCAGTTTCGTTTCTGATCTGTCTTTCGTAGTAGTAACCAATCACTGATCTCTGCGTCATACTGACCACAGCCAATGACTGCCCTCTACCTAAGCCCCGCCTCTGGCAGCCATCTTCAGATTTTGGTAGCACGTGAAGTGGCAGTATGACCAAGTGAAGAGCCGCAGAGGGGTAGGCGGGAGGGTTCGCATGTGAATCCATGCCAGACCCATGCTGGAGAACAACAGTTACAGGTAAGTAACTTGTCCCTTCTCCAGCATGGGGTCTGGCATGGATTCACATGCTCATGAATAAAGAATACATAGCAGTACACACATGCACAACCACGGGAGGTGGCAAAGGCTCAACATTAAGCATTACATCAAACTCAACATTAAGCAATTCTTACCTCCTCACCAGGCTCACCTTAGGCGAACAGGTTGCGCAGCACTGCTTGGCCGACCCTGGACTCCTCCCTGGAATCCCGATCGACGCAGTAGAATTTCGTGAAGGTGTGCGTCGACCTCCACGTAGCAGCCCTGCAGATGTCCAGCAAGGGCACACCAGATAGGAACGCCGTGGTAGCTGCGATCGCTCTGGTGGAATGGGCTCTCGGACGGCCAGGCAGCGGTCGGTTTGCCAACCGATGACAGTACATGATACAGCCGGAGAGCCACCTGGAATTGGAAGCCTTCGAGAGAGCCTTCCCCTGATTGACAGGTCCAAAGTTCACAAAGAGTTGTGACGTCTTCCGAAAACACTTTGTGCGGTCCACGTAGAACTTCAGCGCTCTAGCCACATCCAGCGAGTGCAAAGTCCTTTCAGCCGGCGACGAAGGCGACGGGAAGAAAACAGGCAACACACCAAGGGTTCGTTGAGGTGGAAGTCCGACGGCACCTTGGGCATGAAGGAGGGGTGCGTCCTGAGCACTACCCTCGTGTCGTGAAAAGTCAAGTACGGGGCCTTGCAGGAAAGGGCCTGGATCTCTCCCACCCGTCGTGCGGAGGTGATGGCCACAAGAAACGCTGTTTTCCACGACAAGAACTTCAACGGAGCCGAGTGCAGAGGCTCGAACGGAGGTCCCATGAGCTTGGTCAGCACCACGTTGAGCTCCCACGCCGGGGCCGGAGCCTTCACCGGCGGGAACTATCTGAACAGTCCCTTCATGAACATTTTCACCAGACGATGAGACCACAAAGACGTCCGCCCCGTGGTTCTGGTGTATCGGGAGATCGCAGCAAGATGAATCTTGATGGACGCGTGAGCCAGTCCAGCCTTGGCCAGCGTCAGTAGGTACGGCAGTACTTGGGGAGCCGTAATCCGTAGAGGGTTAATCTTCTGTGCATGGCACCAGACAGAGAACCTCTTCCATTTGTGTCCGTAGCATTTAAGAGTTGAGGAAGCCCTGGCCTTTGCAAGAACCTCTCTGCAGTCGGCCGGTATGTTGTATCCTCCAAACTCTAACGCTGCAGGAGCCAGTCCTGCAAGCTCAGCGACTTTGGGTCGTGATGGAGGATGGCGCCTCCTTCCCTGGAGAGAAGATCCGCGAACACTGGCAGCTTGATTGACGGGGACGCTGACAAGTCCAGAAGGTCCGGGAACCCTATCTGCCTCGGCCACGCAGGTGCGACGAGGATCATCCTGCACCGTGACCTCTTGAGCTGGTTGATGAGCCGGATCAGCAATGGCAATGGAGGGAACGCGTATAGAAACAGGCCCTCCCAGGGGAACGAGAAAGCATCGCCCATGCTCCTCGGCTGGGGAAACCTGCTGGCGAACCTCCGGCACTTGGAGTTCGTCGCCGTCGCGAACAGATCGATCTGGGGTGTGCCCCACCGTCGGAAGAGGCAGTCCACTAGATCCTGTCGTAGTTCCCACTCGTGGCACGAGCGCAGCTCTCTGCTGAGCGAGTCGGCGATGGTGTTTTTTATCCCTGCCAGATGAAACGGCACCAGAAACATCCCTTGGGCGACGGCCCAATGCCACAGATCCTGCGCCTCCTTGGACAGGGCTGGGGACCTGGTTCCGCCCTGTTTCCTGATGTAGAACATGGTGGTGGTGTCGGTGAAGATGCTCACCACCTTGCCCTTGAGGGACGGAAGAAAGGACCTGAGGGCCCAAAACACTGCACGGAGCTTGAGGACGTTGATATGGAGGGACTTCTCCGTCGGAAGCCAAAGGCCTCTCGCGTGCAGATTTTCGGTGTGCGCTCCCCACCCTTCCAGGGAGGCATCCGTGGTCACTGTCTCCTGGTGGCCGGGGGTCTGGAAGTCCATGCCCGCCGTCAGATGCGCGCGGGTGCCCCACCACCGGATCGCTCGTCGGAAACTCTCGTCGAGTGTGATCCTCTCCTCGAAGCTGCCCGTCGTCTGGATCCAGCGCGCGTCCAGGAACTCCTGCAACGGGCGCATCCGGAGCCTGCACAGGCGGATGAGGTAAATGCAAGAAGACATCATTCCGAGGAGGGACTTGATGGACCTCACTCTGGCCGCGTCTGCAACCAGCATCTGCTGCACCTGGCCCAAGATGGCTCTCGTCCTTTCCTCCGACGGAGAGGCCAGAAGCGACAGTTTGTCGAGCTTCGCTCCCAGAAACAGTGCGACTTGCGCGGGCACCAGGTGGGACTTGGCGTAGTTTATGGAGAATCCCAGGTCCGTGAGTAGTTGGACGGTCCTTGCCGTGTGCTCCACGGCGAGCTCCTTCGTCCTCGCTCGGATGAGCCAGTCCAGGTAGGGGTAGACGTGGATCCCCTCTCGGCGCAGCTGCGCCGCCACCGGTGCGAGGCACTTGGTGAACACCCTGGGTGCCGACCTCAATCCGAAGGGAAGGGCTCTGAACTGGTAGTGACGCCCTTGGACCACGAACCTGAGAAACTTTCGGTGTCCCTTTAGGATGGGAATATGGAAGTAGGCATCCTCCAAATCCAACGACGACAGGAAATCGCCCTCCTCCAGTTGACCCAGGATGTGCTGGGGGGGTGACCATCCGGAACTTCTGTGCCTTGATGAATTTGTTCAGTCGTCGTAGGTCCAGGATGGGACGCCATCCTCCAGTCTTCTTCACGAGGAAGTATCTTGAGTAAACTCCGGAGCCCCGAAGCCTCTTTGGGACGAGCTCGATGGTGCCCTTCTTGAGCATCGCCTTTACCTCCAAGAGAAGTTGAGGGACGTGATGTTTCCTGGCCACAGGGGGGACGCGCGGGCACCTCTTTAAAAACTCGAGCGCGTGACCCTGAGCTAGGGCGTCCAGCACCCAACGGTCGGTGGAGATGGACTCCCACACGCTGACGAAGCTCACCAGCCGGCCTCCCACCGGGGTGCTTCGGTGGGGGCCCGACCCCACGGCCAGTTCAGTCCTGCTTCGACGAGGACTTGCCGCCTTGTCCTCCTTGGCGACGACGGCGGGGTCCGCCTGACTTGCCTCATCCCCTGTAAGCTTCCTGTGACGACGAACGGGCCGCTTGACGGTAGGTGGAAAATCCGCCGCTGGAACTTTTGGAGGCACCCTGTTTGCCTCCGCCGCTCCGAAAGGGCGGCCGCCGTTGCTGGAGAACCCCAAGAGCCCGGGCCGTCTCCGTGTCTGCCTTTGAGCAATAGCACGAGGATCCCAACACTTGAACGTGCGGTAAAAATCTGAAGATGGCTGCCAGAGGCGGGGCTTAGGTAGAGGGCAGTCATTGGCTGTGGTCAGTATGACGCAGAGATCAGCGAATGGTTACTACTACGAAAGACAGATCAGAAACGAAACTGATACTGATACTGATTTTTTTCTTTACAGAGGATTCCCAGCCTGACGGGGAATATTCATGAGCATGTGAATCCATGCCAGACCCCATGCTGGAGAAGTTATGTTACCCTCACTACTTTAAATAGCTGGTGGCAGTAGTTGAATGTGCCTACCATTGTGCTTTTCTACCACAGGCTGAATCCTCAGCTGCAGTATAGCACCCATGGGTGACCATTGTGTCAAAATGGCCTGGTCTTTTTTCGCCATTTTCTGTTTGTGAGGTCTTTCTTGGGTTTTACTCTGCGTGCCAAACCAGGTCTGAGCCCTTTATTAGTTTTGCCTTTGGCGGGCTTCAGTACTGAAACCTGCCTCTGGCTCCAGTGTGTCTGCAAGGGCAGGAAGTGATGGAGGAGCCCAAAACTCCCCTTTCCTTTGTCTCCAGGGCAACCTGAAAGCAACCAGTCCTGATTGGCTGGCTGTCCTTGCTGTGTGTGCGACAGCTAGGCTGAAATCTGCTTAAAAGGCGAGGCTACTTGGACAAGAGAGTCGACCACTGCGAAGAACAACTCAACGAAGAAACTGAACAAAGCTTGCTGCATCCTCCTGGACAGTTGAACTGCCAGTGAAGCCCTGCTGCTGTGCTGAAACTCTTCGACTCGACAAGAGACGCTCCGGAGAGGACGTCTTCCCTTGGGTTAGTGGCACCAACTAACCCAAAAACGAACTTTGCTGGAAGACCTTCCCCGAATTGCTGTACTTCTTTGCTGCTGCAGGAACAAGAGTGCCACATGTCGAGAAATCCATAGTCTAGTTCAACGTCTGTAAGCCGGCCAAAAGCTCCAGGAGTCTCCTGAGGACCCTCCAGAAGCAGGACAACCAAAGCTCGAGTCACCAGAGTGCAGGACTCAAGGAGTTAAGGAAGCCCAACCAGTGTCCAAGATCCGCTGTGGTGCTGTTTACCAAGCACGGAAACCGTGAAGTGCCGCTGATCCGACAAGAGCCCGTAGCTGCCGCCGACCATCAAATTGCTGGAGCAGGAGTCCCCAAACGTCCTCCTTCTTGTCCCCATGACTGAGGCCCAGGAACACAGGATCTGCATTGCTGCAACCAGACAGAAGCCAGCTGGAACCTCTTCTTCTGACTTTGGGGTACTTACCTCATTGTCTGTAGCTTGCTCTTCTCAGTTGAGACTTGCAGTAGCTGTTTTTCTAGAGTTTATTTCAGCTCTAACCTTAACAAGTGTAACAGCTTGTGACCCTACAATACACAATCCTGCAATCAGCATGACAGTGAATGGGTTTAACAGTTTCCAACAGCCTAAAATGTTAGAGGACACATTCACCCAAAGGGAAACCAGGGTTCGAAATTGAGATTCGAAGAGCAGGCGCTAAAACCAGCTCCTGGGTGTCGTGCATCACCTTGTAGGCAGGAGCTACCGCAGGGGGATCCAGGAGCTACCAGAGATGTTCCTTTAACGTTTTGTCCATTTTGTATGAACCATTAAAATGTGTATTACATGTTTTCTAATTCTTCTTTATTAACATTCTCAAATACTCAAAGTTAAGTCCCCATTTACATGTTTGGAAGGCACTGGTTGGCCGTAGGAGCCAGAAAATAGCTGGTAGCTGTTGGTTTCTAGCTAACCAGGCTCTCCTAGGCTAGAAGCCAGAGTTAAATAGCTCCCAGCACTCCTCGATTTCGAAGCCTGCGGAAACATTAGACAGCAGTAATGTAAGAGAAAGGAATAAAGCAATTAAAAACTGTTAAGCAGAATTGCATGCAGTACCCTCTGGGAACACCACACACAATTAGGACTACAGGTGTAAGCCAACACCAACCTTTGGTATAAGTCTTTACCACACACTTGGTAGCGAGCTGAGCAGCCAGGCTTATCCCAAGAGGGAATGTGAGCAGTAGAAGAAGTTACACAGAAGTATCACAATCACAGTGGTTCAAGTAGACACTTCCACTCAAGGTTTCTTGGTAAAAATACCAATACATTGATTTACACAGTCATTTAGAAAACATTCACTAGTAGAAATCAACTCAGTATTAACCACCAATATACTACTGGAAAGGCCCTGAGGGTAAGGCCAGCAACTGTCCCGAGCTGACCATGGCCCAGGGCCAGACCCCCCTGCCCTTGCATACTGAGACTGAGTAACCTATGAAACAATTAACTTACCCACTTACCTACCATTTATTTTGCATTTACCCTGCCACCTTTCTGCATTAATGCCCGCTTGTTGACTGCACTGTCTACTACTACCACCCCAAGCCTACAATGCACACCATCGCACTATCCTCACTGCAAAATGGAATCTAGGTGACCCACTGTCTGTGCTTCTGAACTGCTGTATTTTTAGGCACTCACTGTCTTTGAATTGCTGTATCCATATCTACATGTTATTGCCTTTTAC
This sequence comes from Ambystoma mexicanum, assembly GCF_040938575.1. Classification (NCBI taxonomy): domain Eukaryota; kingdom Metazoa; phylum Chordata; class Amphibia; order Caudata; family Ambystomatidae; genus Ambystoma; species Ambystoma mexicanum. Next base: position 1,126,986,325 of record NC_090935.1, on the reverse strand, counting down.
CTAGCCAATGCTGCGCCCTTACACATACTGCATTTAGGATACTGCCGTATTTGAATTTTGAACCCTGCACATAGCCACACGGCCTAGACCCGACCTAGTTAGCAGCACACCAATACTAAATGTGATACAAGCGCCCCCACTTACAGCACCCATACCAACAATGCACACACCCATGCGCATCCTGCTCCCCACCTCCTACACAACTATCATACACATCCTGCTCCTAGTACTAGCAACGTACCAATACACACCATTTACAACATCATGTCACCACCTCTCAACCACGTTAACACAGGCCAATCGACTGCCGCCCGCAACGCCAGACACAAAACACACTACCTTGCAATACCCTCGAGAGGAACGGCAGACTCCGCTCAAGACTTGCAAAACTATGAACCATTAGCTAGAACCCTGGTATCCTCTAACTAACAACTAAACACTGGTCCACTCCAACCACCACCTACACCCCCCCCCCCCCCTCCAAAACCCAAATTACAGCTAGTCCCACAACACCAGAGCTAAACAAACCTAGCCTCAAGTCTGGCCTAACAAACACTAGATCGCTAGTTGCACACGCCACAGAGATAGCAGACATCATCCACTCTGAACAGTTAGACATCCTAGCAGTCACCAAATCTTGGCTACACGCCGCAGCAGGACCCGCCCTCTCACTGGCCATACCCAACGGATATACCATACTGCCATCAGATAGAACCGATACTCGGGGTGGAGGCATTGCACTCATAACAAGAAACAATCTACCTTGCAGACTAGTGCCATCCCCAGTCATCAACTCATGTGAGCTCATGACAGCCAAAATAAACATAACACCCAGACCCTCACAATATACCTGGTCTACAGACCTCCAGGCCCCATTGGGACCTTTGAAGATGACATATCTAATATCTCAAATAACCTAAAAAATTCCTCTCAAGTCCTACTACTAGGAGACCTGAATTTAGGCTACAACGACTTCAAAGACACACACACGCTTCCAATGTGGCTACTATACTAGCGGAACAAGGATTCACCCAAAGAGTGCTCTCCCCCTCACACAAAGGCAGAACCCTGGACTGGGTAGCAGACCACAACTGCAACGCCACGATAGCCTCCATATCCAACCCCAGATTTGGACAGATCACCACCTCATAACCTTTACCCTAACCACAGCCAACCCCACCCTGGCACCGGCTCCTCTAGCGCCGTCCATCCCCTACCCGGAACAAAAAACATTACCTGTGACAAACTGCTACCCCTCATCCTCCCCACACTCAATGCCATCCCGGAAAACCTGGACCCCGAAGCTATGGTTAAGGAATTCAACTACATCTCTAGACTCCATCGCATCACTCAAACTTAGACAAAGCAAACCCAAAGCCCATCTCAATTCATGGTACACCCCATACCTAAAAACATTGCGCAAACAAAAAAGGCATTGCGAGACATCCTGGCAAGCACAACCCTCTGACGAAAACAAAGCCAACCTCAGTTCCATCACAGCCCTATACAAAAAAGAAATCATCCTAGCTAAACGCGAAACCTACAACGCCAGAATTGCCCAAGCCAACTCTAGCATGAAAGAACTCGGTCAACCTCAAAGAGCTAGAAGCACCCATCCCTGTGCCAGACAACTGCATCAAAGACCAACTCTGGTGCTCCAACATATAGCAAGCTCTAGCCAATAAAGTCACTACCCTTCAAACAAAAATTGCCAAGAAAAAAGCCACACTGGCAACAAACCCACTAGCATCAACCTAGAGCAACCAAGTAACCCTACCAATCACCCTAGATTTAAGTTCTCCAAAGTCACCATAAAAGAAACAGAACACACTATACTATCTCTCAAGCCCACCAACTGTCAAGGCGACCTATGCCCCGCTCAATTTTTAAAGGATGCAGCCAGAGATCTTGCACCCTTTATCACGAAACTCATCAACTCATCCTTCTCCACCAATACCATCCCATCCAACCTCAAAGAATCATGGGTGCTTCCTCTACTGAAAAAGCAGACCCTAGACCCACTAATACCCACCAATTACCACCAGATTACCACAGTGCCTTTTCTCCTAAAAAATCTTAGACAAAATGGCATACTCCCAGATACAAAAATACTTATAAACCAACTCTCTTCTAGGAACCAGCCAATCTGGCTTCCGACCCCAACATGGGACAGAAACAGCCCTCCTAGACCTTAAGTCACAGATTGATGAACTCCGGGATGAAGGGAAATCAGCCCTCCTACTCCTGGATTTATCAGCTGCCTTCGACCTGGTCGACCACAGAGTCCTATGCAGCCACCTGGACTCGGCAGATCACTTCTCCAAAGAAGCCATAGCATGGATACAATCTTTCCAAATAAACAGGACTATGAGAGTCTTCTCTCCTACGGCAGCAGCCAACCCCATCACTTGCGGAGTGGCCCAGGGATCTTGCGTCTCACCCACCCTCTATAATATCTTTACCAAGCCCCTTTGACAATCTGGACCTTCTGGGTGTCACCTACACGAACTATGCAGATGAAACACAGACGACAAGGATTTGGCCTTGGTGAACAGGATATATCTCATCATCCAGGCATGGATGGCCACCCACGGTCTATGCCTGAATGATGACAAAACAGATCATCCTAGGCACTCCTCGACCCTCAAAAACTCAGCCCCAAATACTCTGCATTTAACAGACAATAATATTATTACTATCGCCAAAGAGGTTAAAACTCTGGGTTTCTATTTGGACTCCACTCTCTCCTTCAACAAGCAGGTCAATGCCTCGGCCACGGCATATACATGCAAGTTGATTAGTGCTGGCAAGGCCTTCCTGTCACAGGACAGCTGCATCACCCTAGCCAGAGCCCTAATCTTATCCAGGCTAGACTACTGCAACGCTCTGTACATAGGAGCCAATAAAACCATCAAAATAAATCCAACCCCTACAAAATAACGCGCTGAGAGCAGCCTTAAATATCCCCAAGAGAGAACATCTCTAATACCAGAAGAGCCAACAACTGGCTCTCCACCCATGATAAAATAAAACTAAAAACTGCATCCTTCACCCACAAATGCTTGAAAAATGCAGCACCCTGCTACCTTTGCAACAGATTCACCTTGAAGCCTACCACAAGAATCACCAGACTCGCCAACACCAACTACCTCTGGGTCCCCAGATACAAACGTGCCAAAATCGGAGGCAGCACTCCTATGGAATTCGCTACCATCCCCTCTAAGAATCGATCAAACCCATCACAAGTTCCGCCATAGCATCACTAGTTGGCTCAAAGAGGCCGACATCTAGGCACATACCCGCTGACTCTGCCCGCTACCCTCTCCACATTGCAGGCACCAGCAGCACCATCTATGCATGCCTCAATGTGTGTGTATATATATATATATATATATATATATGAGAATGCATTACTTACCGTAAAAGCATTTCTGATGGTTGTATCTGCTTAGATTCACATGCTGTGCATAGGTCCGACATCCAGTGGTCACTGCGGAGTATTGCATTTTGTTTTTCGTAGTCGAAAAAGGGGACGTCGACAAGGCGTGTCTGAAACACTATCCCTATAGTGACGTGCGTTGTACCCACAATCCCTCACGCGTCGAGGTCCCTCTGTATTTTACTGCTCTGAGGGAGCCTTCTAGACATGAGTGAGTACAGAAAAGAGAGATATATAAAGGAAGTCTATGTTCCTTCCATCCGAGCGGGGAGGAAGGGAGGGCGCATGTGAATCTAAGCAGATACAACCATCAGAAATGCTTTTACGGTAAGTAATGCATTCTCTTCTGATGTTTGTTAATCTGCTTAGAATCACATGCTGTGCATAGACTAGCGAGCAGTACCCGGAGTTGGCGGTGGGTTATGAGAAGGAACAGTAGAGAAAAGGTGTCGTAATACTGCCTGTCCCACCTGGGAGTCAGATCTAGAGTGTGTATCTAGACAGTAGTGTTTTGTAAAGGTGTGCACAGAACTCCAGGTAGCCGCTTTGCAGATGGACTCAAGGGGAACATTTGCAATGAATGCTATGGATGCCCCCGTGCCTCGAGGAGTGTGCTCTTGGCCTAAAGGGCAGTTCTCTCTTAGCAAGAGTATAGCAGAGAGTGATGCATTGAACAATCCATCTAGAAATAGTGGATTTTGAAACCGCATCTCCTTCTCTTCCTGCTGCCACCGAGACGAAGACTGATTAGTCTTCCTCAGTGGTCTGGTTCTTTCCATCTAGAACATGACCGCTCTGCGTACATCTAGTGTGTGCAGAGTCCTTTCTCCCAAATTGGAAGGATTTTGAAAGAACGTTGGTAGTTCTATAGATTGGTTTACGTGGAATTTAGAAATAAATTTCGGAGCAAACCTAGGGTGAGTGCGTAGAACCACTTTATCTTTGTGAACTGTAACGAAGGGGTCTAGAATAGAAAGAGCCTGAAGTTCACTTACTCTCCTGATGGAGGTGATAGCTATTAAAAAAGCTATCTTAAGCGTGAGGTGTTTAAGAGATGCTTTGTGCATGGGTTCGAATGGAGAGCCCATGAGTCTGGTAAGTACCACATTAAGGTCCCATCCGGGAGCTGGGTCAGCTATCGGGGGGTGTATTCTCTTTACTCCCTCCATGAAGGCCTTTATAACAGGGATCCTCCACCACGACACTTTGAGTTGGGAAGTGGTGTATGCAGAAAGTGCCGCTAGGTGGACTTTAATGGAGTTAAACACTAGACCTGAATCCAATAGGTGGGTCAGGTATAGGACTACATGTGTGGGAGAGCAGTCAATAGGGTTGATGCTTTTACTCCTGCACCAGATGACAAATCTTTTCCACTTGCTAGAATAGCAGTGGCGAGTGTTCGGTTTTCTGGCTTCCCTGAGGATGTCCATGCATCTTTGCGGGAGTTGTAGATGTCCGAACTCTATGATCTCAGGAGCCAAGCTGCTAAGTTCATGTTCTGGGGGCATGGATGTAGAGTCCTGCCCTTGTCCCGAGACAGCATGTTGTACGGGCAGGGGAGTTTCACTGGGGGGGGATAGAGACATCTCCATCAAGTGAGCGAACCATGGTTGTCGTGCCCACATTGGGGCCACTAGTATCATGGTCACTTGTTCCTGGTGCATCTTGTGCACCACTCTGTTGAGAAGGGGAGTCGGGGGAAAAGCGTAAACAAATTTCCCTGACCATTGCATCGACAGACCGTTCCCCTTGGATTGGTTCTGGGGGTACCTGGAGGCGTAACTTAGGCATTGTGAGTTTTCCAGGGTTGCGAACAGGTCTATTTCTGGGAATCCCCATTGTGTGAAGACGTCGAAGACGATGTCTTCGTGCAGGCGCCATTCGTACTCTTCGGGCAGGGGGAAATCTCTGCTGAGACTGTGCCAGCAGATTGAGTTCCCCGGGTACATGTAGTGATAGTAGGAACATGTCCTGTTTGAGAGCCCACTTCCATATATTCTGGGCCAGCTTGGACAGGCCTGGAGAGTGGGTGCCCCCTTGCTTGTTGATGTAGTACATGGCTGTGGTGCTGTCTGTAAGGACCATTACTGTTTTGCCTTGTAGGTGTTTCTGGAAGGCTCTTAGCGCCTTGAACACAGCTAGTAGCTCCAGAAGATTTATGTGTTTGGATGCTACGTTCGGAGTCCACACTCCGTGAGCAGTCTGATGGGATAGGTGCGCCCCCCATCCTGTGAGGGATGCGTCTGTGGTTAGAGTGGCTTCCGCCGCGGGTGTGGCAAAGGGTTTCCCTTTTTCCATGTTTTCCTTTGTCCACCACCGTAGCGAGAGAACCAAGGCTTGCGAGACCACAACTAGATCCTCCCATAGTCCGCTGGCCTGACACCACTGGCTGTTGAGCCACTCTTGCATTGGGCGCAGGCGCGCGTGAGGTACCAAATAAATACACGACGCCATCATTCCTAGCAGGCGCATTGCTTTGCGTACCGTCACCTCTCGACCGGTCACATATTGAGGGATTTGAAACAGCATGTTTTGGACCCTCTCTTTGGAGGGGAAGACGAGGCCGTCCTTTGTTTGAATTAGAGCCCCTAGGAATTGCTTGATTTGACTGGGGTCTAAACTGGACTTCTTTTCGTTGATGGAGAAGCCCAACTTGAACAAAAGGTCTACCGTCTTTTGGGTATTGGAGAAGCAGGTTTCTTAAGAATCCCCTGTTATGAGCCAGTCGTCGAGGTAAGGGTAAACTGGGATGGACAACCTGCGCAGGTGGGCCGCTGCCACTGCCAGCACCTTCGTGAATACCCTTGGTGCTGATGCTATGCCGAAGGGTAGCACTTTGAACTGGTAGTGTTTGCCCTCTATCATGAACCTGAGGTATTTTCTGTGCGCTGGCAACATTAAAATATGAAAGTATGCATCTTTCATGTCCAATGTTGTCATGTAATCTCCCTGAGAAAGCAGTGGGATCACTTCCTGTAAGGTTACCATACGAAACTTTTGGGGTTTGATAAACTTGTTCGCTGGGCGCAGATATAATACAGGGCGCATGGTTAGATCCTTTTTGGGTACAAGGAAGTACACTGAATAAATACCTTCCGTTACCTGAGATAGAGGCACGACCTCTATGGCTCCTTTTTCCAGCATTTGTTGTACTTCTTGGAAAAGGATGGCAAGATGTTCCGGTGTCATGCGACGTCCCCTCGGGGGTCTGTAGGATGGGGAACTGTTGAATTCGATACAGTATCCGTGGGCTACGGTGGAAAGTACCCAACGGTCTGACGTTATCTCCTCCCATGCAGGAAGAAAGGATGTTATCCGGCCCCCGACCGGTGTTGCATGGGAGGGGACGCGAATCTTCGCGTCACTTGGAGTTGTTGGGGGCTTGGGAGCCTCTGGGGGTGGATCCCCGACCTCTCCCTTTACCCCGGCGTTGGCCTCTTTGGCTGTACTGCCCACTATTGGTCTGGTAATTGGTGGCAGGGTATAGTTGATGCTGACTTTGTTTTTGTTGGCGTTGGCGTTGGCCACGAAAAAAGCGTTTGTTGCCATAGCCGCGTCTGGTAGTGGGCTTAGAGATTTGGTCAAGAGTCTTGATAGTATCGAACTCTTTTTTAGCCATCTCTAGAGCTTCATCCACCGCTTTTCCGAAGAGGTTAGAGTCTTCCACAGGTTTATTTATTAAAGACGCCTGTGTCTCCGGTTTAAACCCCGAGTTGCGCAGCCATACATGGCGTTTTAGGAGTATTCCCTGTACCAGGGAACGTCCCGCTGTTTCTGCCGCGTCTAGAGAGTTTTTTACAATGCTCTGGTTCACCTGGGTTCCTTCGCCAATAGTTGAAAGTAGGCGTGTACGTAAAGGCTCCGGTGCTTCCTCGGCGTCCTTGCGCAGTTTGGCCCACTGCGCGTCTGCATAGCTAGCAAGCAAAGAATTGTTGTTCGCAATTCTTGCTGAGAAGGCAGCCGAGGAAGTTACTCTTTTTGCAAGGGCATATAGCCTTTTGCCCTCCTTGTCAGGGGGTGCCTCACTGGTGGAAAGTGGTACCCCTGCCCTCTTTCTAGTATTAGATACTACTAGGGAATCCGGAATGGAATGTCCCCTAATGTAGAGCGGGTCTGAGGGAGAAGGAGTGAAAAGTTTTTCAATTCTCGGATTGACCCCTCTTATCAATGTGGGAGTGGCCAGAATGGTCTGGCTGACAGGGGGTTTCTCTTTAATTACTTTTTCCACAAAGTCTAATTCTGGAGAGAGCTCCCCAGTGTCCAGTTCGAAATGTGCTGCTGCTCTGCGCAACAGTGCATTGAAAGTGGGCTGATCGTCAATTGGAGACGTGTTCCTAACCGGTGAATTGTCAGGAGGATTTAGGTTTAGGACATCAGTGTCGGAATATACTGATGGGGATTGCCAGGGGTGCGAAGGTCCTTCTTCAGTGTCTTCTCTGAAGCCTTCTTCTATAATGTCTGGCCTGTCTTCCAGACATTCCTCCTGGTTCTGTCCTTCATCGTCCATGAAATCATCCTCCTCCTCCAAGTATTGTTCCTCCCCAGTGAGGTCGTACATGTTATGGAAGTCTGAGGCTGTGTCCACCTGGGGATCGACTAGCCTCGGATTTTTGGCCCTGGGGTCCTCCTGAGGCCCTTCTCTAGTCCTCTTGGGAGTTTGAGAGGTCTGGGTGTTGATAAACCTTTCCATCCTCTCCATACAGAGGTGGAGTCTTTCCATGGTTTCATGGGGTACCCCAGAGCGGTCTGGCGGGGGAAAAATAGAGTCATCTAGCTGGAAACGGCTCGACCTCTCCCAAAGCGTCGAGGAAAGTGTCCCGTCGCCCTCCGAAAAAACTTCAGGTGTGCTGGGTGACCCCCCGACTGAAGGGGGTAGCCCTGCCTTTCTTCGGGCTTTTTCGGCGCGTCTTTCGACTTATGCGTAGCGCTCGACGTGTTCTTCGGCGTACACTTCAGCGATCCTCGCCAAGCTTTCGGCGACTCGTTTGTCGGCGACTAGTTTGTCGGCTGAAGCTTGCGTTTTCGACGCTATGGGTGTCGAACGCTCTACGGCGGTATGCGCCTTCTGTTGATGCGCGCCGGCCGATGGTTTGGGGCGGCGCCCTTATTTGCCGAAAGCCCAGTCGCTGGTCGCGGCTGCGATTGCGAGAGGGGCTTCGAACCCGAACGGTCCGAGGAGGCCGCCGGTGGAACCTGCGTCTCCTTGGGCGCCGAAGCTCTTTTCGTCTTAGACGAAGAAGAGCCGTGGGTTGTGTGCTTATGTGAGTCTTTGTGTGTGTCAGTGTCGCCGGGGTGTTCATCCCCATAAGCAGGGCGTGAGCCGAGCCCGTCGGGGCCGGGGACAGACGACGAAGCGCGCAAGCGCTCCTTAGAGGGGGTTTCGACTTCCGTAGCGGAGGTCGAGTTATCGCGTTCCTCGTCACTGTCGGTGGTAGCAGCGGCGGGTGAACCTTCGGCCTTCGACATCGCGTAGGCCGCCCACCTTTTAACCCTACGGTCTTTTAGAGTTTTAGGCTTAAGAAGCCGACAAGCCGCGCAACCTTCCTCTTTGTGATCGAGGGGCAAGCAGCGGTTACACTGTGAATGCTTGTCCTTCCAAGTAAATTTGCCTTTGCAAAGCGGGCAAAACCTAAAGGGTGTCCTCTCCATAGCCGAGGCAATAAATCGCGATAAGCACCCCAAGGGAAAGGGAGGGGAAAGGGAAAGGCATTCTCAGAAAAGACCCAGAGATGTCCCACAACCCCACTCTCCCTACTGTATATGGCCTGCGAGGCCAGGCCACGTGTTCGGCAGCGCTGAAGGATTTCCTCCGCTCGACCCTCCGTCGAAGATCTTGCTCGGCGGAGAACAGCTTACAACTGCGTCGAGGGAGGGATTATTAATATTATGAGAAAAAACGACCAAAGGTCGAGGAGTTGCAATGTCTCTCGAGGAGCTCCGCGTGAAGGCGACCAGAAGCTGGGCGGAAAAAAACAATCTGAGGGACCTCGACGCGTGAGGGATTGTGGGTACAAGGCACGTCACTATAGGGATAGTGTTTCAGACCCGCCTTGTCGACGTCCCCTTTTTCGACTACGAAAAACAAAATGCAATACTCCGCAGTGACCACTGGATGTCGGACCTATGCACAGCATGTGATTCTAAGCAGATTAACAAACATCAGAAATATATATATATAGAGAATCCTTGTTGTCGAGAAAAGCGAAAGCCCAAAAAAAAAAAAAAAAACAGGCTAATCACAGGATTTAACCATCAAGCTAAAGAAATCAAAATGATAATGAACAAACATTGGAAGGTTCTGCTTACTGACCCTCATCTCAAGCTAGCGCTTGATGACTTCCCTCAGGTCACTTATCGTAAGGCTCCCACGCTCAAAACCATGCTGTCCCCCAGTATGGTAACCACCAAACCAGCTGAAAACAGGAATGATTCAGAGTGGTAGAACTGGTTTCTATAAATGTGCTCACTGTAAATTGTGCAATCATGTGTCTAAGGTCCCCTTTCAGAGTGTGAATGGCCAATGCTGGAAATCTAAACAGAATTTCCTGTACCACGAAATATGTAGTCTAAGTGATTACATGTAGTTGTGGCCTTCATTATATAGGCTCGACAATAGGTCCTTTAAAGATGCGGATTCTCCAACATTACAGAGCCATCAAAAATGGAGATCTAACATACCCTCTCACTAGCCACTTTCAAGAAAAGCATAATGGCGATGTGAATTCTCTATCCTTTACGGGGTTGGCTTACATACCACCCAGTAAAAGATTAGGTAACCGAGAATTGAAATTGAGGCAATTAGAAGCGACACTCATTTGCAAGTTTGATACCTTGAGACCGAAAGGCTTGAACATAGATACAGAACTATGTTCTTGCAAACCTGAGCTTTTCAATAATATGAGGGTTGCCCACACACTTGATTCAAGATATGTATTTTGTTGAGATCTCTGCATACCATTATAAGGGCATTATTGAAGCATGTGTCGATATCCATTAAGAGTTCTAAATTTGCTATTTGCACATATGGTTAGGGGTAATTTGAAATACAGGATGACCCTTAGGCAATCACTTTATATCTGTATAAACTATACTGTATTATTGACATAGGAATTGCTACTTGCACATTGGGAGGAGTGAGTTAGACATCTCCATACTGCTATGTATCTAGCTTCTGACTGATTTATGTAATGAGGCTGCTATCCTTTTGCACTTTATTATTGACATAGGAACTGCTATTTGCACAAGGGAGTAACAGTTGGACATTTTAAATACAGCATGACCCTTAGGCAATCACTTTATATCTGCATGAATTGTACTGTATTATTCACATAGGAATTGCCATTTGCACATTTATTTATCACACTGCTATGTATTGAGCTGTTGATTTATTTAATGAGGCTGCTAGCCTTTTGCACGTTATTGACATAGGAACTGCTATTTGCACAATAGACATTTCAGTGTTGTAGTGGATCCAATTTATTGTATTGGGTTGCTATCCTATTGGATTGTATTATTGATTAAGTAACTGCTATTTGCACATTGGGAGGAGTTATATGATGAAACATTTTTATTCTTTTTCCTGACTCCGGGTCCACTCGTGCATCTATTAAGCAATAGGGCACCTGCCTGTTTGAACAATGCCTATTATAGGTACACTCTCCAACAGGGCACTTGCCTATTGACGATTTGGCTGCGGCCATTGTGCTCGTAGTCCTTGGCTTGCAAACACTGGCCCTATGTGGGGGCGTATGTCAGAGCGGCCATCTGAGCTGGTTTCAGTCATCTAATTATGAACAGGCACACTTGTGCTCGTTTGTTACACATCAATTGTAATTTGACAATATTTTAAACAAGCAGTTTAGAGCATCTCCATGGTGTAGTTCACATTGCGGCAGCCAACAAAGGTGTTAAGTGATTTCCTTGCACGTAACTTTTACGCAATTTGCCATCATATATACCTTATCTATAGGACTTTGACCATCCCAATATGGAGGTCACTGCATGTGACAGATTTCACTAGTTTTCTTGTAGCGGTCACATGACCGTTTTTGCACGTGATGTGACACGAGTGGGGATGCTCTGTAACTGCTTTTCTTTTTAAATTCTATGATGTGCATGCCCCATTTGGATTTTATGGAACGCGTGACCATCTTCCACCCGTGGGGTGAGTGTTTTGTTCAACCTTACGGCTGTCACAGGGGCGAATGATTTCACCTCTGTTTTTTGTAATGTGCTGTATTTAGCAACAATAAATATGATATTTTAAATAGCTAGGTCTTGTGTGCTGGAGTATTTTCTACACATGCCCACTGGGTGGTTTTCTGCAGTGTTACAACCGTGCAGGGGGTTGTGCGTTTCTCATTTACGAATTTGGCTAAATTCGTCACTCCAGCACCAGCCACTTGAGGGCGAGCGCCATCTTTTAGCTAAATTGATTGATATATCAACCTGATTTTGCAAACATGTAACCAATCGGCACTTGCACACATGTTTTTTTCATGTTGTAACCAAGCTTTGAATATCCTTATGCCTTGCGCTTGAATGCCCTCGGGTCTGGAGCGCACTACAAATAATAAACTAAGCTACAGTACAAAACTAGTTGCAGGGACAGTTGGAGCTCCCCTGAAAAAGGAGCCAAATGGCACTTCCCTTATTTTAAATCGGAATAAAAAAGGCAGAGGTTTGTACGAAGGGTTAGAAAACACTTCTTTTAGATAATGCAAAGGTTCAATGTACCAGGAGGGTCAGTTCAATTCAATAGGGCAGGCCAAAGTCAATAATCTTTTCTTGGATAGGACAGTACAGTTCTGGTACATATGGAGAGGTCTTTGTAAAAGCTTTGAGTGTAGTTTAGACGAAAGCAAATGATATGTTGGGTCACAAGATGATTAGGCCTGCAAGTTGGGAACGTTTCACAAGCTTTCACCGCGAGCGTTGGGATCCCTCAACCGGATGGCACAGTACCTTAAAGATGTAGCTGAAGACGTTGTTCCTGGCAGTTCCTGCAGCTATCTGTCCCTGAGGGACAAGGACGACGTCAGGGGGCTCCTGCACTGCGCAGGATCGCCGTCTGAGCAAACAAAATGTTGTCACTTCAGCTCAAGTAGCTGTGGCTTCCAAACACAAACTAGTTTCCCTCTCCCTGGTTAAACCTTAACAAGCTCCGAGAATGGTAGCCAGGCATTTGCTGAGTTGATTGGTCCCACCAACTCAAAGGAATAAGTCGTCCTTGAAGGAGCTCCTCTGTCGAATGGAGATCTGGCCATTTGGAGTTGCAGCAGAGCTTCACCGGGCAAACCAACGGTCCAGTGGTTTCAGCAGCCGTCCTCTTCCAGCTAGTCTTCGGTTCTTTTGTTCCAGTGGTCGACTGTCTTCCAGTCCTGGAGACTCTCCTTTTAAACAGTTTTCTCCATTCATTCCAGCCTAGCTGTCATTCACCCAGCAGGATGGCTGTCCTTGCCGGACAATCAGCCAGCCAATCACGCCAGAGTGCATTTGTGTCTCCTAAGAGACCAAGCACAGGGAGTTTTGGGTACCTCCCTCACTTCCTGCCCAGCCCAGACACTCAGATGCCTGAAGCCCGCCAAAGGCTCACGAACAAAGGGACCAAACCTAGTTTGGCACGCAGAGTTAAACACCAGAAGGACCTTTCCACAAAGAAACGGCGAAAAAAGATGACCGGAGTCTGTTCTTACAGAGGGGTCTTGGGCGCCATATTGAAAAACATGGCAGCCCCGATTTTTAGCTACAGGTGTTCGCGGTAAGGAAAAATCATGGTTGGTAGTTATAAAACCACTGCCACCAGCCATTTCAATAGGAAAGGGTAGCTTTTGACAGCTATAAGTGTTTAGACATAGGGGATACTAAGTAACCGATCCAGCACTCTATAGGAAGATAACGTGTGCTGGATCTGTGAATTTAAAAAGACTAGTAAAGTAAATTTTACTTTACATTCTCTGAGGAACAGTAGTTCATCCCAGAGAAGGCATTTAAACCTTGAAGTCTAAAGGACACCCCTGTGCCACTGCACGGTGCTGTGCGACAACAAAAAGATGCCGCCTATGGAGTCATCTAAAACTCCATAACCAAAGAACACAGGAGTAACACATCAAAATACATGAGAGAGTGGGAAAAAAGGCTCAAACTCTACAGGGAAAAAAACAAGTCCTCAAAATCCAGCAAAGTTGCTGGGGTTCTTTAAGGTGAAGGGAATAAGCAAATTTCTGAGAATTCTCCCTAACAAAAACCAGACCCAAAGGGTCACCCAAAAAGCCTGTAAAATTAGATCCAATGGACTGGACCTGAAAAGGTTCCAGTTCACCACTCGATCCAATCACAATCAAAATGGTAAAATTCGTAACCAAGTGTCCCATCTTAACCTATGGGGCTAGAATAAACTGCAGTGATTTAGAATATTAAATTCCCTAATGTGCACTGTGAGTCCCAGTATTTGGCAGAGTACTCCAGAGACTCACAGGGGAACCAGGATGAACTAAAGTCGAGGCAAGTACCTCTTTTCAGTTAGTTTGTAGAAGTTCAATTTGTTTTTGTCTATTGGAAATAGCGACAATCCCGTAGGCAAGCCATGTTACGGGATAAAGTCACGGGAAGTGCTGCAGCGAGAACGGTATTCAAACCCAGGGAACACTAGAATTGACCCTACCATCTCCAACAAGAGCACCAGCTGTAGGTGCGACCCCAAGGCATTGGAGAGGGATAAGAGCAGATTCAGGACCAATGCAAGTCAAGGGTAATCAAGGGTAGAGGAGAGCCTTAAAAAACCACCACTACTTTGGGATCCAAGGACCCTAGAAAAAGACTTTGAAGAAAATATCAGGACCCGAGAACAAGTACTTACTGAGTCAGTCAATGTGAAATCAGCCCAGAAATGACAAGCAAACCCAGTAAGTATGGAGTTATTTATCTTACAGCGCTGAAGAATTCCAGTACCAAGACCACTTGAACCCTCGAAGAGCGACAACACAGGAGGAGGAGGAGGAATAACAGTGTACCCAGGAAGATGACCTACCAGGCAGAAGCAGCAGCCGTGAAGAGACAAGCAGATCTGAAGAAACTAGACTCCACTCAGGTGAGGTGGGCAAAAGGAAGCAGTAAGTCAGTAAAGAACGGTCCCACTATGGAAGCAACAATTGTAGATGACCCGGAATGGCTCCAGGTGGAGCAGAGACAGATTAGCACCAAGCTATGACTCATCCAGGCGGTAGATCCAGGAAGATTTTGCAGGGAGGCAACATAGCAAAGGGCAGGAAATGGGTCCAGGATAAACTGGTGTTCCAACCAGTAAGGCGGACTGGGGAAGAGAAGGGAGGAAGAGCCAAGGGTGGGTTTTCAAGAAAACGGAAGCAAGGACAAAGGAGCCAATATCTAGTCAATATGGTCAAAGTAGGTCCTCGGCATCAGCCCATCTGCGCATCAGTACTCCGGAAATGATGGCAAGAAACTGGAGAATGCACAGTGTGTTCCACTGATAAAACATTGGCTTGCCAAAGGCAGCCCACAAGTCACACCACGAGGCAACAAAGTTTTTGCTTCCAGCCAATCAGGCTAGTTTAGAAAAACAGCAAAACACTGGTCCACCCACACATCATGTAGATTGAGGTTGTCTGGGGCAGAAAGCAGGCCATCTCAGTTTAAACCACTGTAGATGGTCAAGTACTGGGATCAAAGTAAACGCATGTTGGCACATTTTAGGCCTGCCTCGTGGTATACAAGGACAAAGGAGGTGCCCCCCACTAAAAGAAGAAAACAGGGCCAACAGTTAGGCTTAAAAATATAGATTTGTACCTCTGGTAGAGCTAAAAGTAAATTACAGCTGCCACCAGCACACTTGCCACATTTTTAGGGTGACAATAGTTACAAGGGACGAAAATTGGCTCTTAAAAAACACCTCTCTTGCAGCAGCTTATGAGCTATCGGGGCAGAACATCACAAAAGGAGTTGCAGAGTCAAGGGGACTGCAGTAGATGTCCATCTGTGCACATAAGAAAAAAGAAACTAGGACAGTCAGCAAAAACTTTATGGCACCCACATGAGAATCCCATAAATTGAATTCTGCCCCAATAGGCAGCTGTGCAATGAGAGTTGCAACAGTGGGGCAGATGGTACTTGATATTCTCTGACCCTGAAGTACTTCTCAGGGGCAAATTGAGTATTGTATGGTATGGTATGATGGTGCATCGTCCAGGTAAGAAAAGGGTAAGAAAAAGATCAGGTCAGCCATTTAGGGGACAAATCAATACTGCAGGCTTTGCACTGGACTAGCAAGATGGCACTTTCAGTCTCACAGCATTCCAACTTATATGATCTGGTCAAGTACACAATCCCAACAAAGCCTCAGTCAATAACTATAAACCCCTACCATACAATGAAAATCATGCAACATCCCACATGCAAATTAAAAAACAGAAATCAGTGTGCTTTTACCATGATTTGCTTTTGGCTTGTTTTTCCCATGTGATGCCTTTCCGTCTTTACCCTCGAATCGTTTTTTACCTTTGCTTTCCATGGGGATAGGTTTCTAGAAAACAAGGATAGATGAATACATGTTAACATTAATGACTCTCATACCAATAGGATTATGTGCGCTCATATTTTAAATAATGTGCAATTTTAATAAAGTTATTTAATAGGAAGCATTCCCTTTAACATTGATACGTCTGATGCCGATAATGGAAAGGGGCTCTTAAGAAAGATGGTTTTAACATAGCAGCGCCCACAAAGCATTGACAGTGTTAAAAAAGGCAGCGTTATGCATTTGATTATTGTGGAGTTTATTTAAATGAGTTTGCTCTTGGGGATGTTGCTCCAAAGCACTTGCGATAAAAGATAAAAATCAGAGCTCTTGGTTCGTCCAACCTTGCTCTGCTCTGCATTCCACGATTCCTCTGGAAGGTCTTTCTCCGTGCTAGTCCCTACCTTGTGGAATGCTCTTCCTGCTGAGATGCGCAATAGTCCTCAGTTTCTTTCCTTCCGTAAATGTCTAAAAACGTTCTTGTTTTGAGTATCCCGGGCTGCCCTGCTCTCTTCCCCCTAGTGCCTTGTTGCCTTTATTGGTCTTGTTTGCGCTTTACTAAGTTTCAGTACAATACAGAGATGTGACATATACAAGGCATAGGATGAGGTTCTTGCCAGGTAGTCTGCTTAGTTACAGTCGATTTACAAGATTGAAACGGTCAGTGGGATTACATGGTGTGGTAGACACATTTGCACAAGACACAAGTGGACCTAGCGCAAGGTTGTCATTTTGTTATATGTGCCGCCATTTTAGCTGCTTGCTTCTAAACAGACATATGCTTGCATTAAGAAAAAAATGTTTATGCTGAGGACAGACGTGCACATTAACATTGGGGAAGGGAATGATGCAAGACAATTCTGAACTACCGCCAAGCCTGATTGGGCAGCACCAAAAAGAAGGCAGGGAAACTTCCCTGCGTCAATAGTCAGTTTGTTCTGTGTTCTGGGAAACAAGGGTGTCCGAGGTTCTTCTAGATAACAAGTCGTACACAATGATGCATTTGAAGCAGGGGCATAATATGGGTGAAGATAACATGTATAACTTATTTATATATATTAACATAAGGTAAATAAATTCTATAGTCTTTTAAGGGCATGGAGAGGGGAGTGGCCGCATTCTTCATCTCTGTCCTCTCGTCTCTCCAACCGTCCTCTCTCCGCGCTCCCAGTGTTCCATTTCCGCATTCGTCTCACGAGGCTCCAGCTGGGTCACACTCCTTGTACTTAACTGTGGATGCTACACCTCTCTTTAATAGAGAGCACCTCCTCAATTAAGCTTCTTCATAATCTAATAAACGTCTAGGTCGATTGTATGTTCTGCCAGCTCTTGACGACGTCCTCCGTTGCAGATCTGTATCACGTGACAAGGAAAATTACTTGCTTAATCACTCCTTGCTACACCTCTTACATATTTGTGCTCACTCCAACCATTCCCTTTATCAGTTCCATACAACTCTTCTCCACTTACTCTCTCCAACAACATCACCCTCTCATTGTTCCATACTCTTCCATCAATCGTCTTTACAGCATGTTTAAACGTTTCTACTACTTCCACAGGTTTCGACCAACAACCACTCATTACTATTGGAAGTTTTATTCTGACCCAACTTCCCACTACCGGTAACCCATCTTTCTTGTATCTCTAGTGATTCTTACTGATATTCTGTTTTTTTCTGAATATTGTCTGTCACATTTCTCAAATCAATACCTGTACCAGCAACCGCATTCATCCATCCTGCATACAATTTAGTATTCGCTCACCTTCCTCTGCTTAATTCAAATGGGGAGACACCAATGTGGCGTAAATCTACGAGCCAACACAGTTTTCTTTACTTCTACTCTCCTATCTCTACCATTACACCACGCCAACTTTATAGCATCCTTTATCACTCTTTTGTACCGCTCAACTACCCCATTGGACTGAGTATGATAAATGGCATATACTATGTGAGCAAGTGACCTCTCATCCAAGTACTTATTCATCTCTTTGGATTTGAGCTGTGGTCCATTATCGGGCAGTATTTGCTCAGGATACCCCTCACGCTCAGACTTCTTCCAAACACTCACTGTTCGAGTAGTAACATTAGGTACTATTAGGTACTATGGTTACTTCTGCCCATCTTGTCAGCATGTCAATCATTACCACACAATATGAAGCACTTCCATCACTCCAAACTGGACCCAGAATATTGATTGCAACTGTCTTCCAAACAGTCTCAGGGACATCTCTCAGCACCATTGGATAACTCACTCCCACACACACACTTTGTCGCTTTTCATGTAAAGTATACAGTTTCTTATTCTTTCCACTTGTAGATCGCATCCTGACCACCAATATGCGTTGCTTATCCTTTGTTTTGTTTTCATCATTCCTTGATGGCCTTCATGTCCTAATTGGTGTCAGAACTACATCCAAATCATTATGGAGAAGATGGAAGTTACACCAGCCACGCTATACTCAATGGAATCCAAGATGGCGGCTACTCAGTTCCATAACCATCAACTATTGTTGCTGGTCTAGTCTTTCTTCAAAGATGGCGGAGAACGAACCACGATTTCCTTCACTTGCATATATGCAGGTGGGAAAGAAGGGTAGTTGCGTTGCTACTCTGTCTTCCCGACTTAGCATTGCTCCTGCTCTCTTTTGCGTTTGCAGCCCCTTTTGTGAACTTACACTCAGTCGTTCGTGCCCCCTCCTTTCGGCACGTCCCGACTTCTGTCCCCATCATCTTTCTTCTGGATCGTAACTTTCTCCATACCTCGTCATTACCTCCAATTCCCGTTTCTCGGTCTGTTGATTGGCCCTTCTCTCACCTTCCTTCACCGCACCTACGCGGCATATTACTCCTCCCTTTGCCATCTCAGCGGCCGCCTTGTTTTCACGGCAACCTTGCCGACTGTTCCTCTGCTCTTGCTGGTATTTCGCGGCTTTTTCTTTTTTCCTTTTTTTTACTTACCGTTTGCCAATCTCTCTTGGTTTTCTTCTGCCTTCACATTTCCTTTGTTGTTCCACGTTACCTTCCACTGCTTCCACCTTTTCACTCTGTTCCCTTTCCTTCTGCTACCCGTCTTCAGTTTTGTGTCACCGGTGCGATCTGTATTGTTTACTTTTCATCCATTCTGCGCTATTGTTCCAGCGCGTCCACTGGATTGGATCACTCAGTTCCGGAAGTAACCCTTCTCACTGTTGGGGTCGCTCCACCTGGCCGGACCTGGGACGCCTGTACTGCCTGCACATCGTCTTCCTACTCATCGGATTACGGCCGGACCTGATCACTCTTCACATCATCTGGGTTTTATAACCCAAGAGGGTTTCCCCAGGGAGCGGCCCCCTGGGTCGCACTGAGCCCAGTCTTCTGGCCTCTGGACGACTGAGGGGACGTTTCCGTAATCATCTATCTCTGGGCTCTAGAAGAAAGAAGACTTGCGAGTACTCTTCTGCAAAAATAAAGATTGTGACGAGAGTCATAAGAATTGGACGATTTTGTCTGAGGCCTTCTGGTGGTATCAGCTTATCACTTCTCATCAAACATCCACTTTGGACATACAGTTCATGTCTGACATTCCAGAACAATACTCCAGGCTCTGCGGTTTTATTTTTATTCCAATTTGCTTCTTCCACATTTTTCATTACTTGTAGAAGAACATTATCCTTTGTCATTTCCTCATCCCATTCTTGTTTGGACACTGCAGCATCAGTTATTTCACAAATCATTTCTTGTTCCTCTGCATCCTCACTCATATCATCATAACTGGTTAGTCTTGATAAGCAATCCCCCATGTAGTTCTTCACTCCCGGAATATAGACCATTTTGAAATTAAGTTCCTGCAGACTTTATACCCATCTGCGAATCCTACTGGATACTTTGTCCAATCCTTTCGTGGCAAACACTACAACAAGAGGTTTATGGTCTGTATGAATCTCAAACTTGACGCCCCAAATGAAACCCCTGAACTTCTTTGTGGCCCACTTAATTGCGAGAGCTTCTTTCTCTATGGTGGCGTACACTTTCTCCGCACCTTTGAGCAACCGTGAGGCAAAGGCTATCACCAATTATTTTCCTCCATGATACTGCACTAGAGTTGCACCCAGCCCCACATTGCTGGCATCTGTGGCGATTACTGTTTTTTCTTCCCCTCACATAGTTATGGAGTGTTGGGGCTTTTTTTAAAGCTGCTTTGATGGATGCAAATTCACTTTCACATTCTTCATCCCATTCACATTTATTAGCTTTCAGCATATTCCTCATCTTAACTGTATGAGCTGAAAACCCCTTCATGACCTTTGCATAGTATTCCGCCATGCCTAGAAATGTTCTGAGTTGTTCTCGAGTTATTGTCTATTGATTCCGCCAACTCCTTTTTTGGCGCAATACCTTCACCCGATATCACATGTCCTAAACATTCTATCTCCTTGCATTTGATTTTTTCGTTGATCAATATCATTCCTACTTGATGCATCGTCCTAAAAACTCTCTCCAGTCATGTCATGTTCGCCGGCATAATAAATGCTGTTAATTGTTTGGAGTCTTTATGTAATTTCACTTGATACGCAGCTGTTAAATCGAATGTTGAAAATATTTTAGCTGGACCTATTGTAGAAATTAATTCCCGAATGTTTGGCAATGGATGTCTTTCCGGTATTATACATACACTTGTTCAACATTCTCATGTCAATGCACAGCCTAATATTTCCTGAGCTTTTCTTGACCACTACCATTGGTGACACCCATGCAGAAGCATCTATGCATTCTATTATTCCTTGATCCTCCAATTTTTTTAGTACTAGTTTAACTTCTTCTCTAAGTGAAAGTGGTACATTGGGAAGTTTGAGCAACTGGCCTGGTACCTGATTTGAGTAGTATGCGATGGGTCTCACCTTTTACACATCCAATACAATTTTCTCCGAAGAATTAATCTCAAATGCTCTCCAAACTCATTTTACCTCCAGTGCCTTCTACTAACACTGAATCACTCGCGTTGGGATCTAATCGAACTTTCAGAAGTTTTTGATGAGACCAACTCAATAATGAAGATGGTCCATTCTTTGAAAAATAGATAAGGCCTTCCGCCCGTCTTCCTTTAAACATGAAAACTGCATTAAAGCATCCTATCAATTCTATTTTTGCTTCACCGTACACCCTTGGCTTAATATCTATCTCATTGAGATTTTCTGGTCCACAACCTTTCCATACTTTCTCAAAGATCAACGAATATCTGGCGCCTGAGTCTACCATCATCACTATAGGATGACCGTTCACTGCTATGGTTGCTATCAGGCTTTCAATTTCTTCAGCTTCATCTGAAACCATGAAGACGCATTCTTCTTCCTCATAGTCACCACCAATCCAATTTGTGTTTGATGATCCTTGCCTGCCTCTACAACACCTGACATAATGGCCTCTTCCTCTGCAGTTTCTGCACATAATTTTCAAAGCAGGACAAGTCACACTGCTTGCCCAATGTGATGGACTTCCGCATCTATAGCATGTTCTTGCCAGAGTTCTCCCTCATCCTCTTTGGGCAAATCCACCTCCATCCTGGTGTTCTGTTTCTCTTCCGTTTCTGTAATTTCCCTGCTGAGATCTTTCTTCTCAGATGACGATCTATTTTCAAACTTCATCTTCCTATTCATGTGACGGTATGCATTTTATCCTTTAGTTTCATTTTCAACAGCCGCTACTATGTTTTCCACATCTGGTTGCAAAGCACCAACATCTGTCTTTGTCGACATCTCTTATTCTGCTTTCTAAAGTCTGTACACATTTTTCTGTAGGTTCTACTTCTTTGGCCATTTTTAATACATCATCCAATGAGGGATCATCCTCTGCCGACAGTTTTTCTCTGACCTTACTACTTCTACACTCCAACATGAATTGATCTCTTATTCTTTCATCCAGCTGTTGGTTAAACTTACATGTTCTTACCAACTTCCTCAATGCTGTAACATACTGTTCTACTGTTTCACCCTCTTCTTGAATTCTTTTCCCAAATGTGTACCTCTCCAGTATTGTACTGATTTTTATTTTCATAATGTTGGTTTAATTTCTGTATTGCTTTCTCATTCGTTCATGTCGCTGCTTTCACCTGCTGGTAGATCTGGCGAATCTTCATACTTTTCTTGACCAGCTCGTCCCAGACAGTGTAGCAAAAACTATTTCTTCCTCTCTACACTATAATTGGTTCCACATACTACACTGGCATAGTTCTCAAATACTTTCAGCCACCTTTTCCAAGGTAATATAGGTTCTCCAAAATCAGGCATGAACATTTGAGGAGCTGGTACACTATGCATGGACATGTCTCCACTGCCTCTGAGCCGTTCTGATAGAATATTCTACTCCTGTTTGTATTAACTTCAGTTTCAATGTTGTTACTGTATGGCCCCCTTTAGTGTATTTTAGTGGTCCGTTGAAGATTCATCATTGACCAGTGAAAAAAAAAGGTTACATAATATTAATTGTTAATTTTTAACACCCTGTTATGGAAGTACTGCTGTGAGGATGAAGATGATCAAATGATCATTTCCGCAAGTACTGTGAAAGCGGGAGGCCACACTAAATAAACAAGTAGGTGTTAATTAACACGGAGCTCGCCAGTCGCCCCTCTTACTTCAGGCCGCCTTTCATTTCTCATTCCAACTGCCGTCCCTCGCTGCGGTCACGCGACGCTCATTCCAAACAAGCACGAGAGCACGCGCGACCGCCGCGAGGTACTTTACATTCTCTACACATCTTCCCCCTCAAACAGGGCAAAAATACTTTATATAATACTTATAACTGTAATGTAAAACTTAACTATAATAAAAATAAATCAGAAAATATGTCTGAACCAAAATAAAATAGAAAGTCGACAGAATTGTACAGTTTGCACATGACCTAGTACCCTCCATGTCCATTTGCATTTTGGATACCTTAAACATGACTTGAGCACAATAATGTCAAGTCTTGTAATCCCTCATCCACACCGGCTTAGACCTGGACCTATGTAAAGAATCCTCTTCGACTTTTGACCTTTGACTCATCTTCTCTGACCTTCCCACCTGTCTTTTCCATGTTCTCATCCGGCACCCCTCCTCTCATCTTCTCATTAAATCTAGTATTATCCTCCTCCACCTTCCTCAACTGTTCCTCACCTTCACTCCTCTCCTCATCACCCACTCGCCAATCTTCCTTTCGACCAAACTTCACCACCTTCCAGAACTACCACATTACTTTTTACTGCACATATCTTCTTAGGACCCAGAAATCTACTTTCCACACACTTGTTCACTAGTCTAGGATTTTTGACATACACTTTTTCTCCCACCTTCCAATCACGTTCCTTCACCCTCATCCTGTCATCAAACAGTTCCTTATTTCTTTCCTGACTCAATGCAATAAGTTTCATAATCTGATTACGGTCAACATTAACCACTTTGGCCATTCCTAGCCATCCTGGACAAAGCCTTGTCCCAGGCTCCCTTCCCTTCATTGAAACAAATGGGGATACTCCCGTCACCGAATGAGGCGTAGTGACATAATTCCATGTCAGCATCCTTAATACCCCTCCATGGTTGCCTCGATTTCATGGCCATCTGCAGGCCCCCCTTTATATATCTGTTAACTCTTTCAACAAGTCCATTTGCTTTAGGATTATACAGAGCGGTCCTTGTGTGTTTTATACTGTATCCTGCAAGAAACTTCTTCATTGCCCCAGACACAAATTGTACCCCATTATCGGACACAATTTCCACCGGGACCCCCTCCTTAAGAAATACTTTTTCTAAGAATCCAATCAGCTCCCTTGCCGTGACCTCCCTTACATCCTCCCATTCAAACCATTTGGAATGAAAATCCACTACAACAAACACAAACTTTAAACCATCTCCCAGACCTGCCACCGGACCCATTATGTCCACTAACTTACTCCACGGCTGGTCCGGTACCACATTTGGAATTATTGGAGCCTCCCTCACCACTCTGCATTTGTCACTCGTTTGGCAAATTATACAATCCTTGACACACCTTTCCGCACACCTGTCAATTCCTGTCAATTCCCGGCCACCAATAATTCTGCCTCAATTTCCTTTTCTTAGCCGCTTCTCCAGGATGCCCCTGATGAGCCAGCTCAACTAGTACTGACCTAAGGGAATGAACCTATCCTCACATAAGTTTAACTCATTTTTTACTTCCCACCAAGTATTGAACTTACCATCCAAACTTTTCCTTTCTGGCCACCCCGTCACCGTCCAACCTTTGACTAACGAGGTCATTATCAGAGTTCTCTTCCTTCGCCCATTCCTCCTTACTGACCACACTTTTTACCTCTGCTACCACTAACTCCTCCTCTGTCACTCTGTCCTCCATAGGTTCACCATTAAGAGGCAGTCTGGAAAGGCAGTCTGCCACAACATTCCGCTTCCCTGGTAAATAGCTCACTTCAAAGTTAAAGTTTTGGAGTCCCAGACCCCACCTGCTTATTCTTGGAGAACCCATGGCCCACCTGCCACTCTCAAACATCTGAACCAGGGGTTTGTGGTCCGACCTGACCACAAATCCTCTTCCCCACAAGAAGAACTTAAAATGATTTACTGCCCAAAACATGGCCAACGTTTCTCTTTCAATGACAGAATATTTGCTTTCTGCCCCTCTCAGCGTCCTAGACGCAAATGCTATCACTCTCTCAGTATTGTCCTTGTTGTACTGCACTAACGTCGTGCCCAGTCCCAACATGCTCGCATCCACTACCAAAACCGTTTTGTCCTTAGGTTCAAACCTACCTATGGATGGCGCCTGACCCACTGCTTGCTTAATACACTCAAAAGTCACATCACATTCCTTAGACCATTCAAACCTCACTCCTTTTTTGAGCAACATTCTGAGGGGCACTGATACCTTGGCAAAATCTTTTACAAACCTATGATAATATTCGGCCAAACCGAGAAATGATTTCACCTGCTCTTTATCTTTGGGTACAGGTGCACATCTTACTGCTTCCACCAAGTTCTTTTTTGGCCTCACCCCTTGCTCATCTATCTCATGTCCCAGATATTCCACCTTATGTACCGCAATCTTACACTTGCTCCTCTTCACCGTCAACCCTGCCTCACTCAATCTGCTTAACACTTGTCTCAACACTTCATCATGTTCTTCAGTAGAACTAGCATATATCAACACATCGTCCTGGAACACAATGTTTTTTACTCCACTCAACACCGTCTCCATGACCCTTTGGAACACGGCTGCCGCGGACGCAAGCCCAAATGGCATCCTACAGTATCTAAATGAACCAAACACCGTGATAAATGCTGTCAGGTGTTGACAATCCTCCTTCAACGGAATCTGATGGTAAGCTTGTGAGAGATCAATAACCGAAAACACTTTGGCATTGTTCAGTACTGATAGCTGATCACCTATTATTGGTAGGGGATGTCTATCCACTAATATGTTTCTGTTCAGATCTCTCAGATCCACACATAACCTAATGTCTCCATTGGCCTTAGCTGCTACTACCGGCGATTCCGAGCTTTCCCTCTTCTCTATTATTCCTCTTTGGAGTAACGACTCCACTTCCTCTGAGTTTCTCATTCAATCCATGAGGTACTGGTCTCACCTTGTGCACCGTCGGACTGGCCCCTGCCTTTAATTGAATTTCATGTTCAAAACCCTTCAACAATCCCAGTTCCTCCTGAAACACCATGGGATACTCTTTTTCCCCATTTATCCTTCAGTTCAGCCACATCAACTGGTCTCTCCGCATTCGCCTGTATCCTAATTCCCAATTTCCACTGTTCTTCCCATCCCAGAAGTGAAGAACCTTCTTGGGTAACGTATATCTCTGCTTCACAGCTCCTCCCTTTGTACTTGATGGAAGCTTGGAGCATCCCTATAATTCCAATTCTAACATTTCCATATGCATATGGCTCTATATTATGCTTCTTCAATTTTGTCACGTCTCCTTGCATGCAACTCCGGAATATCACCTTGGACATTAATGTCCATGGTGAGCAACTGTCCACCTTCATTGTCACCACCCTTCCATCGACCATGAATACATCGGTAGGTGCACCTCCCTTGCTTGATACTTCTGTTACTTCCAATACGTGCTTTGTTTGGTTGCTCCTTCCCATCTCTAAATCTTCACTTTGTTCCGACATTCTTCCACCTGCTTCAATGCTCTGCACCGTCCCCGATTCCCGACACACTCTCGCGAAATGCCCTTTCTTTTTGCACTTTAAACACGAGATATTTCTGGCTGGGCAAAACATGCTTGTGGAAATATGACGGTTACTACCGCACTTGTAGCACTTCCTTGTTGAGGCCAGTCTTGCGAAATCCCTTCACAGCAGCCACTTCTCCTTCCGACTTGTCTCCCTTCATAGTGGTCATACATTTATGGGTCTGTTCCATACTCCTTGCCAGGTCTATGGCCAACTCCAGTGATGCATCCTTTGATAGTAACCTCTCTTGTATCTTTATGTTATTTGTGCAACGAACTAATTGGTCCCTTATAAGAGAGTCAGTGAGCAGCCCAAACTCACATGTATGACTAAGAGACCTCAACGCTGCAATGAAGTTCTCCACTGGCTCTTGCGGATCTTGTATTCTTTGGAAAAACTTCTCTCAAAAGTTATATTTTTCTTGGCCTCAAAATGAACTTCCAACTTCTTCTCTGCTATGGAATACTGGTCCATCTCTCCCTGGCCTTCTTGTGGAGGATCCGGTAATCCATCATAAACACTTCTGCCTTCGGTTCCCAGATTGTGCAGCAGGATTGCCTCTTTTCTTGCTGCTGCAAACTTATCCCCTCCAATGGCAATCAGGTACGTGTAAAACAGCTTCTTCCACCTATCCCACCTTATAGGTGGAGCACCAGGTTCTGACAGGAACGATGGCGGAGGTGACATACTTGCCGCAGCCATTTTCTTGTAATTAGTGCCTTATTTTCCAATTGTCACCCTTTGTGTTATTTTGCTTTTATCTCCAATACTTTTCTATTTTGTTATCCTTATCTCCTACTATCTGCCAGTCTCATGTGCTTGCCCTATTAGGCGACTCTTATGTATGAAGAGCACAGGTTCACCGTATTACAGAATTACTTTAGCACACCTTATAGTTAAGACTATGCCGTTACTTTACGGTCCTCTGGGAGGCATTCTTCTTGCTAATACAGCAATGACAACATTAACCACTAGGGCGCACATTTGCCCCGCTTCACTGTACTATACACACGTCTTTCTTAATATGGCTCTTGTTGTCTCCGAGTTCCTCTCAGTTATACCTCCTCCCTGATGCAGATACTTTACTGTCCTCTGGGAGGCAGTCTTCCTGTGCACACTGCAAGCCACTGGGGTTTCACCTCTGCTCTAGCTTTAATGTCCTGAACACACCCCTCTTATGCTGTCTTCCATCGACTCTGAATTTTACTTCACTGCACCTCCTCCCTGGCTATGCCCCCAGCCCCCCCTTTCCCTGCTCCTCACCTTCGTGTCCAATGAGAGGGGGAGTGGGCGGCACCCACCAGGACAAACAGCCTTTCCTTGTGTGGCCGTTCGAGTGAGAGTGGGGAGAGCGTCCCCCTGCAGCGCCACGCTCCGAGGCACTGCGGAGACAGCTGCTCTTTAGGCCCCCACCTCTCTACAGGCTTCCTCCTGTCTCAGTCTTATAACAGCACTTTCCGCTTCAAAGGAAACATCGCTAGGCTCCTCGGCAAGCTCTGTGTGCCCCCTCGTCACCACTTGAAAGAGGGAGGCCACACTAAATAAACAAGTAGGTGTTTATTAACACGGAGCTCGCCAGTCGCCCCTCTTACTTCAGGCCGCCTTTCATTTCTCATTCCAACTGCCGTCCCTCGCTGCGGTCACGCGACGCTCATTCCAAACAAGCACGCGCGACCGCCGCGAGGTACTTTACATTCTCTACATACTGCTGCAAAGATGAGGGTGATTGTATGAGGCTTACCCACTTATTCAATCAAGTACTGCTGCAATGCAGGCGAGCATATGATGATCGTCCTGTGTTATGCGATGCCTGACCTTATGATGGCCGGCAAGTCGGTTGAAATACCTGCACCTTCTTAAAGCTGTTAATTACGCATGTGTGCTGTTTTTTTTTGTTTTTAAAATGGGAGTTGCTTTCTATAGTTCGTTTTGCGCTCCTACCTGCTGTCGGCCGGAGATCCCTCTCAACGGCCGTGTGAAGACTCCTCGTCGCCACTGAAGCAGGGGCATACGCAGGTAAGGTAAAAGGGGAAGTATTTTAATAAGTATATAATATGGGTGAAGATAACATGCACTATATATTAGTAACATAAGGTAAATAAATTCTAAGGGCGTGGAGTGGGGAGTGGCCGCATCCTTCATCTCTGTCCTCTCGTCTCTACAACCATGCTCCCCGTGTTACACCTCTGCATTCCTGCATTAGTCATACGAGGCTCCAGCTGGGTCACGCTCTGTGGATGCTACAGTATTTATCTCCAACTTTGAAGTTGTTTGCAGGCAAACCATGAAATAAAAGGGATACTGTGATGAAATGTATATGCACTTTTGCCTGTCCTTGCACATTTTTGTTTGCCGTCTGCACCGATACAAAGCAGATCAAACAACCGCAGGGTGCATTTTCTGAAAGCAGACAGTGTTTGTGTAGTATTTATTTAGCAGAACTGACCTTCTCCAAAATCCATTCCAGAGGAGAGGAATTGGACCCAACAGTTGGTACAAGTCAGGTGACCTTTCAAAGGGCCACGGTCAGCAGATTCAAGGTCCTCAAGCAGTTAAGTGCAAACTTTGGGCTGAAGTGCTAGTCTTAAGGTATACATGCCGAAGAGCTGAATGGGGGAGAGAGGTGATTTGGTTGTTGTATGCGGGTCCCCATGTTGGTTATTCTGTTCCTTTTAAAAAAGGTATATTTTTTTTAGGGTAGCATGAGATCATTCCAGATTTTCCGTACTGTGACTAATCGCCCTCCTTGTTTCAGTATTTTGTTCCTGGGTGTAGTAAGGTTACCTTTCGAGTACAGTAAAGTAAAGTAAATTGAAAATAAAAGTTTTAGCATGAAGGAATTTTACTTCATCGCCTATGCTTGCGAAAAGCTTGCTAGGAGTATGGCCAACCAGAGTGCTGAGTTCCTGCGGGCTCCACTGCACTCTCCTAAAAGATAACTGGCAGAACTTGGTGCAAGTAACATTGGAGCATCTGCAATAATGAAACAGGACCTTTAACATACAATTCTCGGCTAAGGTGTAAGCCTGGATCGATCTGCTGTACACAGTTCAAACACATTCAAAGCCACCTGCTTAAGTCCAGTGTGTCGGACAATACTGCCATGAAGAAGAAAATGTGCAGGCGCTGCTCTCAGCATCGAATCAAAAGACAGATGCATACCAAGGATGAAACAGCAAAAAGAAACAATCTAGCCCGTGCATCACAGAAACCATCAAGAGCATCTTTGTCATAAGCAGAGTCTGGATGCCTCTCACCAACCCCGTGCTGTGCCAGGTTTGAGACTGCCATTGCATCTTCATGTGAGCACAAGCAATCCCAGACATGGTTTGTACCCACCAATTTCTTACTGTGTGATTGAAAAGCACAAGAAAGAGGCCCCAATCGGACAATTTCCCTGCCAATGTTGCTTGCTTGGACGACCAGACTTTAGGTCCTATTGTGTATTTGGCCCAGACTGCTTCATTTGCTAGATGGGGGCAAGACTGATTGATTATTGTATGGTGGGCTGGTTTAGATCAAACCGTACACCAATTAAAAGTATGTTCAGTTACAATAATTGACAAAAAATGCAAATGTTCTAAAATCCCAGGAGAGTCATAAAAATAGAATATTCAAAGCATATCAAATCCATCATTTTATATTGTCAAATCTCATTTTCCTAAAGTTGATCCCAACAAGTCTAGAAAATACGATAGAAAGGTGCTCAGTACAATTTTGAATTAGGATTGGAAGCATTCCAGATATCAATGTTCAGTGTGTGTAGAAGTCACCACTTTGTAGACTCTAGGATATTATGGATGGAGGTGGACTGCCCCTACAACCACAACTTGTAAATTACTAGTCCATCCTCATCAGGGAACAGCTGAAAAATCAGCGCAAACATGTTTGACTATTAATACATTACAAAAAGGTTAATCTGGATCAAAAAAGACATATCCAACAAATTAATATCCCAGCGGATATTAGAAATACCCTTAATTCATACAGTTCTCTCAATAATAAAATCCATTCACATATCGTACAGTTTCATTCTTACTACCCCTTAAATAAAAACATAATTTGTATACCATCTCATAATGCATCAAAAAACCATTTTGGATACATTGACCCAACATCAAATACAAATTTTCCAAAGTCAGATACACTTGCCTCGATTGCCATATCTGCAGATCAAGCCCAACAAGTTTTGTTCCTTTGGCAACCACAGTTTATACGAAACTTCAGGGGACCACAACTACAGGGGCCTAGTACAATATTCATCTCGTTCATCCATACAACTGCTGTAGTACTAGGAGACTAATTCCCTTGGGTCTTTTAAGTTCTTAGAATTCGACTATCTCGTCTCAGTGGCATTACTCACAAATATTTGCCAATCAGCAGTTTTGTTTTTTTTTTTAAATGGTGGCTAAAATTCTGTGCCATGGACCCATCCCCTTTACACTGCCACCTGTCAGGTGAAAAGACCACCTATTGCACTTACTAAACTGTAAACTCAAACAATCAAACATACTTCTCTATCATTCCAATTGTTTTTTAATCATGCGGAACTTCTTGCTCTAGAAGCATGCCACATTCCTCCATCTTCGTCCAAACATTTTCTTTTCCTAAATTGACACCAGAAATGTTGTGTCATTGACTATCTACACATCTCCATTATCCCCACAAGCAGCCTCCAAAGTAGCCAATGGGCTGTACATTTCTAATATGTGGCGTGTGTTCAACGACAGCAGCTCCAGATGATTGCATTCATTGCATGCACTGGCCAATAGCGCCCACCCGTTATGATCGCTACTGTACATCAGTGATTGGGCCTTATTAAAGCAACTAGTGCTGACTAGACGGAGAGCATCCATATCATCACGTACACCGCCTATCGAAAGGTGCCCTTTTTAAATGTACAGGCTATCTTGAACTGGATATTTGTCGTAGTGGTATTCATTACAAAGTCTAACATTTATGTCAGTTTGTGCCACAAACTGGATGCTCATCTCAGTGTTCATTATACAGTAGCTCTAGCATTATTTCATATTTATGTCAGTGTGTGCCCCTCATACTCCCAGACATTTTGGATCACTTGTCATGAAAATTAGTTTTTGTTCTTCTCTTAGGAGACGTTCCCTGTACAGTGTTGACTCTTTAGTTTAATTTGTACAAAACCGTCATTTTATGTTATCTGTATGCATTTTATTCTCGATACAGCTTTTGTGCTTTGTTATTCTCGTTCTAACTTTCCTTTCTGGTTTGGGCACCTAATTGCCTACACCACTATGTCAGTTATAATTCGTGAAGTGTAACTGGCACAAGGGTCGATCAAGCCCTACATCGATTTCTGTGCTCCCCAACGTTTGGTTGCAGCATTGACATTTGCTGCACGGGGCATGGACCACTATTTTTTCAAAACCGCATGTCTCAGATTAGGCGTTCTCTCTTTTTCCGAACATTATTCATACTTTGATCTTTTAAATTATGGCTTTATTTTATACATAATGAGAAGCATCATCATAGGGAAGTCCCTCCTTCCAAAATGTTGCTGTTCTTTTTAAAAACTACTTATTGTATATGATATATTAGAGAACTTGCTCACAAATACCAGTTTCCCATTGCCCCTTTTTCTATTTTCTTGGTTATACTCTAAAAGAGCTGATCTATCGTTAATAGCTCTCTTCATTAGTTGTGTTGGATAACCTCTCTTCCTGTGTTTTTTAATCTGTTTTTCAGCTTCACACAAAAACGACCGTTTATCCGAGCGGTTCCTTTTCAGTCTTAAAAGCTACCCAATGAGGCGCTCGTCAAGTACAGGTTTCGGGTGAAAGCTAATGTATAATAACAGCGAGTTCCTATTGGTTACTTTGTGGAACGGTTTCACAGTCAGTATGTTTCACTTGATCTGCCTGTATTGTGACCCTGGAAAATGAATGTGTATTTGATTATGGGCCAATGTATCCAAGATGGCTGTTGGATGCATTATGAGAAGGCATACACATTGTTTAAGGGTTTTAAGAATGAAATTGTAGGATATGTGAATGTATGTGACAGAACTGTATGAATTATTGAGGTATTTGTAATACATCTGCAGTGATATATGTCTTTATACAGATTAACCTTTTTAAAATGAAATAATAAAACATGTTTGCGCTGATGTTTTCACCCGTTATCAGAATAGATGAGGATGGGTCATTAATGTATTTACAACTTGTGTGCATAACACAGGCCGCAACATATGCAAAGTAATGACATGTAGGTTTCCTACTCTCCTCAACAAACACGTGCCCCACTTAACAAGAGCACTACTGACGTTCCCACAGTGGAGTCGTACACATGAACCAGACAAATACTAAAAGGCAGCATTTTGCCAGTGCTCACTACTAAAAGTGTCCTCTTGATCCACTGCAATTAGAATGTCCAACAGTGATCATGCAAGTATACTGAATGATGACAGAGCAATTTCATCTGTACCCACCAGTGCTAGGCATTTGGAGATCAAGGATAAAGTAAAAGCACTGCTGGCTACAGTATGTGGAGTTACCTTATTACTAGTGGATTCCACATCATAAGAAGGAGTGGAGATTGTCTTTATAAAACACATGCTTTAGTGGTTATCTTAAGTGAAGAAAAATGTTGCCAGTAAGCTAAAAGAATTGCTAATTTATTTTGGCCAAGATCTCAAAACGTATCACTCCCCTCCTCCCCCCCCCCCCCAAAATTAATCTAATGCAGCCAGCTGTGATCTGCCAACACTGGTAACATACGCAAACTTAAAACCTTGCTGGCTCGCTCAGTGGCCCAAAACTGCACAACTTGCCACCCCCTAAAACAGTTCATCCCAGACTACATAACCTTCAAGACATAGCTGAAGCCATGCTACAAGTCCGCCTCTGAATAGTTACCAACGAAACATCAAAAATACTAGAATTTGGGGATTCCAAGATGGCCGCCAAGGAGTGAAGGTGCACTCCTGGGAGCTCCTGGCCAGGCCTTAGAAAGGAGACTGAGCAGTCAGAAAATTCAATTTGCTGAAAATTGTGCGAGTGACATTCTGAGAGGACCCGGCACACTCAGTGGGCAGTAAAACGCACAGTGGGCGTTGAGACCCCCGCAGAGCAATAGACCCAAGCCGCCCGGCAGGGATAAAAAGTACGAGGCGCAGAGACAGGCGGGAAGGAACATTGGAGTTGTGCGGCGGATTGAAAGGAATCACAGTGAGGACTCCCAAGGGGGGATTAACACAGTACACGAAAAAGAGCGGGCGGCGGCCGCGGAGAGGAGGCGCATATCCACACAGAGTCCGTAGATCTCACTGCGCCAGGCAGGGGGGGCGTGAAAAATGAAACTGAGCAAGCCGCATTAGCAATACGCGGCACAGCAGCACATACAGGGCACAGCAGCGCTCGCAGCCACCGAGCCCCTGAATGAAGATCCAAGTGAAGGGACGGCAGGAGAGGCCCCAGGAAGCACGGGCACTGTAAGGAAATTAGTCGTGCTGTCCCCACGGCCTGGAAACTCAGCAGACAACGAAATGTAAGAGTTTAGTCAGTGGACTTGGCAGAGTACAGTGCAAGGGCTGCAAGTGCTGGACAATTAAAGGTAGAACGCCAAGAACGTGTAGCCGGAGAGGGGAGGCTCCACCAGTATATTAGCAGCAAGAATACTTCGGGGGAGAGAAATAAAGCCCAGGAACTGTAATAGGACAAAAGGCCTACGGACCCCAAAGAGGGAGAAAGCGGAGGGCTGGGGCAACTTGGCCCAGAGGTCAGCAGCCTGGTGGGCAGCAATAGGACTACAGAGGGCAAACAGAGGAGAAGCAGCAAACAGCAGGCCAGCGAAGAGGTGGGGAAACCCCAGTCAAACAGGGAAGGCAGCACCAGGGGAGTGAGGAAGTACCGCAGACTTTGGAGTACGCTCCCAGCTGCAGATGCCAGGCCCAAAGGAAGCAGACCCAGGGCCCAGAGCCTTTGAAGGAAAAACCAAAATAAAAGCCAATTGAAACGATATTGGCTAAAAGACCAGGTAGAGCCAGGGGAGGAAGAGCCATCACGCCAGGTGGAGTGGGACGTGGACGACACAGGGGGCAGGGACAATGGCCCGAAACAAAGAAGACGTACAAAAGTGCCTGCTGCGCATGGAGGAGGGAATGAGGGCTTTCGTAAAGCAACAGATCGAAGGCCTGAAAGAGGATCTGAAGGACGCACTTAAAGAAATCAAAGAGGACATCAACTCCTTAGGGATCAGAGTAGACTTAACGGAACAAGGGCTGTCCGAAATGGAAAAAGTACGTCGGAACTCTGAATTATTGAAACAGATAGCTTCCGCCACACAAAACATTGAAATACAAGCAGAGGATTTGGAAAAATCAGACGTTGAATATCAGGATCAAAGGCTTGACGGAAGCGACCCCAGATGGGGAGCTGAAATTCACTATTTATTTTGCCACCCTGACTGATGGCACCCCGGAGGAGATACAAATAGACCGGGTACATAGAGCGGGCCCGAAGAGGAGTGGAGAAGGGAACAGGCCTAGAGACGTCCTGGCGGCACTGGCATCCTATGAGGTGAAGGAGAAAATTCTAAAGGCTGCAAGAGGACAATAGACAATAAATGGCTCGGAGGTCAGCCTATTCGAAGACTTGGCGACACTCACCCTGCAGAAAAGGAGAGCGATGGGGCCGGTGACCAGGAAACTGCAGGGAAATAAAGTCCCCTATAAATGGACATTTCCCTCCGTGTTATTATTCCCTTGGAAGGGGAGACAGTGACAAACTGCGACAAAGGATTCGCCGTACTGGGGATGGAAGCGGAGGAGGCCACCTCTGATGATCGGCTCCCGCCGGCGTCTGTCGCTGACTAAGCCCTGGGAACGGTCCACTGCACACGGGAAAAGAGGTGAGAAACTGAAGGCCCAAGATCCAGGAAATGAAGAAAAAGAGACCAAATACAAGCAGCGGCCTACGAGGGGCAAACACCCGGACGAGACAGGATGGAGGAGACCGGTGGAGGATATGTGGGATGCTCAAATAAGCATGTCGATGAACAGCAGAGTTGATCCAGCAGTATGGGGGCCCGGCTGGGAGGAGGAGGCACCATTTGGGATCCAACAGCTTAGAGTAACCTAGGGGGTCCGGGAATATGCCAGTAAAATGAAAGAAGGTCCAAACAGAGACATAACGCAGACATATTCCTACTACAAGAGACATCTACGGAAAGACAAGCATAAAATACAGTTACAGCAATATTAGTCCCAGCAATATTCACAACAATACCAGGAAAATGCTAGTAACAAGACAGTAGGAGTAATGGTAGGCTTTAAGAATACTCTGGGCGCACAAATACACGCTGGTGGACCGGAACAGGAGATATATATTCGTTCAAGCGCAGATAGGAAAGAGCGCCGTTGGGACGGTATATGCCCCTAACACAGATCAAGACCCCTTTCTAAAGCAGGTCCTGGGGAAACTGGAGCAATTCGTAGTCGGAGAACTAATAATTACAGGAGACTTCAATATGACCTGGGACCCGGAGACTGATAGGAGTGGGCAGAACAGCAATAAGGGGGTACATCCTTCGGAGACGGTAAGAGATGGAATGGAAGGGATGGCGTTAAAGGACTTATGGAGGGGGAAAAGGACAGGAGACAGGGTATACTTTCTTCTCACGTGTGCATCGCACATACTCAAGAAAACACGGTTTCCACCCGCCTCCCAGCCATCCCAACGGCCTGGATTGGCGCTACCAATGACGTTAGTCTACCACTCCAGGGCGGCTAAGGGGCCCCAGGCAAAGGACGGCTCCAGACAGTGTCTGCAGGTGTCGGCAGAAGCAGCCAGTGTCCAGCCGTCAACCAGCTGCAAACCCCAAAGTAAGTGTGGCATGGGTGGGGAGTAGAGCAGTCATTCTACTCCGGAAAGCCCCGCCATTCTTCAATACCTTACCTCAGCTTGCCAGGCGAATGTCACCTGCATCACTCTTGGGGAATAAAACACTAGCAATCACCCATTATAAAATTTACTCTCAAGTATAGGTATATCAAGCCATCGGTATACGCTATAAAACTAAATCTAGTGTATTATATTCTGAAACCTGCAACAATATCTTACCTAGGCCTTTCTCCCACTATACAGGACTCGCAAATCTAAGTGTAGCCTCCATCTTATATATGGTTAATATACCGGTAACAGCCTGCGTTGCAAGAAGACAGAACTGTGAATGTGTCAGCACCCACTTCTAATACAGTTGTAGTACCCTTTTTTATCTCTTCAACCTCCTCACCTGTGGACTCGAAATCCTCCTCAATTGGGCTGAGCGCTCGATGTGCAGTGTAGTCCTTTTCTTTTTTCCGAGGCTGAGCGTGTCTCCCACAAGAGGAAGCCACAGTGAGAGCGTGTAAATGCGCCCCGACTGTGTCCCACTCCCGGGAGGGACAAAGAGGGGGAAAAAAGCCAGAATAGGCAAAAAAACCCTGGAACCGGCAGGTATCCTGATGGCAGCTGGGCGTGTTAGCAGATGAACAATGGGAGAAGGCAGCAACAGGACCCAGCAGGATTGGTAAACTCCAGCAAAACACAGGAAGCGAAAGTAACCAAAACCAAAAGGCAGAAAGCCGAGCACGAAGGGGGGGAAAGAAGGGAGGAGGGAGAGAACAGAAGGCGGGGACCGGAGTAGGACCGTGAGGAGTAAGAGGAGAAAAACGAAAGGCTCGAGGAGCAAGAGGAAAACAGCGTATAGCAAGACCGCGGCCGCGAGGAAAAGCAGCTGACCGTGGAAGGTTGCAACGCGCTGGACCTAGGGAGAGGAGTGGTTAAATAACGCTACGGTCAACCTAGCGGAAAAAGACTAGACCGCTTAGTGAACGTAGCGTTAGCGTGACGGAAATCAGGAAGTCCGTAAGCGGCAGCGGGGCCAAAGACGCCAGGTGAGAAAGCGGCGCATGACAGTATGCCCCCGCCAAGGCCCAGGCCACCCGGTTTACCGGGATGTAAACGGTGAAACTTCCGGAGAAGGACAGGAGCGTGGATGTGTGCATTAGGTTCCCAAGAGTCCTCAGCATGGGGAAAAACCCTTCCAATGCACCAGGTATTCCAAGCGCCCTTTGCGGTACCTGGAGTCCAGTAACCTGGATACTTCATACTCGGGCGTATCAGGTGAGTGAGAGAGAATGGGGAAAGGGCGAGCCCTTAGTGACTGTTCGGCACTCTTCAAAAGAGATGCGTGAAACACTGGGTGAATTCGCCTAAGAGAATGTGGCAGCTTCAGGCGGAAGGCCACTGGATTGATCTTGGCAGTAATGGGATAGGGACCAATAAACCTGGGGGACAGCTTAGACGGGCGAGACCATCTAGGAAGGTATTTGGTGGATAACCACACCTTGGAGCCAACCTCCCAATCAGGTACTACCTGCCGGTGCCGGTCGGCTTGCCTCTTGTATGCCTGGAGGCTCTCTCCGAGGTTCAATTTAGCTTTGTCTTGGATGTCCTTTATACGGATTAGTACCTCCTCTACCGCCGGAAGTGCAGGTTTGCAGGAAAAATGGGGAATGATGGCTCGGGGATGAAATCCATATGAGCAATAGAAGGGAGACATCTTGCTTGCGGAATGACTGGCATTATTATATGCGAACTCCGCCGTCGGTAACATATCCACCCAGTTGTCTTGTTCCAGATTGGTGTAGCTGCGCAAATATTGTTCCAAGGTGGCGTTTAACCGCTCTGTCTGCCCTTTGGTGTGGGGATGATATCCCGATGACAATGTGCGGTGAATATTAAGAGCGGCGCATAAGGACTTCCAGAATTTGGAGACGTATTGGCTCCCTCGGTCTGATACTATCTTGTCTGGAAGACCATGGAGTCGAAACACATCTTTAATGAAAACCAATGCCATACCATCGGCAGTTGGTATACCAGGGAGTGGAGAGAAATGAGCCATCTTGGTGAGGGAGTCGATGGACACCATTATGCATGAACATCCTTGAGACAAAGGTAAGTCCACAATGAAATCAGTAGATGCATGACTCCACGGACGCTCCGGGATGGAATCTTGTTGCAGCAGACCTATGGGTTTTTTTGTGTTGTTTTTACTCTGACAGCAGACTCTGCAGGACCTGACGTAACGCTTAACATCTTCAGACAAACTTGGCCAGTAAAAGGCTCTACTAATCAAGTCCAAGGTACTCGCCTGTCCCCTGTGGCCTGCCGTTTTATGATCATGGCACCAGGACAATATGTCTTTCTGAAGAGGTTTAGATGGTACCCAGATCCTCTGATTCTTCAGGAACAAACCATCCTTTTGAATCATGCCGCGGGGTTCTGGATGTAAGGAGACGGCTTCTTTTATCCGTTGAAACAAGGAGGAGATAGTGGCAACAATGCGGTTCCTGGGAAATAACTTCTCCGGGCAGGATGAGGCAACATGGGAGGAGAAAGACTTCCTGGACAGGGCATCTGCCAAAGTATTTTGGCTTCCAGGAATATAAGTAATGGTAAAGTCATATTGTGAGAAAAAATGCGCCCATCGGGCTTGTCTGGAATTGATGCACTCCATTGACTGTAGAACTTGTAAATTCTTATTGTCGGTCCGGATTACAAAAGGGTGTCTGCACCCCTGTAGGAGGTGTCTCCAGACTTCACAGGCTCTTTTCATGGCCAGGAGTTCACGTTCAATTACGGAATAATTCCGTTGACTAGTAGTGAGAGTCTTAGACAGATACGCTATAGGGTGTTCTGCGTGGTCATGCTCTTGTAGTAGAACAGCTCCTATAGCTGCGGCAGAGGCATCTGTCTCAACGATAAAAGGTTTGTTTTGGTCCGGCTGGAATAGGATGGGAGCGCTGCAGAAGCTCTTTTTCAAGAGTTGAAATCTCTCTTCAGCCTGAGGGCTCCAGATGAAAGGCACAGATGTCTTCTTCAACAAGTTGGTAATTGGTAGAACAGTGTTGGAAAAACCTGACACGAAACGCCTATAAAAATTAGGCCCAGGAATCTCTGAACCTCTTTGACTGAGGAAGGAGCCTGCCAATGGAGAATAGCCTCGACCTTCTTTTGATCCATTTGTACTCCTTGTGGTGAGAGGATAAACCCCAAGTAAGGGACCGAAGATGCCCCAAATACACATTTTTTCACGTTTGGCCAATAAATGATGTTTCTTAAGGCGTTCCAGGACCTCTGTGAGATGCTGTAGATGCTCTGACAGACTGTGAAAAAACAAGTATGTCGTCAAGGTAAACTACCACTGAAATAAACAATAAATCTGAGAATATCCGGTCTATGAACCTTTGAAAAATTGCTGGAGCATTGACCAGTCCGAAGGGCATAACGTAGTATTCGTACAGGCCAAATGGTGTCCTGAAGGCCGTCTTCCATTCATCTCCTGGACTTACTCCGAGTAAGTGATATGCATTGCGCAGATCCAATTTGGAGAAAACAGTCGCTCCCTGTACTGATTCCAAAATGTCAGGCATGAGGGGCATGGGATATCTGTCCTTGCAAGTTACCTTATTGAGTCCCCTATAATCGATGCATGGCCTGAAGTCCTTAGAATCCCTCTTTGGAATAAAAAACAAGGGAGCACCCGCCGGGGATTTAGAGGGTCTGATGAGACCGTTGCACAAGTTGTCATCCAAATACTTTCGTAAAGCGTCCTTTTCAGTCTTGGATAAGGCAAACATTCGGGCACCAGGGCATTGGGTATTAGCTCAATGGAGCAGTCCTCCGGTCTGTGAGGTGGTAATGCCATGGGGGCGGATTCAGCATACACCATAGGGTATTCTTCCAATACCCTGTCAATGGAATGCACCCCTATACTCGTGGGGAGAACAGTGGGAGATATTTTTACCTCCTGGTAATGTGCTTCTTGAAAGCAGTGTGTCTGGCAATAACTGGAATTAAAATGCAAACTATTAGACTTCCAGTCGACATGGGGATTATGTTGTCGCAGCCAGGTAATCCCCAAGATTAAGGGAAAATGGGCTGCTCGAATGATGTCAAAAGTAATGACTTCTGAATGCTGAAATATAGTTAGAGGAAGGGGTTCGGTAGTTTGAACAATGAGTCCTGAGCTCAAAGGTGTGCCGTCTACTACTCCTACCTTCTGGCCGTGTCCGCGATCTATCCGTGAAGCACCTACTTTGTCAACCCATAGGGTGTCGGCGAAGTTCCCTGCGGCACCACAATCCAAGAGAGCCAGCGTCTCTACCGGGCTGCCATTGATAGTAACCTTAACCGTTATAACCATCAGGCGGGAATCTTCTGAAGGGTTCGAGGAATCAATAGACATAGTAACGTAGGGACTGGAAGACTGCCCTCAATAACCCGTCCCAACTAGGTTCGAGGGTTTGCGTTTTCCGCCGGTTTCTTGGTTAGTTCAGTACAATTATGCACCGTGTGGCGATCAGAGGCACAATAGGCACATAGGCCCTGTTCCCTTCTCCTCCTTCTTTCTTCAGGCGTTAGAGAACGGCGAGTAGTGCCGATTTGCAAGGGCTCATCGTGAGGTTTGAGCGCTGTTGGAGGTGAGGAGGTCCTTGAAAAGGAGGTACGCGTCTTTCTTCTTTCTAGGCGTCTTTCTTGCATCCTGAACTCCATCTGAAGGGCGGCCGTCATCAGATCCTGCAGGGAAGTAGGCCGAGGAAAATGAGCCATTTCATCTTTTAATTCTTCCCTAAGACCTCGGCGAAACAGGATAAACTGGGACTGCTCAGACCAACCCGTCTCCATGGCCAATCTCTTAAAGGAGGAGATATAAGACAGCACATCAACTTGTCCTTGACGAATGTCCATCAAGTCTTCACCAGCTGCCATCGAGATTTCGGGTCTTTCAAAGGTTTGTTTGACAAAATCGATAAAGGCATCGAAATTCTGTAGGACAGGGTCATTTCCGGTGACTAGAGGGGTGGCCCAAGCAAGAGCGTTCCCCGTCATATTAGACACCAGGAATCCAACCTTGGCATGATCAGAGGCGTAGGTGCGGGTTCTGAAGGAAAAATACACCCTGCAAGCGTCAAGAAATTCTTTTAGGGTCTTGGGGGAACCATCATACTTCCCCGAGGACAAAGGCATAGGAGGCAGGTCTGTGTTGGGGGGCTCCCTCACAGCTATCATTTGTTTTAGCAGGTTGTTTTCGGTTTTTATATTTTGCATTTCTAAAGAGAGGCTTTGTACTGCAGCAATTAGTTCCTGCACTTGCTCAGGAGTTGCCATGGTTGTTTGTTGGCGTTGCAAACTGTCAGCACCCACTTCTAATACAGTTGTAGTACCCTTTTTTATCTCTTCAACCTCCTCACCTGTGGAGTCGAAATCCTCCTCAATTGGGCTGAGCGCTCGATGTGCCGTGTAGTCCTTTTCTTTTTTCCGAGGCTGAGCGTGTCTCCCACAATAGGAAGCCACAGTGAGAGCGTGTAAATGCGCCCCGACTGTGTCCCACTCCCGGGAGGGACAAAGAGGGGGGGAAAAAGCCAGAATAGGCAAAAAAAAACCTGGAACCGGCAGGTATCCTGATGGCAGCTGGGCGTGTTAGCAGATGAACAATGGGAGAAGGCAGCAACAGGACCCAGCAGGATTGGTAAACTCCAGCAAAACACAGGAAGCGAAAGTAACCAAAACCAAAGGCAGAAAGCCGGGCACGAAGGGGGGGAAAGAAGGGAGGAGGGAGAGAACAGAAGGCGGGGACCGGAGTAGGACCGTGAGGAGTAAGAGAGGAGAAAAACGAAAGGCTCGAGGAGCAAGAGGAAAACAGCGTATAGCAAGACCGCGGCCGCGAGGAAAAGCAGCTGACCGTGGAAGGTTGCAACGCGCTGGACCTAGGGAGAGGAGTGGTTAAATAACGCTACGGTCAACCTAGCGGAAAAAGACTAGACCGCTTAGTGAACGTAGCGTCAGCGTGACGGAAATCAGGAAGTCCGTAAGCGGCAGCGGGGCCAAAGACGCCAGGTGAGAAAGCGGCGCATGACAGAATGTTAGCAAGTGCCACACGTAAATAGAATTGTAAACATTAGCCTGTGTCGCATCCACTCTGCAGGACTCTCAAATCTAGGTGTGGCCTCCATCTTGGTCTACTGTACGGTAAAAAGTAATATATTATGAAACCTAGGCTTCGCCACCACTTTGCACGACACTCAAATCTAGGTGTGGCCAACATCCTGGTCTATTGTAGGGTGAAACGTACTGTACTGCGAGACCTGGGGCTCCCCCACCATACAGGATTCTCAAATCTAGGCATTTAGCCAAACTGCAAAGGTCAGCTGCAAGACTTCTAAAGCTCAAAATTACTGCACACTTCCCACACAACCACCTCTCGCACAGCAAACCGCACGCACTTCACCACACCGCAACAAACACATAAGCCGCACCAACAGCAGACGAGGAGCGACATCGATCCGATACCTGCACCAAAGCTCAGCGCACGGTGTAAACCGGACTGTAGTTGCCAACAGGATACCACTTCTGACTATCCTACTCCCTCTTCACCTTCACCTTACTAACGCAGCCCGCCTTCTCATTTACAGATCCGGCTGAGCGCCTGTGGACCAATTCCGTTGATGACAGTGCGCTGTTAAGGATTTCAATTGGGCAACACACCTTGGTCTCAGCCTAGGATGTAGTGCCCAACTGGAATGCTTTCTCTATTTTCTACGAATTCAATTTGAGATGGCACACAACCTGTCTCACACCCCCTTTTTCAAATACCCCGGGTCACAATGGACCATGAACCAAGCCGGTTGGTGGGAATGCAACATTTATTCATTTTTAAATTTCAAAGAAAATCATACACATTTTAATATTGGGCAGCAATCACCAACGGGGTGATAATTACAATGGAAACTGATGCAATACACTTGGTTAACCTTCTACAAGAATATATACAAGGCACAAATTAATAGGGGCACGTTTTCTCTTTGGGTAGATAGCACACAAGTTAATATTTCCCCCTGCAATACTTTCCCAAACCCCGGTGAATCGAATTGGGAATGGCCAGAAAGCAGCAGGAAGTCAGGGCTATTGTGCAGCAAACAGACTAATTTGGAAAGTTGCATTTTTTTTCTCAATTACCATTATGAAAAACGGGTGAAATACTCAGATTTGGAATGCAGTTTTTGGGCTGTGGGATAGATGCACATCACAGGGACATAAGAGTGAAAGGATGGTTGTAGCTGAAGATTTGGATGAGATTTGCAAGATAAAAGAAGGTTCGATTTTGGTAGAATAAAGCCGTGAAAGAGAAAATCGGCTGAGAAAAAGGACAGATTTTACTTAAACTAGATTGAGACTATATTGACACGGTAGGATCCTGGGTAAATTTGCAACTTAAACCCTTCACCCCGCGTTCAGATCTATATAGGAATTAATTTCAATTATTCCAAATATCGCTAAGGAGTAACAAGATGAGGTGGATGAAAGAATTGCACTAACACTAGAAAAACAAGGACAAGGTGCACAGAGAATTCCGACATTAGCACAAATTACCAAGGCATGGATAGGATTGCTTAGAGAGTGGAATAAAGATAAAAGGGTGAGGATGGGTAGGCTATGTGTTTCTATGGAATGGGAAATACTTTCAGTCCACGCTTCAGTTTTGGGACAGTCAACCGGGTCTGGTCACCGCACCGCAGGCGCGCCTTACAGCAAACAGCTGGGCAATTCTGGTCACTGGATGGTACAGGCACAGCTTGATGCAGTTAGTGGGCAACAAGCTGGTCTGGTCACAGGATCCTAAACATACCACAGCTTTTCCCCTTGTTAATGAGATTTTAGTGGGATTTCTAGATCAAGACCTAGCTGGAGTAGGGTCAGCTATGCTTTGGCCGGGCAGTGGAATCTGGAATCTGGCACGATGAATGTTGAAGATCAGGAAGGCAGGCGCTGGAAATTCAGGAGTGTGCGCCTAGAGTCCCGTCAGCCACCCTTTATATAAAGCATGGTAACATCACAGAAAGATATGGTAGGAAAGGCTTAGCTTAGTACGCCACTAAACAACTGGATTGGACAGGGGTGATTGTTACCGCCTTCTTGTTAACTTATTGGACTCTTAGAAACCTGACATCAGTTTACTATGTTAAGAACCTCCCACAGTTAATTTCGCCACAACCCAGTTTTGAAATAAATGGCACATTTTTACAGTTGTGGCATCTCAAATCACATGGGCAGATTGCATATTTTATGTA
This sequence comes from Ambystoma mexicanum, assembly GCF_040938575.1. Lineage (NCBI taxonomy): Eukaryota > Metazoa > Chordata > Amphibia > Caudata > Ambystomatidae > Ambystoma > Ambystoma mexicanum. The sequence continues at coordinate 1,126,942,003 of NC_090935.1, read as the reverse complement.
GAGCATGGCAGTCCAATTCTCACGGTTGTAGGACCTAGTTTCGTCCGCTTAGTCATTTTGTCATTTTCAGTGAGAAATATTCAGCATAACTTTATACATGGGTATAGATTATTATTAGGCATATCAGTATTGCATTTCCTAATGGCACCAAGTCCACTTTCCTCAGACTGTCCAAGTCTCTGCCATTTCTGTTCCCGATATGGCAGTGAAGGATACCACGTCTTAACTTAAACCCCACAAAATTACATTTAAACTGTAACTTTACATTTTTGCGAAGTCTTGTTGCAAAGATAAAAGTCTTACAAGTGTATTAACAAAATAGTCTTTTCAGACAAATGTTCAGCATTGTTCACCATATATGGGCATAGCTTAGAAGGCTGCTATTGAGTTGGCTTTGCAGCTCCGAGCAGAAGTCGCAGGGTAGTGTGATTTCCCTTTTCACAGGTCCGTCTCGCAGAATTTCTATTGTAAGAGCTTGGAGCACAGACAAAGGTCAGATGCCCTGTGATATGCGGCCTTCTGGTCCTATTCAAACTTTTCCAAGGTAACAATTAGTACTGGTGTGTCCTAGCATCTACTGTGAGGAGCCTTCTGTTGCTAGCAACCCCCAAGCAGAAACCTGTGTGGGGCTGATTTCCCCCCCATGTAGCCAATGCAATTGAATTCCATTATTTTATTTATTTTGTTCTGAATCAGAAGAAAGCCTGATGAATAAAACCTCCCATATACATGTTTCACGGCACAACACTTTTAAACCGGTATTTTTCTTATTTGCAAAAGTACATTTATACATGTGGTGACTTCTGGCATTTTACTTTCAAATTTGTTTTTTCTCTTCCATCTGAATTCCCACAATGTTCGGTAGCCATAGTCAGTTTCTTGTATGCAGCAATTTGTTTGAAACACAAGTGCACTGAAATTGACATAGGCCCAAGAGCTGGGGTTTCTATGAAGCATTGATCTTTGACATTGTGACTCAAATGTCAAATGTTTTTCTGCGGCTGAAAGGGACGTTCTGCTGAAGCACAATGTGGATATGGATGGGCATGGCAGGGCCTTTTTGATAAAAGCAATGTGATGTGGAATAGATGAAAATAGCATCAGGGCAGCATCCTTTTCAGTGTAAAATATTCCCTTTTCAATGGGAACGTTTTTGCAAGCAGCAGAGCAGCGCTGCTTTGATACGCTTCTTTTGGGTGGCCCCAAGAACACACTGGCACCTTTCTTGAAGTGCCCCCTGTTCCAACTCGCCCAATAGGCATTTGGCAAAGATGGTGCAGCCATCCTTTCGTCAATGCGTTGCTTCTCCAAGTAGCCATCACAGCCTTTTTACTGTGGACTGTAAAAGCGCAGCTTGGTTATGAATGGGAATTCTGTTGAGTGGGTCAATGTAGCCCACAGTGCGGTACAAATACCTTTAACATTTAACATCTGGTATCCTGAAAAGGGTGCCAAAACCAAACATCCAAGAGAAGAAACAAAGAATCCTTTGCTGGAAGCCTCTTCCGTCGGCTGCTGCCGCGAGGTCTACTCCAGTGTCCCTTCTTTCATCTGCCGGATGTAGAATCCGGTGACCGGGTCGGTTTCTGCTGTATCGTAGCGGCACCATGCTGCAACTTCATCACTCAGGTACTGCAAGACTCAAGGTAGAATTTACCTAGAGTTGTTTAGCTGGCCCTGTGTTGCTGGAGTGCTAATTTGTGCGTTTGGGAGTTTGCCCATACACAGCTGCATAGGTCCAATGCTTTCTGCGAAGTCCCTGACCCTTTTCCCAACACAGACTTACTTGCAACTGAAAACTTCCTCTGGAATGTTTGAACTTTCTACAGCTGTGCCTTACCTGTTTTGCCCTCCAAACAGATAGTTAGGGGTGGACTTCTAAAGTGTTAGGCCCCTGAAAATATTGCAAAGTATTTACTTCCCCAGTGTTAGTTTTTCATTTACTTTGACCTTGAACAGATATTCTGAAACGTTATTTCAAAAGTTGTACTTACCTTTGAACTGCATACAGCAATTCTAAAAGTATTACAAAAAAGTGATTTGCCTACGGTGTATAATGCATTGGTTTTTCTAAAGTAACTCTTTAATGTTAACTTAGTGTGTCAGAGCTTCTTTGGCCATATGTGTACATACATTCTTTGTACCACCTACAGCCCTGTGCTCCATCCCAAGATAAGCCTGGCTGCACAACCACTGCTACCAACATACTTGTGTGGTTCAGGCCTACACTAAGAGATGGAGCCCTGTATCCCAAATGGGAGTCTTCTCTAGTCCTACCCAAAGTGGACTTTGTAAAACTCCTTAACAAGGTAGTGTGAGAAACTGGAGGGTATTCTCCCAAGCGGACCTTGAGAATACCTTATTCATGTGGACAGCGAAGTGCTCTCAGATCCCAACCCTGGGGGTGGACGAGCGAGAGAGAATCACCTGGGTAGGGGACCCCGGGAGGGGGGGGGGGGTGGAATGTCTCAGGTGAGGCGCAGTATTATACCAGAAAAAGGGACAAGGAAGACTAGGTCCTTGAGGCTTTTATAGGCTGTACCGGTTGTAGGTCAAATGGTCGAATCTAAATGGTCGACAGGAGAAATGGTCGACACCAAAAGGTCGACAGGTCAAATGATCGAATTTGTTTTTTCACTTTTTTTGGGGGGTCCCCCACCAACCCCCTTTTTTTTGGTAAAAAACACTTTTTCCCCCAAACGAAAACCCAAAAAAATATATACACAACTAAAAAAAAAAAAAATCGATCATTTGTCGTGTCGACCATTTGTCTGTCGACCATTTGACTAGACACCGGCTGTACCAACTCTACTTCCGTTCCACCCACCTCCTTTACAGAACCCAACATCCCATCTGCATCTGGTAAATCCATTAGAAACCCTGTTGCACTCAAAAACCACATCTCCCTGAAGCCCAGTTTAACCGAATACTCCGTCATTCTTCTATCCCAAACTCCCATTATACTGAAACACTACAGTTCCCACAATTTTTCGCAAACCCTATAAATCTCACCTCTGAGTTGACCAACCACTCCCTTCCTTACAACATCTTTTCCCCATACTACCCTGTAGGATATCTAGAAACTCTACCACCACCCCCTCCTTTTCCAACACATACACTTTCTTATACTGTGACAAACAGACTAATACCAAAACTGTTTACCCGACATGTTCCAACCCAAGGGCCAGGCAGAGTCAAGCAATTGCCAATAATTACACACACCTGTCTGCCCTTTCCCTTCCCCACAGGGATAAAAGGCAGAGCATAAAAGCGCACTACGAGCAAGGCAAACCGTACGAGGACGCAGCTATTCCGAACCGGCAATTCAAACATAGGAGAAAAGCAAAGACCTGGAGGGACGACGCGGATGGAGGAGTTACCCCTGGCCTTTTCACCTCAGACCTGCAGAGCCTCCAAAAGGGAAATCGTACGACCAAGAAGTCCAGCTAGCAAGGGTCAATGGCACACAGGGCCCTCCCACGCTGATAATCAAAGCGGGGAGAAGAGCTTGCCACTGTGGTGTCAACCATGACTCCGAGACAAGAGACTCCAGTAGTTCAGAACAGCTGGTGAGACAGACTGATAGTGAAATAGAACAGTGCTGGGGCCCAAGGTTGCAAGCAGCAACCTTGTTGACAAAGAACCTATGTAATTGAACTTCAAAAGGAACCCTATTGAAAGGTTCAGAATCAGAGTGGTCAAGTATTGCAAGCCGCTCAGTCGAAGGACTGACTGAAGCCTGTTTGGGGTTGTGCGGTTGGTTGAAACTACAAAGACCAAGTGGTCTTTGGGGAGGATAGTGTAAAGTGTCAAAGTGGTCCTACGAGGGCTGAGCAAAAGCCCTTGTATACTCGAAAGGCTTTGACATTGGAGAAAACGGATTTAACTATGATTATGTGAAGCCTGACTGAGGCTTAAAGGAAAGCCTGACTGGGGCCGATATCTGACCTTACTAAAAAAGGGAAGAACCTAAGGGGTCAAAAGAAACACTGGCAAGTACGAACCCGACGGAGGGATGCCAAGAGAAAGCTAGGGAAGATAACTCTGCTTTCTAATAAAATTAGCAAATCATGAACTGCATTTGAAAATCATAAACTGATAGTAAGGCTATATGAACCCAACAGAGGGATGCCAAGGGGAAATCTAATGAGAATAAATCCTGCAGTGTGAGAAAACCAAGTAAACTATATATGTGGCAAGAGTGAACCCGACTGAGGGATGCCTGCGAATTGGGGTGAAGAGTAACACACCTGTGAACAGTGTGTCGACAAAAAGTGAGCCCGGCTGAGGGTTGTCCAGAGTGAATGGTATTCTAAAGATCTGATAATTGTGCAAAGGCGGCCGTTGTGAACCCGGCAAAGGGAGGCCCACTTTGCATGAAGGATCAAAGCCTGGCTGAGGGGGATCCAATGAGCGGAGAGCGATCGCCCAACGTGAAATATCAATGAACTTATGGTTTTGGTACAGCCGGCCTTTTCAGGCAAGGAGACTTGGACCCGGAAGGTCCCGTCATTGTTGAAAGGAACTGTAACCTTGTGCTGGCGAAGCGCAGGAGTGTGCTGTCCTCAAACTCCTGCCTTGTCCTGTGCTAAAAACGTGTGGGAGACCGAGCCATACCATCCTGACTTATTTGGTGAACACTTCTTTCTTTTCTCGAGAACATTGTCTCACTATTTTTTAACTTGGTTGAAAGAATTGGCCATAGCTATAGGCCCATTTATTTGACAAGACACCACTAGGACTGCCTTGATGGTCCTGGCTTGCTCCCATCTTAGATTTAGGGTTTTTCGCATCCATTCTACAAATTAATACACACTCTTGAACTGTGATCATTTGTGTCTGTCTTTACTGTTGCCACCATGAATTCCTTACAGTAGATACAAACAGACACTATAGAAATATTGAGGAATTGTTGAATGCTATCAACTCAAGACAGTTCACTCACAAACTGTAGTAAACATACATTGTGCATTTACATAGAACTAGCCCCGATGATTGGCATGTTGTCCGAAACGCATCGGCTACATGTTCTGCCGCCTCAGTTATGAGAGAACAGATGCACCAATAAAGGATGTTTTTGCTGAAGATTCCCATAATTTAATTTATTTCTACATCATTAAGAATGGATACTATACAGTAGTTTTGAATACATAATGGTGTCCACAGTTCTGATGATTAGATCAGAATTTTTGGTCAAGTTGTATTTCCTGATTGAGTGCCAAGTCACCCGGTCCGATAGCACAGCAAGTAGAGCGCTCGCTTTGACATCTGTGCAGAACCTGCTGATGCAAGTTTAAATCCCGGCAGGGGCAAACTCAGCCTTTCATCCTTCCGAGGTCGATAAAGGAGCACCACACGGTGGGTAATAAGCCGCGCTCAGATACTTGAGGGTTTGTAGCGCTATATAAATGCTAAATTATTATTAAGTCTGGTTTCTAGAAGAAGCCTTGAAGTAACTGAGTATTTAACATGTTCTATCATTGTGGTGCCCAACCATACCCCACTTTCTTGTTCAAGACTGAAAATACCAACACATCAGACCAGTCTTGGGTTCACTGGTTTCCAATTAAATGGAGGTTTCACTTTAAAACACTATGCATTGCCCACAGTGCCTTCCACATCAGGGGCCCTGAATTAATTACAAGGAAATTCACCCACCATCAACAGTGATGCATTCTAGCAATGATGCATTAGTAATGGTGCCAATTTCCAACTAGAACTGCACAGAGGACCTTCCTTTTCCCCTCTCAAACAAACTCAAACTCTCCACCCAAAACCCTCCCTACAGAAGATGACCAGTTGTCTTCAGAAAGCATCCAAAAACCTGGTTATTCAACTAACTTCCACCAGTATGAGACCAGTGCAAGGCCAGAAATGAAACCTTAACCAACTATGCACCTACTCATGTTTACGTTGCCTCAGTGGAAAAAGCCCCCTAAAACTATTTTAAAGTGCAAGGGACCCACAAGCAACAAAGACTGGAGGAAAACTTATTCCGTTGGGTCAGACCAAAAACAATGAAACAGAATCAAACTAGTACTAACACAAACATCTACAAGTGCAGCCTAATCCTTTCCACAGATGTGGCCAATTATCTTGCTCCTGGATGGCACCTATCTTTTTCCACTGCAAATACTCCTAGTTTGTTTACTGCCCTCTGCTCCCCATCTAAATGACTCCCCTCCTACCACCTTAGACTACACACAAATCCCCCACACAGCAACCTCAAACTATCAGTTACCACACCTCTTTAGCACCAACACAATCTTCACATCAGCGGCTCACAGAGGTGTAGCTTTCAGTCCTGGAGTTCACCCCTCTCGATAAACATTTCCAAATATAACCAAACACAAATATCCCTTTCTTTCTTACTGCAGCATCAGGAGTGGAGACACCAGCCTCCTCCTACAGCTCTGGGTGCAACAGGGCAATGCCTGAATCGGCACCGAGGCGCACCTTTAAAAATGGCCACCTCGCTCGCTCCACACCAAAGAGCCTTCCTTTAACATTCGACGCTCAACATGCGATGCCGCTTCTATGGCAGTGCTCGTCTGATGCTTATTGGCGATGGCGGTTATTTGAAGCATGCCTCACAGCTGGCAGGCTGGCCAGCATTCCCAATCAAGGCTGCCTATAGAATGCCCTTCGTTGCTGGTCCAGGCTTTGGAGGGCTCCCACTATGCCTTCCTTGGCAGCAACTTGAATTTAGGTATGATTGAAATCTCGAACTTGTGTGTTAACATCGTTGCACCCTCCATATCTTTATGCATTTGTGTGCTCTGGACACTCCATTCTGCTGCCCTGTTCTATCCCTGCCTCCTGTATTCTCCTTCCCTTCTCCTCCACCTCCCCTACCCCCTTTTTTGTCAATGCCCTTACACTATCTGAAATGTCGTCAGGCCTAGTACGATTAATTTGTTTGTTCATTCTGAACGTCTCAAGGCCTTGTAAGAATGACTTGTATTTTACCCTTGCTCCCTCTCCCGCCTTGAAGCGCTATGAAACCCTTTGTGTATAGGTGCTCTACAAATGACCAATAAATAAGAACCAAATGAGCATTCAGGCACATCCACCCTGGTCCCATCAACACCACAGGTCTCACACCTGCCTCTCCCACTAACAACCCACCACCCCCTCTTAAGGTTTATACAGAGAGAGGAGACCGAAAACCACAGAAGGGTGCTATAGAAGACCATTGTATGTTACACTAGACATGTATCATCCCCAGAGCACTGGATTGAGAGTTACGAAAAGCACTAAGAAGTTAACCCAAACGTTTGTCCAGAACAGATTGGACTAAAGAATATTTACAGCCATTTATTCTTTCCTACTGCACCAGTCCCCAGAGCACTGTTGATGCACAGAAGACTGCCCTGCACCAGTCTATGCACTGGTTAGCTGTGCAATAATGGTTACAAGTTTGAGAAATTATTGCAGAGCTGCAAGGAGGAGTTCTAAGCAAAAGGGCCTTTAGCAGTGTGCACAGTGATGCTGTAAAACCATATATATGGAATAAAGGCACAATAACCATATACTAATGACACGCCAGTTGTGAGGTTAGTTTCCCAAACTAGTCTGGTTTATTTTCCGAGTATCTCAGTCGGCCGACCGGGTCTCAAAGAAATATATATATACACACACATCCAATCATTGTACAGCATTATTCGGTTTGCCCATATACATGACATACAAGCTAGGGTTCATTAACTGACAGTTATGCACGTAGCTTCAATCAGTCTAAACATTTGGTATTTCTAGCTGAGGCTGTAGAGACAGTTTACTGTTTTGGGGAACACGGGGCACTGGCACGGGGAAGGATATTATGTTCTAGCAGGGGGGCATTCCAACTAATGTCATCTATTCGCTGCGCTCATGGCTAAGGGTCGGACAGTTCTGCAGCAGAGAAAATACCATCTTTCGTGGAGGAGCACAGTCGCATGTACTTCTTATTTAACTGCCTTCTACAACAGCATTTGCAAGACAGGCTGGCACCTGGGTTGCCGATTAGTCGATGCTTATGTACAGCTTCCAGGCTTCACAGATTAAGAAAAACAATGCATTTCTGCAGGGTTTCACACTCCTGCCTATGTTAGCATTCAAGGTTCAAGCTGTGGCCTCGCACCGTGTGTAGCTCTGAAGGACAGAATATATTTGCAAAAGCGTTTAGAAAAGAAAATGGCAGGCAGTTACAAAATGGACTCCCAATGGTCACATTCAGGTTTCATGGTTTGCAATGTTTGTCACATGATGCGATTTTCTTCTGGCCAACATATCATTCGGGCTATACAATTGCATTACAGTTTTACTGTAGGGCAGGGGTGCACAACTAATTTTGACAGAGGGCCGAAAGTACCCTACATGATGGCTATAGTGGGCTGAAAAGTAAATGTGGGTGGGGCAGTAGGCGTGGCGGGAGGCTTTTTCAACCCCTAATTTTTATTAAACACTATGCCCCATGGCTCCCACCCCTCAAGCAAACACTATGCCACATGGCTCCCACCCCTCAAGCAAACACTATGCCCCATGGCTCCCACCCCTCATGCAAACACTATGCCCCATGGCTCCCACCCCTCATGCAAACACTATGCCCCATGCCACCAAGCATGCACCATGCATACACACAGACCCCAACACCCCCCACCCCTGCATACAAAACAAGCATACACCATGCACCCATACAGACCCAAATCCCCCATCCCCAACTCAGCACAAACCCACAAGCATACACCATGCACCCATACAGACCCCAACTCAGCACACAAACTCACAAGCATACACCATGCACCCATACAGACCCCACCCCCAACTCACCATACAAACTCACAAGCATACACCATGCACCCATACAGACCCAAACCCCACACCCCCAACTCAGCACAAACCCACAAGCATACACCATGCATCCATACAGACCCCACCCCCAACTCACCATACAAACTCACAAGCATACACCATGCGCCCATACAGACCCGAACCCCCCCCACCCCCAACTCAGCACACAAACCCACAAGCATACACCATGCACCCATACAGACCCAAACCCCCCACCCCCAACTCAGCACACAAACTCACAAGCATACACCATGCACCCATACAGACCCCACCCCCAACTCACCAAACAAACTCACAAGCATGCACGCATACAGACCCGGACCCCCCACCCCCACATCTCAACATACACTTCACTTGCACACAAACACATTCAGGCAGACCCGACCCACCCCCTCCCCCCCGCATCTCAATATACAAACCACTTGCACACAAACACATTCAGGCAGACCCGACACACCCCACCCCCGCATCTCAACACACACTGCACTTGCACACAAACACATTCAGGCAGACCCGACACACACCCCCTCCGCATCTCAACACACACTGCACTTGCACACAAACACATTCAGGCAGAACCGACCCCCCCCTCCGCATCTCAACACACACTGCACTTGCACACAAACACATTCAGGCAGACCCGACACACACCCCCTCCGCATCTCAACACACACTGCACTTGCACACAAACACATTCAAGCAGATCCGACACACACCCCACCCCCGCATCTCAACATACATATAAAAACAAAAAACACTGTCAGGACGGACCAGAGACAGACACACACAAACATACAGCCCAGCCACCCCCTCAATGTACTTACCCAGACGTGCTGGAACGCTGGCGAGGCTTCTGGCACTACGGCTGGCGTGGCAAGCAAGGCTGAAATGCCTTCCGGCATCAAGCCTTACTGGCCACGCCAGCCGTAGTGCTGGCCCTCCATTGGTGCAGCACACGCACTACGTGGCTCATAGGAGCTGCGTGGTTCGTGTGCACTGAACCAATGAGGGCCAGTGTTTTGTCCGGCCCGAAAGACAACAAAGACTTTCCTAATGGAGGGCGGCCGATGCTGCTTGCGGGCTGCCCTCCATTAGGACAAGCTTTGTGCCTCGCGGGCCGGACAAAACGGCATGGCGGGCCGCAACTGGCCTGCGGGCCGTATGTTGTGCACCCATGCTGTAGGGGATAGAGAGTGAACCAGAAGACCTAGCAAGAATATGAAGGATAAACCACCATTCTCTGGACCTAAAAGACTCAGAGAAAGAGTTGGTGAGAGCGCGTCCTGAAGGTGGCAGCAGGTTGCACCTCTGTTCCTTCCCCGGGACTCAGGTAGAGGAAAGTAAACACACCAGAGTAACCATCTGCACAGTACCAAGTTTGAGAGTTCTGTTCCGGAGGACCCCATCTCTTGCAGCTCACATGACACATCAGAGTTTAACAGCTAGGCCTACTTTGAGGACCTGTGTGAGGGGTAAGCCCTCAAACTATAACAACTATGTTCTCTACTAGGATTTAGTGTTACTGGCAACTTTGTTTATTCTGTTATGTCCTTGAGGAAGTGCAGTATCCCTAAATTAAGTAGCACTTTTCTGCTATATCATGCTATTTATTTGTAACAGGCAGGTTTGCTGGGGTCAACTGATGAATATCGAACTACACTAGAAGTCATTCCCACGTCTGACCTCATCACGCTGTTAAAGTGATCAGCAAACGTCTCAGAATGGTGGGTGAGGATTTGGGGGATGAGCTTAGGATGTCTTCATGAATATGCCAACATCATCCCTATTTTAGGAAAATCTTTGTTCCTAATGCTTTTAGGATGACTTGCTTATCACGTCAAGGTTTGCATGTTTGTCCCTGATGATTTGGGGACGATTCTGAGATGACCTGCTGATTACGTCAAGAGCATCGCCATAAAACATGTTTGTTTTTGATGATTTTGGGATGTCTTTCCGATTACTTCAGAACAGAGTTTGTAGGATGATATGCAGAATAATACAGACTGTCATTCTGCTTTTTTTTAGTTGCACTTGTGCTGAATGACCCCCAATGTGGCAAGGGTAAAGCTTGAGACTATAGTGGGACAAAGCGAGAGCCAGAGGCCTAAACATAGCATGCACCCCCTGGGTAAGAATAGTTGGCCATCCAAGCCCAAAGTAGGAACCCAGCACCCTCACAAGCCATACATTTCCATGCTGACTGCACCAATATATGCCACTATTCACATTTATTCATTCACAGAGTATTCATGTTTGCTTTGCGCATAATCCAACAACCATAAGCAAAAAGGACTGAGGGTTAAAACAAAAAAAACAAAAAAGAAAACCCAGGATTCAAAAAAGAAAGAAGCAATAAAGAAACTGAAGCACAAAGTCCTATTAACCGAGGTCTCTACCCACAACCTACCAAATACAAGCAACAAACCACAAAACAGCAAACAGCAAAAACTTAACCCAAAAGACCAGGAAACACTAATCGAAAGAGGATGCCCACTGAAGGGAACACAACCCACACATGCCTCGCCACAAGACAAATTATTATTATTTGGAATTTATTAAGCGCAACGGTCGCCCAAAGGCATCTTGGCGCTAGAGGAGAGACAGATATCCAAGGATAAAGAGGCCAGCAGAAGGAGAACCATCGAAAAAAGAAAGGTTTTCACAGCTTTCCTAAAAGCCAGATGGCTGGCCAACTTCTTTATAGAAGACAGTAGCTTGTTCCAAGCAGTGGCCGAACAAAGAAGCCAGAACAGACAAAAGAAACCACTCGGGAAGCACTGACCAGCAGGTTACCACAACCCCAAAAAACTAGACCATAAACATCCCAGATGGCCCAAGCAGTCATACAAATAACAGAGCAAAGAGACTACATTACTCGCTACCTGTCCACATAAGAAGGCGTGGTAAACAAAAACAGCACAGCAACAACGAACCGACAGCCAACAAGCGTCACCAATACAGACCCAACCAGGACAAGTTGGAATCCACCACACTCTACACGAACAAGACTAGAACAGAGGGGTAGCTATCCTACTTACAACCCCACCATAAACCTTATCTGTCAACTCAACTAAGTGACTGACCAACAAAGAACCACCCCACCCAACAGACAACAGGAGAAAACCCACCTGGAACAGAAACAGTGGTCAGAACAAACAATACTAAAAAACAACCCAAAAAGGAAATGAAGCAAACTACACTGCAGCCCCCTCAACGTTAGATCCATGGCAAAACACTCAGAAATTCGTGCTCCTCCTTACAGAAACCTGGCTATCGGACAACTACAAAGCCATAGCGAACGAAGCAATACCTGACAATTATGAATTAATACACGCTAACAGAGAAAACCAAAAAAAGGAGGTGGAATCCCATTATACACAAACACGTCCGAGCATCTCGAATCACAAACACGGAAGACTATGAATCCCTCCTCATCAAGATAGAAATCAAATGACCAATCCAACATAGTATTACTCCTGATGTACAGGCCACCTTCTTACAACCCCAACTTTGCAACAATACTAGCAGACGAGGCGCCATGCTATTAACCCACCACAACAACCTAGTCATACTGGGAGATTTCAACATGCAGTTAGAAAAAGAAAACTAGTACACAGCAAACTCACTCTGCGCACTCCTGGAAAACCTTGCAGTTCAAGCCAATAGTAAAAGGATCCACCCGCGACGCTGGGCATACCCTGAATGCAATTTTCTACAAGGACGGACTATGCGCATCTGCACCACCTACACCAATGGTGCACAGTGACCACTACTTGATACCATTCTACATCACACCCCAAACCCACCTACAAGCCGGAAAGGAAGTACTCCACACAAGCAAGAAAAGAAACTAGAAGAACTAGAACCTAGAGGACCTAAAAAACCTGCTAGACGCAACCTTCCCAAGCGGAAGAGATGCCACCAATACAAAACAGACACAACCGAAGACACACAATTGATCAGCAAGGCCCTTGACCAATTAGCACAAGCTAAAGCATTCAAAGCAACTTTTTTTTTTTTTTTTTTAAAACAGCTTAACGGTTCACATAAGAACGGAAAAGACTGCAAAATGGTAACAAAATGGAGAGAATACACCCGACAAGACAACATAAAATACCAAAGACAACTCAAATTGTACAAAGCAACAGTCCTCAAAGCAGAAAAAGCTCCAATACGCCACAATAGAATCGGCAAACAATCCACAGGAAGAACTCTTCAAAATAATCAAAGATTCTTCCTGCAAAAAATCAATCACACCTACACAAACACTGACATCGCCAACCATCTGAGAGCAAAAATAGACAATACAGGAGACCATCAACATAGCCGGAGGCAAATGCGACCACCAGCTACAGACAATACAGATTACAGCAAAACTCATCTGCCTAGAACCAATCACAGAGGAAACTCCCAACACTAATCAAGGACACCAATGTTGCCAAGTCTCCAAGGGACCCCTGCGTCCCTGGACGTCTTCAAAGGAATCCTCAACCACTGAACCCGAGACACGCTTGCGGAACTTAATCTATCACTAAAAAGAGGAATAATACATCCTCCTTCAAATCAGCATACATCAAAACACGGATTTAAAAAAATAAATAAAATAAAAAAATAAGTCCAAGTGCAGAAGAACCAAGCAACTACAGACAGATATCCAACCTGCCCTACCCAGTGAAGATCCTGGATAACCAAGTCTACGAAATACATCTTAAACAGACACAGACAGAATACTCGATCAATCACAAGTTGGCTTCAGACCAATGAGAGGAAGAGAATCAGCACTTCTATCGATATGGGATCACCTGAAAATAAACGCAGACTATGACACCCAATCGACCCTCCTATTGGATATATCAGCAGCTTTTCACACAATCAGACACGCAACACTAATACAAAGATTGATGGAATGGGGCATACAGTAATCCACACTAAAGTGGCTTAAATCATTCCTAACAAACCAAACAGAAAGAACCTACTTACCATTGTTCACCTCAAACACCAAAAATATATCCTGCGGGAGTCCCACAGGGTTCCAGCTTCTCCTCTACATGTGCCCCCTGATGAAAACGATTTGATCCCACTGACTTACCGCCTACAACTGCGCAGACGACAACTCATTGACAGGAACAAAATAACCTCAACAACTGGGCGAACCATCTGACAAACTGGCCTGCCGCCTCCTTCAAAAGCAATATAGAATCTGCATCCACTCCAAGAAAAGTATTTATTCAAGCCTGCATCTCTGCATCAAACATGGCCGAACATTTCAAAGTCTTCAAGGAACTGGCCAATCCTGCAGCAGCCTCTTCTGTCACACCCACCAAGGACCTGGCTGCACACTTCATCACAAAAACCCAAGACATCCTTTCCACCCTCTCTTGCACACCACAGCATACACCAACACCGGAGCCTCCCTTGCCCCCTCCCCTCCACTTACCCTCTTCTCTCACCCATCACACCTGATGATCACCAGACAAGTCCGATCTACGAAGGCTTCATCCAAACGGGTGGTCCCCTGCCCCTCTAAAACCATTAAAGACAATATTGACTCCCTCGCTCTAGCCTTGGCTGATCTCTGCAATCTCGCCTTTTCCACTGTAGTTTTCCCAACTGCCCTTAAGCACTCCTTTGTGCACCCTCTGCTAAAAAAAACTCTGCCGACCCTTCCATTCTGGCAAACTACTGCCCTATCTCCATCACTCCTTTCCTGGGCAAACTCCTGGAGAAGTTGGCCATCTCTCAGCTGACCCTCCACACTGAATGTTTTGGTTGCTTCCTTGACCATCAGCCTGGCTTTAGAGCATCCAGAAGCACAGAAACTGCTCTTCTGGACATCTGAAGACCTGCTCTCAAATCTTGACACCAACACTCCCTCTGTCCTCATTCCCCTTGACCTCTCCTCTGCCGTTCCCCAGGGATCTAACCTATCCCCCTGGTCCTTCAATGTTTATATGGCTGCCCTGGCACATGCGATTGCCACTTTCACCTCTAACTTCCAGTGTTCCGTGGATGACATACAACTATCTTTCAGCTCCTCCTCCCTCCTCCCTCCTCCCTCCTCCTCAGATCCGACTTTACGCTATTCAGCCATGGTGTGCTGCAAACGACCTCTCCCTCCCGCTTTCACTCTGGACTGCCTCCCTTGGCCCTGCACCCGCACCCACCTGCGAGGCAAGAAGCCTTGGTGTCATTTTTGACCCCACTCTCCTTCTCTCACGTTTTGGACATCTCTTTTCACTATCTGCTACACCTCCCCAGAGGTACTCTACCTTTTCTCACTTTCCCCCAGCATCTCACTGTCTCCAGAGCCCCGATTCTCTCTAGGCTGGACTATTGCAACAGCCTCTTCCTCAACCTCCCTTCTTCCATGTGCCCTCTGCAACTCATCCAGAACAGAACCGCAAGACTTATTCTTGGCCTCAAGCCCAGCGAATGCATCTCTCCAGCACTGAAGTCCCTTCACTTGCTCCCTGTGGCTGCAAGGATCAAGTTCAAGACTCTCTGCATTGTTCACAAGGCTTTCTGGGGTCTGGGACCTACCTACCTGCAACGCTGCCCACCTAAATACTGTCCCTCGTGAGCCTCTACCAGCAACCTTCTTCTAGAGCCGGTTCTCCAAGCAGAGATTTGGAAGAAGATCCTTATCTTCAGCAGGTGCCTCCCTCTGGAATAGCTTCACTGCCGCCCTCCGTCTTTAGCCTGAAAGTTCCGGAAACTCCAGACCTTCCTCTTCTCTTCCTTCCCTCTCCCTTGCTTACCTAGTTCTCTGCTCTTTTCCCCCTCTCCCTTACAACTTGCTGACTGGCCAACTGGTGTACCTCAGTGTCTCGCAGGTCCCTGGTACCCCGCCAGTCCTCTTTCTCACTTGCCTCAGGGCCCTATAACCCACCTACACTCGCTGCACTTGAGAAATAACCCAAGCACTTACCCCAGTCTCCACTGACCAGGTGCACTTGGACCCCCCCCCCTTTACACCTCCCCTCCTTGCGCACCGTGCCTGAAGATAGGCTGTTCTCCCTTGTCTTCACCCCTTAATTGCACGGGAAAAAACTGCAGAATCGTCGTCAGGCCTATTTGTTGTATCTCAACTGTTGAATGTATTTTACGCACTTACTCTGCCTGTGCAGACTATCGTCTGCAAATGTCCCCCCCACCACCCCCATGTTCCTACCCTCCTTGAGCGTTTTGAAACACTTCCCTGCGTAAAGGCACTTTACAAATAAAAAATACCATGCCAGACATATAAAACTGGATGACAACAAAACCTCAAACTGAACCCAGCAAAAACGGAAATAATGCTCTCATCCGCAGGATTTGACGGAGGGAACCCACACCCGGACTGGCCAATCAGCATGGGAACACAACCAGGGACTTCCAATGTAGTCAACAACCTAGGAATCCTCATGACAACTAGCTACCACGGGAACCGCAAGTCAACGCAATAGCCAAAAAATGTTTCTTCCTCCTACAACTACTCATAGGATTACTCACTACCTCTCCTTCCCCCACAGAACCCTCACAATCATATCCCTGATACTCACAAGAATTGACTAGGAAAACAGCCTATACCTAGGAATGCCAGAAAGACTCGCCAAGAAACCACAAGAGTGAAAAAATACAGCAGCCAGGATCCTACTAAGACTAAACAGAAGAGACCAAATCACTCCAGCACTGAAAAGCCTACACTGGTTACCAGTAAAAAAGCGCATCAAATTTAAAGCACTCTGCATCGCCCACAAAGCCTTGCACACAAAGGTGCGGGTTTCCCCCAAGGCAAGATAAGCCGGTATCACAAAGGAAGGGAACCAAGATCTAGCAGCAACCTACAAATAGAGGCAAAACACTACGCAAAAAAAGAAATCAGCAGAACAGCATTCTTGCATCTAATTGCCAACACATGGAACAACATGCCCAAAGTCATTAGAACCACAGAGGACCACATCACCTTCAGGAAACTGCTCAAAACCTAGCTATTCAGCAGACGTTGACAACCTAGAAGGGACGCTGGCAACAACCACCACGCAGACAAACAACTAGAGAGAGGAGACGAGAGGGGCCAAAGAATCGTAAACAAAAACCTGGCTAGATACCGTCCATCAGCATCCAATGGGCCGCTCGAGAGAGACCACAACAAACCGACCGTCTTTACTAACCCTCTTCCCTTCCTGCTCCCCTTACATAACTGACGCCTCTACACCAGATCTTGGACTAGTCACACAAATATACAGAGAACCATTACTATCCCGACTTCCAGAGTGAACGACCCATATAGCCCAGTACCATCTAAAATGCAACACACCAAGATGCCGGACTACCTTACAGCTACGACCACCTGTAACGGAATCCCTTATGGAAATTGTCTAACAAGTGCACACTGCCAGCCCATCGTAACCACACACCAACACAACACACTACAACACAGAGGCATGGAATCTTACCCATACGGTTACAATACGCAAGGCCGCTCACAAATGACCACATGGAAAACACTCACAGAAGCCAGTTCCTCCTGTTTCTGAACCTATCCTCTCTCCCTTTTCCCCACTAACCTCACTGCCCCCTTTTTTGCAGTCACGCAAGCGCCTGGAGACTGCCCATGGACGGTAGCAGTGCGCGGTACAAATCGACATAATGCCAGTAGTGATACTATAAGAAAACATGCCCACCATGGCTCTGCCACACACTCCTGTTGGCTTTGCCTTTACATGTCTTGTCACAACAAGAAAACATGTCAAAACTGGCTGCACAATGCAGGCGAGTAGATACATAACCAAGCTTATGTTTGCTTTACCACTGATGCCCAGTGAAAACAGCCACACCATAGTAAGACATGGCTTGACTGGCTGCCCCAATTGCCGGTCTAGACAAATAATAGCACTCATCATGCTTGCTTGGTCATAGAATCCCAGTAAAAAGTCATGCTACAGCAAAGAATGTCTAGACTGGGTGCCCTGTAATGCCAGTGCAACCACATAAAAGCACATATCAGCCCTTCTAAAAAAAATGTTTAAAAAATATAAAACCTTTTACTGGCATCTATGATGGATACTCATTCAAATTAAAAAGTGCAATGTGACTCCAAGATGGCCGCCGAGGGGAGAGCAGCGTGATTGTGGAGCTCTCACCCCCACGGGGCCAAAAACAAAGATAGATTAAAAGAACCTTCCCCAGGCGGGGATTTATCTATGTAGGCTGCGGTGGTGGAGTGCAGCAGCCTGGATCGCTGGGGGACTTGCAGCCTTGGACTCTGCTGTGTCTGAGGTGCGGAGGCGCTGTGCCCGCTGCAGGCCGTATTGAGAAACACTTGCAGACCACGAGCAAGAAGAACCACTCGGGGAGATCCGAGGACTCCGTGCAGCTGTGAGGCAGGGTGGCGGAAGGCAGCTGCTGTCGGACGGCAGAAGAGCCTGTCAGGAAAGAGACGTCTGCGATATTGGAGGCCCACCGGGGCAGGAGTCATGTAGAGCGCTAGCAGGAAGATCGAGGCAGGACCGCGCTGCCCCCGTGCCGGAGAAGCAGCGTCTCAGAAAGATCAGGAGGATCCGGAAGGGCCATACCCGCAGCCCACTGCTGAGAGCTGCACAGCGGCCAAGAGGCCCGGGAGGGGCTGCACAGCGAAAGTCAAGAGGCAGTAACGCAGCGGCCCAGAGAGGCTCGACTCTTCTCCCCCCCGCCCTCCCTTGGGGGAGAACCATTACAGGTCAGTGTGCGCCCTGGCCCAAGGAAAGGGTGCAAGAGGTCAAAGGCTGGCCAGTACAGGTAGTGATCACCAGCTTTGAGCAGAGTGACGGTGAGAAGTGAGGGGGGGGGGGGGGGAGGGGAGCGCGGCGGGAGAGCCCCTGCCCAAGCTTTCAAGCCAGCACTTTGCAGAGAAGACCAGGGGAGGCCCTGTGGTGTTACAGCCGGTAGGCTGGAGGCCCATTTGAGGTCCATTTTGAAGCTGCATATAGTGCCTCAGCCAGCGCACCCCCATCCAGAAGCACAACAAGGGAGAAAAGGCAGCAAGAGGCGCACCACGCTAGGAGAGTGACAGGTGGGGCCCGGCCTCCCCAGGAAAATCCTGAGGCTGAATAGAGGGCTAAACAGTCCATCTACATCCGTGGTGGACAGGAATAATAAGGGAGAAGCGTGGTGTGCCCAGCAGTGTGTTTGGTGACAGCAAGGTGGAAGGTGCTGCCTTATTTGCTCCATGTTGGAATAGAACTTTGTTAGTCCTACTATCTTCATTGCCTCATCATCCAGCCCTCCTCCAAGCCTACATATTCACCGCGCAGTATGTTAGGTGTTTGGTGGAGCAGTGGAGTCGGGGAGCACTTGGATGTTGTAGACACGGTTTTGGACAGTTGGTAAGAGAAACATTGCCTGAACTCACTCAATTGACTTGTCAGCCGACTCGCGTCAAGCTGACTTTCATACTTAACGCGCCACATGTTGCCTGTTAATATGCACTCGCCACAGCATTGAAGAATCAACAGAAGCAGCTATAGGCGCCAACAAAGGCGGCGTGCTATAGCCCTCTCTTAATTCTTAACTTGCACTGCAATCTTCTGTCTGCTGTGTCTTTACAGGAGTGGAAGAGCCACTGCAACTGTACTGACAGTATCCAGGAGGGGAGACTTGCACGTGTCGGAGTGGCTCTCTAGTCACCATTCCCTTTTGTGCGGTGCGCTCCCGTTACTGTGCTCCAGTTCATCCCCTTAGCGGGGCGCTATTTGATACCAGCACAGTGAACCATCCCTTTGGCTGTAAACGTGACTTGTTTTTAGTGCCTGGTATGAGGTCGGACACGCCGACAGGACCAGCTTTACATGAACGATTTTTTGACATTGTAAATTGTATTGCTAACTCAGTTTTCTCCCACACGTTTGAAGAGGATCACTCCCAAAGGGGGTGACTGCGGGGCTAAGAGCCTTGGAACGAAAACTGAATTATTGCCTCCCGATGGGTGGGTGATCGATGTCTACGAATTTGTAAGGCTGATTGCAGTGCTAGTGTTGCATTATATTAAGTGGTGCTCAAGGCACGCCATGATGATGAATAGGGCTTCGAGTGCTTACAGTTGGGCACACACCTCTTAGCAAGCACATCTCCTAAGGAGGCGACTGCAGGCCTTTGAACCTCAGGAGACACTGAGCAATAAGCATCAGCACCCACACAGGCACTTCTCTTGATAAAGTGGGGGTGTTCACTAGTTGAGTACACACGAGGGCGATTTAGGTCATCCTGATTAAGTACTAATGCTCTCTTTATAGGCGTCTATAGGTTATCACTCTAGGGGGAAGACTGCGGGCCTTGGAGCCTTTGAGCCCCTGAGGCCTATATAGCAGTAGCCAGGTGTCCAGACACCTGTGTATTGCTGACACCCCCACCAAATTGCTGCTCTATCGCATAGTAAGCGTGTGTTTATATACGTTCTACACAATTTTTGACAACCCTGTGTACATATACAACTTGAACAGGTGACTGCGGGTATAGCTGCCTTTGAACCCATCCGACTAGTCATAAACTGAAGGGGTGCAGGCACAGTAGCC
Organism: Ambystoma mexicanum; assembly: GCF_040938575.1. Taxonomy (NCBI): domain Eukaryota; kingdom Metazoa; phylum Chordata; class Amphibia; order Caudata; family Ambystomatidae; genus Ambystoma; species Ambystoma mexicanum. The sequence continues at coordinate 1,126,921,640 of NC_090935.1, read as the reverse complement.
TTTGAACCTCTGAAGACTGCTAAGAAAACACTACCTCCAGTTTGTTCCTCACCGGAGAAACACTACGTTTTACTCTGTACACGCTCAAAAACAGGTAATTGGACCGCGATACCTTAGCGGTCCTCAACTCAAAAGCTTGTGGGCCCAGGTACTCTTTTGGGAATAGGGGCTCCTCTTTCTAGGATATTGTTCCAGTAGAGGGACTTTGCATACCACCCACCTCCCCAGTTTTATTAAACAGGGGGTTTTTTGATTGTTGTTGCCTCCGGTCTATGGGGATTCGTACTTGGCGGGGCGGGCCCTGTTCTTTGACTTGATTGACTTCTGACCACCAGGGAAGTTGAATATACCATCACTCATATGAAACTGGTCACCACCCGCCTTCTTAAATGAGTTACAGCCCCGTAGAAATTGGTGTCCCAATTGCCTTCCAGTTGATGTCCTAAGAACCATGCTCGTGATTAATGGTGGGTAGACCTGAACGAGGGTGCAGCATTTTTGGTGCGAGGTGAAAGTTCACACTTGCTAGAATCTCCATAACACTCACCACACAGTGAAATTCGGAGCAACGCATCGCTGGAGACTCTTTGAAGTAACTGGTAGAGTGGCCACCAAGTCCCTTACCTTTGCACTTTAACTTAACACATAGCTTCTCACTGACAACTTCTGTTTTTGTTTGGACGTTGCACTTTCTTGGTGTGAGACATTTTGTCTCAAACTACTTTACGACTGGCTCTGAAATCATGGGTCGTGATCTATGTAGTACCAATCCACCATGTGAAGTCCCATCTGGGTGACTTCAAACTATGGCTAGTAAATCTCCAAATACTACTATTCCATTGCTGCCATTAAACAAAAAATCCTTGCCATCAATGTCAGCCCACGCTGCCCCCGCGTCAGGGCTCCCACCCATAGTGGACGGCCCGACTATAACATCCACAATTCCTTCTGAATCAGGGGAAGGCTCTCCCTCATGTAAAAATACCCCTAATCAGCCTATGCTCTCATTTCTGGTTAAGGACGCAAACAATGATGAAAATAAACAATGATTGAACTGTGCCAGCGAGCTGTCCTTGGCACCACTTACGACGATTATGTGGCCTTCGTGCCCATATCAGACAATTCAATGCTTGCTCCTGTGGTAATGGACGAACTGGCGAAACGGGTTCGGTTATCTCTTGGCCCATCTACACCCGTCTCCACGATTGTCCGCGCCGGGAGCAGGTTCATCTACACTTAGCTGACAATTTATAATACAAAGAAAATATTACCGCAGGAAGGGACCTTCTTTGGATCCAGCTTTCATGATGCTAGAACGCACATAGCACCAGTATCTCAAAAAGATAAAGGCCCCTCTATGTCTAATTTACTAATGGACCACGAGCAGAGGATTAGATCCCCTGATGAATTTCATTTAAAATCAGGGAATATTTCTTCCTCGACTTCAGAAGACCTACTAATCAATATTGAAGATCACAATCTGCAGAACTTTGATATCATTACGAGAATACTCAACCTTCTTGATAAAGGCCATGACCTCACTCATGCCTCCCTTCGAGAAATGAAAGGTGCTTTTGGAGGCATGATGGAAAAAATTACCAAAATTGAAGGCTACATACTGGCAGAGGAACAGGCCCATTCATTCTCTATGCCTTGTAGAGAAAATGCTGACCATCCAACCAACTGGAGTTCAGCAGATTATACCCATGACCACCAGAAGAAGCACAAACTGACTGCGCGGTGTTAGATCGCTTACTGCTGGCAAGTCCTACGCTCGGGTACTTCCGGGAACTACCTACCAGATCACTGCCCTGTCAAAGGACGAATCGATCAATTTGCTGGAAGTGGCCAAATCACACAATGATCGTATTCTCCAAGTCAAACAGCTACTCTTTGATGCCGTCTCAAAAGGACACCTCTGTATGGGAGGAGGCATCGAATAGACCGTCGGACAATGACGTAAAGTCAAGACTCACCGGATAGTCGACTGTATTGACCGATATCATTGACCTACAAGAAGCCACAAAGCTACAAAATGTCGAATCACAGCCTCAAACATGACAAAAGGATGTAGTCCAATCGGGATTGCATTTTATTTCTCGCAAGGCCAACAAGTATTAGAGCACAAAAAGGCTAAATCTCTCTAAAGCCAAATTAAAAGACCCCTGCCTAAAAGTCCCAAAACCGACAGATCTGGTGCTGCCAAAGTCATCCCAGCAACGCCTAATTCAAAGACAAATGTAAATGTGATAGAGCCAGCTCTTAATCTATTAGAACTGAATGAAGAGAGTAGGTTGTTACAAATAAAACCTACAGGCAAGGTCGAAGTGACACCTCTTCCGACAAGGCCAACTGCCAAGATCGCTGAAAAAACGCAAGTTCAACTCCACAATTTTTTTCAAAGTATTCATAATAAAAAGGCGGTTACCTTAGGTACAGGGGAGAACTATATACCCGATGCGTAAAAGGATGATGCGCTTCCACATCAGGTCTCTCACGACTGCCACCAGGTGGTGACAGATAGCCAGCAGGCGGGCCCCAGCATCTCCCCTAGGAGAGTGGCGTTGGTGTCCAATGGAAGGGACTCCAAGAAAGGCCTGATGCCTCCAACAAAATCGGAACTCATGCCGCACCAAATTCTTGAAGAGGATCTTGGACCACAGGGAAAACAGACGCCACAGTATTTCGAGCTCTCCAAAGAAATGAAATACATCATTGGATGGGGAAACGACTCGAACATCAATGGAAATATACGGATCAATAGATCCTTCTTGATGAATGCATTTTACCAGATCCCATCTCTTCGCATCCTTGCCACAAAAGATATCTAGTGGGTCAAACTTGCGAACGAGAATAACTATAGAGGACTATGTAAATTGCAATCTTCAATTACAAAGCTGATACTGGAACATAAAGAGGATCTTGAATCCCTGAGGCTTCACCCTCACCTCTTCAGAGAGATGGATAGCGCCTGGGCCTTCCTGGAATTTGTTCTTCCGGTACAATTGGAGGGCCCCTAAAGGGCCGGCACAGCTTGGGGCATCTGAATCCAACATCGAATTACGGGACCAGCTTGCTCTGCTAACCAAAGATCTTACTGGCCTAAACTGGATGCAACCACTTCTGAAAGCGGCAGCTCCTATGAATGACCATACAGCCACCTCATTACCATCAGAACTTAAAATCTCCTGGAACTGCTGTGGAACAAAAAACGTCTATGCATGGCGAAATTAGTGGGTCCTTGCATATGCCCGATATATTGTTATTACAGGAAACCATGGCACTGACGGAAAAAATTACTCTCGATGGCTTTGTCGCTTTTTGTGCTCCTGCTCGACAAGCAGCATTGGGACGTCCTAGTGGCGGACTTGCTGTTCTTAACTTTAGATCCACAGCCAAAATCTTGGATCATACCGACATCTTTTTGATGGTCATGCTGACAAGGTTTGGAAACCCTGCACTAAAAGTAGTTCTCATCTCAGTTTACTGGAATCCCTTTGCAACATCATTTGAAATGGCCCTCCAACCTTTAATTAAGGCACTGACAAAAGCCATGCTCCAGTACCAAACGTATGAAATTCTGATTTAAAACTGCCTGCTCCGCCACAATGCCTTATGAAAAGCAGGTGAAGATTAGGTGTCGCCTTTGGTTAGAATTCTTTGAAGCATGGAATATCCATCCACTGAGTTTTGTGGCATCAAGCAACTTAAACTCCTGGCAACGTGTTACTTCCTCCTCCTTGATAGACTACCTTCTGGCATCAAGTGAGTCGTCAGGCCTCCTTGCTGCCGCAATGATTTTACATGTAGGCCTTGGTGACCACAATATATTGCGCACTGTTCTCCATACCAATTGTCAAATCTTCGAAACCTTGGCTCATACTGCCCTTGTGGAGAGTGATGATTTTGCCCTCATGGTTCACTGGAATGCAAGTACCTGCAGGAAACTAAGTCTTAGTTAATAGGGACATTCTGACCAACAATGCCAATCCGGCATCATTACCATCTACAAAGAGTCATGAATAGGAATTAGAACACCTTGAAACCCTATCTAAGCAATCCATGGATCATCGGACACCTCTTCGATCCTCCAAATATCTGACTGAAATAGCAATTCTGAAACGCGCAAAATAATCGTGATTTAAGAGTAGCGCGATGAACATCACCAACTGTTACTACATACATACTAAAAGTGGCATCCTGGAAAAGTATAGAACTAAAATAAAAGAAATACGTCATGCGCGTTATATGTTGGACAACCAAAAAAATTGAGCTACTATGTAAACGTAATGCTAGGGAAATATAGGCAACTCTCAGAAATCCCTTCAGCAAGCAAGTGACTTGCATGGTTGCAGGTATAGCTGGAATTACCTGGCAAAACTATTTTACGGTTAAGTACTCCTTGCCGCCAGAGTATGCAACACAGGAATCTGAGGCCACCACTAGGACCATGGCAACTACATGCTCCTGGACACTGAAGGATGTAATATGGGCAATCTCCAAACTTTCACCCTCTAAAGCGGCGTGCCCAGATGGAATTCCTCCGTGCGTCAAAGACGACCCTTGTTTCTGGGCAAAACATCTTCTCATCCGGTTTCATTTAGTATTCCGGACATGCACAATCCCGCCCTCGTGGTTGACTGCAACAATTATTCCCCATCCATAAATCGGGACCATTAGACAACCCTGGCAACTTTCGGCCTATTGTCCTAATCGATGTTGTGGGAAAAGTCTTTTCACGTCTAGTACTAAATGACCTAGAAGCCTTTATGATCGCTTCTCCGGTCTTGTCGAAAGTATAAGTGGGCTTCCGTAAAAAAAAATGGGCACTCCCTTGAATGCGACCATTCTTGCCCACTTACTGATCACATCGTGAAATGCTTCCAGTGGGCCCATTTATATGGCCTCAATGGACCTCTCATCAGCATTAGACAGCGTTTTACGCAATAGTCTAGCAAAAAAAATGCTAGCAACATGGAATTCCATCGCATATTGTAGCACTGATCGCACTTCTCCACACAAAGACATCTTACAGGGTATGCATCAACGCTGCAGGCCTACTCTCAGATTACATCACTACTCAAATTGTTGTAAGGTAAGGCTACAATCTTGCAGCAGTACTCTTCAATCTGTACCTTGCAGATATTGACACCATTTGGCAAGCACTTGATATTTTTCCTGAAGTTGGGACACCTACGTCTAAATTGGTTAGCTTACGCAGATGATGTAATCCTCTTTGACAAAACTCCCTTCAGACTACAAAATAAACTCAATTACTTCCACCATTATTGCCTACTCAACAACTTGACCATTAATTCAGCAAAATCAAGCATCTTAATCTTTACGGCTAAGAAGAAACGGCCGAGATTTAGGTGGTATGTTGACGCTAAAGGAGGTATCCCAAATATCTCATCTCACTTGATGGTTATCAACTTTCGAATAGTCTCGCGTAACAACTGGCAAACTTCACTAAATCTTAAAGCTGTTCCAACTAATAGCAAAGATGAAGTTGATACTCCAGCGTCACTAAGTTCTCACTGTTGCCTTTGATAGATTTCTATCAGCTGAAGGATGAACCAACACTTCTGTATGGCTTGGACCTAGGTTTATTGAATTTGGGTACAATTCTGAACGTAATCCAAGGCAAATTGTGGAAAGCAGTTTTGAGGCTACCAGGGTATCTACCAAATCCGATTCTAATTCATGAATTGGGTTTATACCCTCTAGCTGACAGATTTGAACGGCGGATGTTCAGCAATTTTATGAAGATGCTTTCAACCCCGCCCAATTCGCTATATCAGGATCTGGTAATCATGCTGATCGAAGACTGTCCAGTATCCATAACGAACTTTCACAAACGTATGAAAAATGTTCTGATGCTCCTGAACTTGAACAAACAAGACATCATTGAGTGCCCAGGACTTGCAAAAAAAAAAAAAAAAAGATTCCATCTCAATTCCTGGGCTCGGAACTCAGATAAGATTGAAGGGTATTCTTCCTTCACCAACTATACCAGCTTTAGACATGCGTAAAAACCTCGTTGAGCTTTCTGGACAACAAAGCGCGTGCGACTTATGAGATTCCGTCTCAACTTAGTTCACTCGGGATATCGAATTTGAAAATGGTATGGGCACGAAACATTCGACTTCGGCCTCAAATGCCGTTTTTATATCAACGAAAACGAAATGGAAACATTACAGCATCTTTTTTTGTTTTGCCTGCACTTTGAAGCCAAAAGGAAGTCTCATCTGGGTGCATATATGGGGTCAGGCCGAAATCATGATTGTTATGCTATTTGGGCCCGGTGTATGTGGGGTTGCAGCGACTATATTGGCCACAGTACGACTTGTATGTGAGATTGAGGAAGCCCTGAACGAAAGAAATCAAGGCATCGCAAATGCAATCAGGAATGATAGCTGCACACTACTAGAGCCATCTTCAGGGAGGATGCTGCTGTCTGGAGTGGATGATTCCATTTTGCAAACAAAATGCACCCTGCACCTTTATGGAGTTGGGAAAATGCCTCATTGAGATGGTCTTGATACGGGAATAAGACCTTTACTATAACCCAAACATGCAGGTTATGTGCTGATCCATCTCCCTGGCCCAGTGTAGGCCTAGGCGGTCTCAGCCTGATACATATCATTATCTTACTCTGAGCAACAAGTCTACCATCTTGACAAAAGCCCCAGATCCATCTAAAATCCTTTATTTTGGTAGGTGAAATAAAATCAGAGACTAGAGGCTAAGGACGATCTCTATGGAACCCATGCGCTAATAACAGTGGATGCGATAATTCACCATCGAACAGCTCCATGTTGATACAGGATAATGCACTGATGCTTACTAGCATCGCATTTCAGTATTGACGCTGCATGAGAGTAAGGTCTGGTCACTATCAAAAAATGGATATACCACAAAAAAAATTTTTTTTAAATAAACAAATAGTTTCTAAAGTAAGCAAATCCAACACTTTCTAGTGCTACCAAATGAAGAACGAGCAGTAAAACATGTCAAACACCGCCCAACTCCTTGACAAAAGGAGCCAAACCGATGCATTTTAAGGCTCGCAAAAGTCATTATATTGAGCAAATTATATTTGGACGATCTTGCACACTGATGAACTTTCACTCGTAGTTCCAAATTGGGGATTATATGTACTGAAGATGTTGCACTTCGTTGTTTTTGCACATTGCATATCTTGCACAAATGGCCCAATGCGTTATTTGCACAAATCTATAATCCATGCATACTTTGATCAACTGTTTTATTGTGTACTTGCACCACTTCACAATGCTCCCATGTGTTTTAAGGCATATTGTGCTTCCTGCTTGACCTAATGATAGTCAATCGGTGCATAAACAGCTAGGATGTCAGATGTATACACCCAACTACGAAGAAGTTGGAATCTCGCTCAACTCAGAAAAGGTTTACTGTTAACTTAGAGCGGAGCTTACATTGGCCTCGATGGTAATAGGATGAGAAAGAAGTATAATGTATGCCATGAAGCTTGGGAAAACTCCTCTGCTGATTTATACATTTGAATTTTCTGCACAAAGTTGTAATTTTAAACCATCTTATTTATTCAAGGGATCTGCTACAGCAAGATATGCATCATGATGGTGTTAACTGTATTTGGCTGTTGTAAAGCAGTGATATAAAATGTGTAAAGTTTTTGTAAACCAAAAAAAAATAAAAAAATAAAATAATGAAATAAGGGAGAGGCCATTTGGTCGGGTTCAGGGCAGAGTGATCCTGGCATCAAGGCCAGGAGGAGGGTCTTTTGAAACCCAAGGAGGACGACAAACAGTGGCTCACCTGCGCACAGTTACAGGGGAGTTTCAAACCCCCCGCAGAGTCAAGGGTGGACCCACAAAGCAGCGGAGGGAAGAGGTTCCTACATCAGACCTGCCTACGTACTATGTCCAAAACAAGGTGAAGGACATGAAAGTAGACCAAAAATTGGTGACAAAACCACAGGAGGGCAATCTGCAGAGACAGCCAGGTACCGGCTGGGGGAGATCAGGGACAAGAGGATTTGGGGCACTGGCAGTCCCCGCAAAAGATTAAGTGGTGTCCTTCGCCAATGCTTTCAGGATTTTGGGGGACAAGATAGAAAACACCATTCAATTGCAGTTGAGCACGATGAGAGCAAACTGTTCCAATTGTTGCAAGAGGTGAAAGGGGACATAACGAAACGAGGAGCGGACCGAGGAGCGGGGAGCACCATACAAGAGGTTGCAGAGGACACAAGTAAGATCGACGACCTGGTAGAGCAATTAGCCAATTAGCCAGGGCCACGCAGAACCTCGAGAACCTCGAGACCCAGAGCGAAGACCTAACTTGATAAGGGTCTCGCTGAGGCAGTGGCGGACAAGGAACTATGCACATTGGCGCAGCAAGTGTTCACAGACCTGCTGGAGGTGGAAGACTGGTTGGGGATAGAGCTAGACAGTATACACAATGGGGCCAAAGGATGGAGACCCAGGGGCAAGACCCAGAGATCTAGTGGTGGCCTTACACGAGTATGGGCAGAAGGAGAAGGTGCTGGCAGCTGCCAGGAGAGCCAGATCAATCAGCTACAGTGGCTCGGAACATCAGCTATTCTAGGACCTAGCCCAGACCACCTTGGTGAAGCGTAGGATGATGGGCCCAGTGGTGCGCACCGTTATGCGAGCAGACATACACTAAAAATGTACCTTTCCCTTAGGACTACTGTACGAATGGGAAGGGAAACATCGGGTCACCACCTGTGAGGAAGGTATGTGGGTAATGAAGACTGAGAACGAAGGGTCACCAAGGCAAGAACAAAGACCGTCGAGAGAACGGCTCAAGAGGTAAATGTGGGAGTGGACGAAGTTTTCAACAAGGGGCTAAAATAAACGTGACAAGGGGGTAGGAGTGGAAGGTGCCCACACGCCCATCGACACAGGAGCGCCACGCTGTGGGAAAAGGGGGGGTTACAGGAAGGAATGTTATAGCCCACCTGAGGGAGGTAGTTAGGGGAAGGTACATGTCTTGGTTTATCTACATGGATCTAGGGGGACCCGCACAGTTTTACTCTGGGTTGTTACAAAGGCTCAATTCCAGAGATGATTGTCAGGGGGAGGTAGAGGCTGGTTGAGCCCACCCAGAGGGGGGGCGTGAAGGGCGAGGCGGACTGGGGGGAGATCCCAACGGCAGCCACTCAGTGCGGCCTGCACGGTAAGACAATGGGAAAGAGGGAAGTACTTCAGGTGACCTCCCTAAATGTCAGGGGGCTTAATTCCCTGGTTAGGAGAAGAAAGGTGAAGCAGTTGTTGGGGTGGGGGAGGTCGGGTATTTTAGCCCTCCAAGAGACGCACTTTGGGAAGCGAGACAGGCATATGGTGAAAAATCAAGGGGTACAACCATCTGTTCCACTCCAATGCCCAAAGGAAGATGGGCATGGGGTGGGACGAGGGGGCGGAGGTTTCAATGCTATTCAGGACATCCGAGCCTTCCAGGTCTTAGGGGACACAGTAGGGATCTGGCAGCCCCTTTCCAATGGGAAAGGGGGACATACAGTGGCAACAATCTATGCCGCCAATACGGGCAAGATGGGTTCTTTTGGGAGACACTGATGGAGATGTTTGCCAAAAGGGAAGATAATATTGGTAGGCAACTTTAATCTGGCGTGGGACCCAAGAGAAGACAAGAGCGCAAAGGTGTTCCACAACCAGGTGGCGCCATCTGCCTGCTTGAAAGAACTCATGGCCCAATTGGCGTTGGTAGATGGTTGGAGGGAACTGGGGGGGGGGGCTACACATTGTATTCCCGCATTCATAGATCATTCTCAAGGATAGATCACTCCTGGATTTCGTGGTCACTATAGGGTAGGAAAACTAGAGTGACAGGGGATACCTGGTCTAACTCTGCTCTATGGTCTAACCTGGTGAGCACCGTTATATTTCTATAAACATAAAAGACCATGGAATGGGTCTCTGTGTGATGAGCTCTAAAGAAGTACACACATTTATACAATCATTGTCTCTCGGACAAACCACAGGATTACACAGTGTCCACATAACAAGGGGTCAAGTAAAACAATTCAATTTACTTCACTGGACACATTAAAATATTCACTTTATTAAATTGTAGAAAAAGACATCACAATGAATTAATCACATATATCTAAAAATAATCCATGGTGCCGACATAGAAGCACCTCTAAAACATCCAAGACACAATAAATCTGTCTTGTTCATCACACTATTCACATCCTCTCCCAGAAAACACACTTTAGACAAACCTCATCATACACAAACAGACAAATTCACACCACTGTTATTTCATCCAATTATAGCAATTAACACTCAACTCTAAAACAGTATTCTAAAATACAATCTCTGTTCACTATAAGGAAAACAGGAGATCCTCACCGTAAGGCAACAAATCAATATTCAATGTATTCAAAACAATACACAACACTGATATAGACTGCTGCCTACTACAGCATCAAATTCCCCAACCCAACATGTTTCTTTCTATGCTTATTCCATTCTGTAGAAATTCTTCAGGGGTAAGTAGGTCCGGTGTTTTCAGGGGAGTTGACAGAGGTACAAATATGGCACAAAGCTCACCTAAAAATAAAAACACAGAAAAACACTCAATCTGACTCAATGTGTAATTATACCGATTGATAGACGCAAACCCCGCTAAATTAATAAGCGAAGTGCAAAAAATGGGGCTGTAGCAGCTCCACTACATCCTCTTCCACCGAGGTAATCACATATACCCGAATGGTACAGTGAAAGGGAGACCATCTTAATTGGATCAATGCCGACAAATACCACCACCATTGACACGATGAAACACCCCTGAGCACCCCCGGTTACACATGAGACTCCCGGATACAAAGTGACTACATGCCAGACAATCAATACGGCAGAGTAAACTGCACTTTGCACCATCAAATGGTAATTCACACCGACTCCAAACTATTGGGTAGGGTCACAGGGATAGAGTTAGGAGTGATCGCCCTGCCAGACCATGTGCCCTTAACGATTAGCTTAAACATGGGGTAGAACGTTCCAGGCCTATGGAGGTGGAATTCCCCTAGCCACATCCTCAAGGATGGAGTCCTATGTGAGGACAAAGAATTTGCACTTAATGCAACAGAAAGTGTACGCGACCAGGTGGTGTGGGACGCGTTACGGCTCCATTGTGGGGGGTGCTCATCATGAAGTGTCAGAGGGACAAACAACTAGGTCTCTTTGAGGAAGAATTGCAAGCTAAACTTAAACAAAATAATGGCTCAAATGGCAAATAACACAGGGAGTACGTTGCAAGGGGAATATCGTCCGATTAGGGGGTAATTAGACGTTTTGCAGACTAGAGCTGCACAGAATTCATTGCTCTACATCCAACAGAGGTATTATGTCAAAGCCACTAAGGCAGATCGCCAGTTAGCGAGGTTGATTAGTAAAAAAGAAGCGTTGAAAGCAATCCTTAAAATAAAGGCGGGCGGGGACAAGAAAGCACTGGTCTACCTGACATCATTTCAGTCTTCACTGAGCATTATTCATCCCTGTACACATCAGATTCCCCTGAAGAGGGAGCCCAAAGGGAATACCTGTCCCGGTGCCCTCTCCCCAAGATCACTACTCAAAAACAGGAAGAACTTGAGGGAGCCATTACCCCCAAGGAGGTAAGGGTGGCTCTAGTTTCCTTGCCACCGGGGAAGGCCTCGGACAGCTTTCCAGCGTGTTTCTACAAAACCTTTAGAGAGGCACGGATACTGCAATTAGTCCAGCTCTTCAACTCTTTGGGGGTAAGGGGGTGTATCACCCCAACTATGGTAGAAGCCAGGGTTGTGGTGCTCCCAACGCCGGTTAAGCCGGTTTGTACCGGCCGATTGCCCTTAATAATCTAGACACAAAGATCTACACCAAGGTTCTGGCATCATGAATGGATAAGCTCCTCCCCAAACTGATTGATCCCGACCAGTCGGGATTTATTAGGCATAGTCAGACCTCAGATAACATTCCGCGGGTCTGTCTTTCAATTGAAAAAGTAAATAAATCTAGAACCCCTGCACTTATACCAATGTTGGATGCCGAGAAGGCATTTGACCGGGTTGAATGGCCATTCCTCTTCCATACCATGGAGGTTATGGGATTCGGTTCTAAATTCCTTTCAATGGGGCGTCTGGCAATCAACAAGCAACTTTCCCAAAGGGTCATGGTCTCACGAGGCACTAAGTAGGGTTGCCCGCACTTATACACCATCCACCTGGAGCCCCTCTTGGCCAGCATTAGGGACTCCCCGGATATTACGGGGATTCCCTTTGGGGTGAAGAGCAGAGTCGCAGCGTTAGCCGATAACATGCTCCTCTTGATCACAGAAACCTCATTCCCTGGTATGTCGTGGGAACTTTGGGGAGGTGGCAGGGTTAAAAAATAAACACCCACAAGTTGGAGTTATTAAACGTGACCACCCCCTGAGAAAAGGTTCAGGAATTGCGGGGTATAGTACCCTATAGATTGACAGAAACTGACGGATAATTAGGGGTCCAGATTACTAGTTCTCTGGGTGCTCTTCACCATGCTAACTATCCGCCTTTAGCGAACAAACCGCACCAGCTGCTGGCGGAATGGGTGCCCTTATCAATATCCTGGATGGGGAGGATAAATGCCCTTAAAATGGCGATGTTGCCAACATGTACTATTTCACGGCCCTACCAGTGGGGTTTCCCCATGGTTTCTTCATGACACTTCAAAAAGTCGTGGGGTCATTGATTTGGAACCGCAAGAGACCCATGGTAGCTATGCAGATGCTAATGTCTCCCAGAAGAAAGGGAGGGCTGTAAGCACCAAACTTCTGCCTCCATTTCCTTGAGGCTCAAATCAGAGTGATCCGGGATTGGGTCAGGGGCAATCGCAGGAAGGTCTGGTGTCGAATGGACAAAGCAGTGGTGGGTTCGCCACTGGATGAGGTTGTGGCAACCCATGGGGAATAGACCTGCAAACATGTATCGTAGCAGGATAGGGGCTCTAGTGGGGGACTCGTGGGATGAGCTGATGCGGAGGGTGAACTTTACCACCTACCCCTCCCCGCTGACGTTTAGGAATCCCCAGTTCACACCGGGTATGGAAAGGGGTGCCTTCAATGGGTGGGAGGTGGCAGGGTGCCGCAAGCTATGCGACATGTTCTCGGGTCAGAATATTAAATCCTTTGCACAGTGCAAGCAGGACTTGGGGCTAGATGGGGGTTGGGGAAGAGGTATTGCTAGTCTCATCCGAGGCACTGGCTTACGAACCCAACTGTCAGATCAGCGGCCAACAGGGCTCTCACGCCCTTTGACAGGTCCGTAACAATGGATACGGGGACAAGCATTTGGTAGGAGCGTTATATAGGAATATAGCAAAGAGGCAAGGAGCCAGGCATGGCACTATATGGAGCAGTGGGGCAGCCACTGGAGGGGGAACTTTGGACTCAGTTATGGGCAGATATACCCCACGCTCACGCAGGCCATCCCGATTCAGGAGATGTGGGTTAAGATAATGGTCCAATGGCATCTCACCCCAGAAAAACTAGAGACATTCTACCCAACTGCCTCAGCGCTCTACAGGAGGGGATGTGGGGAACTGGAATTGTGGAAGCATATCTGGTGGAATGCCCAGTCATACAGCCTTATTGAGACATCATTTGTGCAGCAATTAATACTATTTTTGGTAGTCAGATGCCAGACAGCATACAGATGGCCATCCTAGGAATGGGCAGGGTTCTGGTAGATCTAACCTTGAAAACTTAAAGACATACGTTATCCTGATAGCGGCGGCAACGCTTGTGGAGGCACACAAATGGAAACAAAAACCTGGGCCCACAGAACACATGCGTTAGTCAAAACTGGAACTTTGTGGCACTGGAGTGGGTGACCTATTCGATTCAAGGGGGATCACCAAAGGTTTCTCTCAGGCTGGGACATTGTCCTGCATCACGTACAGCGGTACTCGCGAGCCGCATGGTGCCCGAGGAAAATGAGATTGCTGGGGCTGGTGCGAGTACTCGTTCCTCTTGGGGAGGGCACCTCCACAGAAAGCTAGGATATATGGCTGAAGTTTCTGGGGGAGGCGAGGACTATGGGGGGGTGGGAGGATTCTCAAACGGTGCAAGGGTTTGTACAACAGCTGGCAAGAGGGCCGACCACTCACAGAAACTTGGGACCGGGAGGCAGACACAGAGTCAACATTCACTCACAGCATTCACTCATTGCACAAGAGGATCAGAAGGGACCTTCCCATACATTTTATATCCCCCTGCACCTGTTCCAAATGGGCACAGGGAAATGTTTTTTTTCCCCCCTGTGCTTCGAAAAGTGCACCCCTTTTGAAAAGTGATTTACTTGAAAATGCCCAGAGCCCCCTTTCCACCCTCTGCCTTGCGCAGTTGTGCATTTGGTGGGAAGAGATCACAATGTGCATAACTATGGTGCACACTTAAATGTCCTTTGTGCACGGTTCACCACCTTTTTGTTGAAAGTGAAGTAAACGAGCATCCCATCAGTTGCACCAAACACGTTTTGAAAATTGTGGGGCAATGGTTTATCCCTACAGATCACTTCTTTACGCTGTACGTTCATTTCAGTACATGTGGTTCGAGGTGTCAGAGGAATTAGGGATGGGAAACGGCACTAAAAGGAAAGGGTGCACGGGTTTTAACCACTTCTGCAGTCGCTCGCTAGCTCACTAGCAGTCCCTGACGGCTACACAATACTAAGACAGTACAGAGATAAGGCGCGAGGTGGAGGCATTGCCATCATTTCCAAATCCAGCCTCTCTATGAGACTAGCTCCTTCCCAAGTTATCCTATCTTGTGAAGTCCTCACAGCTAAACTTCCATTAGTCAACTCCCAGACCCTTACTATTCATCTAATTTATAGACCCCCCTGCCCTATGGGGACTTTTGAGGAGGACATCTATACTATCCTCTCCAACAATCTCAAAACTTCCTCTGAATTACTACTATTAGGCGATTTCAACCTGGGCTTCAACGACCCACTGGATAAACATGCCACTTCCACTGCCAACATCCTGTCCGAACTCTGCCTAACCCAAAAAATCTGCGCACCTACTCATAACAAAAGGGAGAACCCTGGACTGGGTGGCTGATTACAACTGCACTGCTAACATCACCTCCATCTACCCGCAACTCTGGACGGACCCCTCCCTCCTGTCTTTTGCGCTCATGACTACTAGAGCACTTCCCCTAGTTGCCCCCACTGACTCACCTTGCCTAATGAGGAACAAAAAGAATATTATGGTGGACAAACTTATTCCCGCCATTCTCCCCAACCCTCAACTCACTTGCGGATAATTTAGATCCAGGAACGCTTGTTAATGAGTATAATGAAAATCATGCTAACCTCGCTTGATATTATTCCCCCAGTCAAACTTAGACCAAGTAAGCCCAAAACCCACCTGAACAAGTGTTTCACCCCAAAGCTAAAAGATTTACGACAAAAAAAAATAAAAAAGGAATTGCGAAACGTCCTGAAGATCACTCCTTTCAGAAGCCAATAGAATCAAATTGACTGAAATCTCATCCCAATACAAAAAGGAAATTTGCCTGGCCAAAACGTAATTCCTACAACAAACGTATCTCTAATGTATACTCCAATATGAAGGAATTGTTCACAATCCTAAAGGAATTAGAGTCTCCTAACCCCACTCCTGACATTTGCACCAAAGACAAAACCTGGTGCTCAGACATCCAACAGGCACTCTCCAAAAAAGTAACCACCCTCCAAAATAAAATAGCCACAAGAAAAAAGCATCCCTAAACACTATCACCGCACAATAATACGACTCCTGACCTCCCCCCTTGTCAATCTGGAAAAGTGAATACCCTTCATTTGAATGACGGACGTAACTTGATGGCCGTAGGCCAACCGTCTTATGCACCGAATTATAGAAATACAGACTGCTATGCTTGACCAACAAGCAGCCATTTTAAACATAGCAAGAATCGCCATTTTGCTTGTTAACCATTGCTCATTGCTTTCTGTCTAAAACTGCTTTGCAGCTTGCAATTCTTGCGAATTCTGCTTACTCTGCTCAACTGTTAACATTGTCTGAATATGAAAGGGCAAGGTCACGGGACTGAGGAGTTCCTTGAAACTCCTCATGCGTAGCCGAGAAAGGAATGGCCACGCGCCCTCTCTGTAGCCTTGAGGGAGAGCTGCAGGGCATTTAATCATTTCACAGCTGCCAGCCAGTCTCGTACTGTGGTAGAATATGTTAGAATAAAGCAGCTAAAGGCTTGAATTATGCTCTTCTTACGCCCCCCCCTTCGCAAAACCCTTTAGAGCGTGTCGGCTCCCAGGACACGAATAGTACCTCAGATAGCCAAGCTTGGAATGTGCCTCTTCCCCTGTGTGCAGCTTGCTGCCAAGAACAGAACCACCGTGTTCTGTTCAACAACTAAAAGATGCCTCTGCACTTTCTCATTGCACATTGTTACTAGAATAGACATCAAAAGTGTCATAATTGTCATACCCGTCGGAAATGTCCATCATCATCCCGCGTTCAAAGAAAGTTAATAAAGAGGGGTGTTAAACATGACATAGCTGATCATTTTGTATATATGTAACTGATGTACGTAATTCGCTCTCTTGCGTCCCTCGAGGTCTAGGAAACTCACGTTGCGGGGCGTGAGACCACAGTTGGCCAATTGGGACTACTTTTGCTTGCAATAAACCCTAGCATTGGGAATTTGAACCTCGTGTCTGGCGCATCCTTTCGTGTATGGTTATTGCCTTGTTTCCATATCGCGAGGGACCCCTAGCAGCCCCTTTCACACTAAGGAAACGATATCGGACACCTCTCCTGCCCGCTTCAATTTCACTAAAACCTCCACTCTTGAGGTAGAAAAAGTTATTCTCTCACTTAAGCCATCTAATTGCAAGGGTGACTTCTGCCCAGCCCAGCTTATAAAGGATGCAGCGAGAGAACTTTCCCCTTTTATCTCCAAACTTAGCAATGCCTCATTTGCATCCGGCACCATTCCTACCAACCTCAAACAATCTTGGGTGCTCCCACTATTAAAAAAGCAAACCCTAGACGCACTTATACCAACCAGCTACCGACCTATAACTACAGTAGCCTGTTAAAAATACAGGACAATGTTGCCTACCTTCAAATCCCAAAATATCTGAACTTCACTAACTCTTAGGAGCTCGACAATCAGGCTTCCGCCCCCAACACGGAACGTAGACTGCCCTTATCGACCTGAAGACCGAAGTCGATGAGTTAAGGGACAAGGGGAAAAAAGCCCGTCTCCTTGACCTCTCGGCTGCATTTGACCTCGTGGACCACAAAGTTTTATGCACCCACCTAGACTCAGCTGCCCAGTTCTCCAAAGAGGCCAGAGTCTGGATCACGTCTTTCTTAAGTGACAGGACCATGAGGGTCTTCTTACCCGCAGCAGCGGCAGACCCCATCCCTATTACTTGTGGGGTGCCCCAGGGCTCTTGTGTCTCCCCTACATTGTACAACATATTCACTAAGCCCCTTTTTGATGATCTGGACCATTTTGGTATCACCTACACTAACTATGCAGATGATGCTCAGGTTCTCCAACCACTTTCTGGGGATTACGTTAAGGATTTGGCCTTGGTGAACAGAGTGTACTTCATCCAGGCAAGGATGGCGACCCACGGTCTATGCCTGAATGATAAAACTGAGCTCATCATCCTGGATACTGCCACCAACATCAATAAACTAGATCAGGTTCTCTCGTCTTTCATAAATCGATGGTAACCTCATCAAAGTTGCCAACCTTGGCTTCTACCTTGACTCCACTCCCTCCTTCACCAAAGTGAATTCCATGGCCTCAGCCACTGCCTACACTTGTAAGCTCATTAGAACCGGCAAACCCTTTCTCTCCATCCTGGCCAGAGCCCTCATCCTCTCTAGGCTAGACTATTGTAATGCCCTCTACATTGGTGCCAATAAATCAATTATCCAGAGCATTCAACTCCTCCAAAATAATGCCCCAAGAGTGGCCCTTGGTGTGGCTACAAGAACCCATATATCTGAGATTAGGCATCAAAACAACTGGCTCTCAACCCACAACAAAATCCAACTAAAAACTGCATCCCTTACCCACAAAGCCCAGAACAACGCTGCCCTCAGTTATCTCACGGACAGATTCTGCAGAAGAAACTCCAGCAGACCCATAAGACTAGCTAACACCAAATGCTTCACGATCCCCAGATTTAAGCTTTCGAAGGTTGGTGGCTGCAGTTTCCCTGTCTAAGCGGCCCAACTTTGGAACTCCTTGCCACCTTCAATTAGAGAATATCATACCTGAACTTCAGACTTAACTACATCAACTGGCTCAAGGCCACTGATCATTAGGCCTGCACGTCCCTCTAGCTGCTATACCAACCAGACAGTCTACCCACAGATTAACACACAGCTTGCCGGTTTTTGCTTACTCTGCATTGTATTTACTGACGAATACTTGTTTACTGTACCTATATATGCTCCTCAGTGTATTTATTAACTTATACTCGTTTCTGTGCATGTACTATTTCTGCTCATCATGTGTAACTTTTTGTAATCTAAGCTTTGCATATCCTTGTAATTTCTGCACCCTGATACCTACGGTTCTGTCGCGCACTACAAATAAACAAACCCAGATTTGCTCATGAGCAGATGTTGGGTTAAATTCCATTAGACCTAGAACAGACACTGTGCCTACAGTTATTATCCACAGAAGGGTCATTACACCCAGAGAAAGTGCCGGATCGGCAGCCATTAGCCCTGGGGAATCAAGGCGCTATATAGCCACTCACACCAGCTACACAACAGTTACTTCGTCTGCGAGCATTCCAGAGCCTGAACTATAACAAACGAGCTCCGGAGCAGCTACTGTGTCTACGATACCAAAAACAGACTAATTTCAAAAACAGATCTTTAGAAAGTCACGTACTAATTTCAACGTGATAATTACAACACAACAAATCGCAGCTTCGGCTGCTACCTCGTGCTTCAACGTACATTTCCAGAGGTCGCAAAAGGGCTCCTCTTACCAATATAACAACAAAGGGGCGAGAACGATCCGAGTTGATGGGTACTAAAAGGAAGGGCACGTAAATTACAAAAAAGTTGGATCGCATGCGCTCACCTAATGCTGCCCGGTCTGGCTTGGAAACGGAAACGAAAAAGGAGCGTTTGGCAAAGGGAGGCCTTATGTTGCTTTCATCATCAATTGGAACACACATTTAAAGTCCCTATGAGACCCGATAGCAGCGTGTGTGTCTTCAAAAATTTGCCGACACTTTATGAAATGCCTTTAAAAGGTCTTGACGTATTTATGAAATGCCGTTAATCGTCATGACGTTGACACGTAAGACTTCTACTTGTTTAGGAAGCGAATCATGGAGGAAGGAGCACTCCTTACCGTACACTGGAAGGTGTTTATTTTGTATTATCTGTTCAAAAGGCGTTTATGTTTTTCGAAAGTGTTTCGGAGCGCCAGGCATGTTAAGGTGCCGGTGGGTTTGTTTTTGCTATTTTGATTGTAGCAACAGCGAGTCTTTATGTGTCTCATTGGCTGGTAAGTATTATCCCTGGTTCCCTTCTCACCCCCCAAACCGAAGTGATTTATGGCCGCGCACGCCGAGTTTTTTTTTTTTTTTTTTTTTTTTTTTAGGGCAGATTTATTTATTTTTGGTGCAAATTCGACTGTCAGCGAGTTGGATTCATTGTTTAGTAAGCGTACTTGCATGTTTACCACCTCCAAATGGCAGTGGCTTTTTGCTGTATTCACGGGTGTTGTGGTGTGTAACTGGTTATGGATGGGAGATATTGTGATGTAAGTCAGTTTTGTATTGTATCTCTGGCCAGGAGTGCATGCTGATGTATGCATGATCAACAGCTCAGGAGAATGTTGAGTGAATGTTATGTGTGTTCTATGAATGTCATTTGGGCCCTGAGCTGGTAGTGCAAGGATGACCAGTGGGGGTCTGTTCTCATAATGTCCACTTGCGACTACCTGAACCTGTAATGTACATATTGAGAGTAACATAGTGTGTGTGTGTGTGTGTGTGTGTATGTACAATTAAGCTTCTTGAATTAAACTACATGGCTCCATGTAGGAAAGAAGGTTTCCTGGTACTCAAGGTATGTTATAATGGGTCTTTAATGTCCAGGTCCAGCTCTTCCATCAAACATTAGGATTGTAGGGGAAACACAGGATACAAGTATAAGGGAGAAAACACTGGGACAGCCCCACACCCCATCAACACCTTTGCTCACTGACAAGCCAACCGTCAATAATAGAACAGATGAACCTCCACATTCCACATGATGACACCCTCACCATTCCACAGCCTAGTTATGAGCCTATGCTCATAAGCATAGATTATAACACTTCTCCCTCCCTTGGGAAACAAACAAAGAACGAGGGAAAATGACCAGCATTGTACCCAAGTCATCACAAAACAAGCACTGAACTACAGAACACAGCGGCCGTCCATGTCCGTAATTGCAGCACCCAACATAAGGAAATCTTTCACTGGGCCAACCGGACCACTACCATAAATGCTCCACAGGCCCACACAGACCATCAACAAACCCCGCACCACCACCATGACCAAACTCCAGATCAAATGCCGAAGTAATTCCTAGGTTTCAAAATACCACCTAAAATTCCACCAGAAACTACACAAACCCCTCGATGGAAACCTACAAGGAACAAAAATAACAAATAATGCACTACCACCGTACCGAGCTGCACCTCAGAACCCAGAACTGCCACTCCCAGATCACGCAGTTCATTAGAGAACACAACTTCCTAACCAACCTATACCACCATCGCACAAACATCCTCCCACTCTGGTCTGCACCCCAGAGTCTCGGAACTGCCACCACCGAGCACAACCCAGTTCAACAGAGCACAACAAAAGCCCAACACCACAGAGGGACCAGGCTAATACTAAACAAGCAAACCACTCCACAGTAATCTTACAAAGAGAATAACCAAAAGTCCTACAACGCATCTGACTGAATATGGCTTAACAACACATGTTAACACGCCCCAACCAACCGGTAGAAAACAAATCTGGGGCAAACCCGTACAACGCCAAGGCACATGGCATGAGATTGAACTACCCTTGGAATTCGCTAACCTCTGACATGGCTATGTGCAAAAAAAACTGTACTCCCCACATGAAGCACCTATCATGCACACAACACCTCTTACATAGCCATGTGCATGTGGAAAATTCCCTACATGGCACTTAAGAAGACCAATACATACACTGAGTAGTAACCGTGTAATCACCACATAACACCAATGGAATGGTGGACCCACCAGCCTAAAATCGGAAAAGTAACAGTGTACTGACCACAGAACACCACCCGGTTTCGTGGACCCAATCCGACATCCACAACCCAAAACTGGAAAGAATGGACCCACAAGCATCCATTATTTCAGATTGACATCCCACAATACAACATTGTGAACTCTCCCGGATGTCACAACAATGACCTGCATGAAGGCACATAAAACTCGTATACGCCGCCGCCGCCGCCGCCGCCCACACACCTAATAAAACCTGAGTATGCACATACTCAAATACCTGAACAGCATATCGCGTGAAGCCATCCGGCCATCCACATTTATTATAGATGATGAGTAAGAAGCAATGGAAATGAAGCGACATAAATCCACCCGGACATCTACACCTAACACAGCCAAACACCAACCCCAAAGATTGGCATAAAAAACTTCATAGCCAAATTGACACTACATTCACCCACTCGCCTCACAAAACAACATGAAAACAAAACATCATTGTACATTTCATACAATTCACATTTCTTGGTACAATTTGCATTACAATTGCTTTTCATTACATTCCCAATGAACGTTGTCCCTTAGACCACCACCCTCAAGTCCAATATATTCCAGTCCTTAGGAAAAACCACCCGCCAGTCCAGCGTGTTACAGCCCCATTGTCAAAATTCCAATGCAACACACTGTGCTACGTAAAGATGAAAACATCACCCACATGTCCTTGCTTCCCACATCAGGAATAAACCCTCTAATCCATGGAAGCACCACCCTAAACAGTGAGCATAGAGTAACAGAATTTCAAAATATGGCTTAACATGGCAACTATGGCTTAACATGGACTATGAGGCCACAACAAAACACACCACTGGGAAGGGACAACGGCCTCACAACATTAGCCCCTTACTCTAACCGGAAGCTACACCTCGCACCCCTAAGAGTTGAGCCACGACATAAAGGACAACAACACACTGGCCCAAGACACTAACCTTGTCTATTAGTTACTTGATCTTCAAGTCCACACGGTTCATTGAAGGGCCCGAACACAAATCCAGGAAGTGAAGATAAGTGACACTACTTCCAGCGCCGGCACAAAAGTCCCCCTCGCACCTTTCACTGTCCTCTGCTGAACGTCCAAAGCCAGGACCAGGACAACGGAAATCACTTTTCGGAAGAGGGTACAACATTCCTTGCTGAGCGACCCCATCAGGACCAGTAGTATCCACAACACTCGACACCTTCAATGGAAAAGTGATTCCCACGGCATCACCACCACTGCCGTATTTCCGCATCACATGACTGCCATCCGTAGTATCCGGAAACGAGCTACGAAACTTGGCATTGATCTCAATGCTGACGTGGGCAGGACACAACCGAAAGGAACACCAACGGCCTTTGCAGTGATTGGCCAGATTAGTTAGAGGCGGGGACAACGTCATCATTCTTCCACCAACCTTCGACCTGTCAACAATGCTCCTGGACGTTGCTGAGCCCTCCGCGGACCTCGCGTGATGGCTCACGTCCGTATTCTTGGACGCAAAAGTCAGTCCGGAGGAGGAGCCTGGCACGCACAACTGCCGCTTGTCCGACAGACACCCGAGCATGCTCCTCTTCTCCATGCCCGAAACCAGCCGTGTGCCGCTTCTTCACCGCTCCCTCCAATAAGCCGCTGGGATCAAATTCGGAGCCTGGCTGGCACTACGCTCTGATTCCCAACCGCTCCTTCACACCAGCGGACGGAAATTCACTGCCACCAAGTGCTGGCAAGCGACTAAACCAGCTGCAAACACGGGCACAAACCTCCGGCGAGACCCGACAGCATCTGAACTGGTACTTGTTTGTCTACTAAGTCCCTGTCATGATGCCCGCTCCCGGGGAGCCGGTTCAAGCCTGGCGTCCCAGAAAGCGGACATCCAGTCCCCAAGGAAGGACCCAGCAACCCCATATAGGGGCCCTTTGGACAGTGTCCTGGCGCCTATGGTGCCAGGCTCATAAAAGACATCAGTCCTGGCGCCATAGGCGCCAGGCTCATTATGGGAATGCTTGGGTGCACTTACCTGATGCAGACCATGCTGCAGGATCCCGGCCTCCTTGAGGCCTGAAAGGAACTACTTTACCTGTGGGACTAATTTACCATCCGGGCGTGGTCGGGGAAGGATACATACCTGATTGGAGGAAGGATACATACCTGGAACTTCTTCCAAGGCTATTTAAACCCCACCCGAACAGCCACACGTGCTTCGCGTTGTTCTGCATCTAGCAGCTGGACGCTCACCGTGTCTGCTCCTGCATCCTGACTTCTGCCACGCCTGCCAGCATCCTGGATCACCTGCAGAAGAAGAGAACAGAAGAAGGAAAAGTCCTTACCTGCTAAATCCGCATCCCGGAGACATCTCGCCGACAATCCTGAAAAGGAAGACTTTAATTTAAAAGCTCATCGCGTCGATCGCTGCAGTGCCGCATTCCACTCACCTATACAGGGCGCCTCCATGTTCAGCAGCGATCATCCGGATTCGCAGTCACGCCCCAGCGTCTAGGGAGAAAAACACCAGAACAAAAGGTGAGAGAGAGAAGGGAATAAGGAAAGCTAAATCTCCATGTTAAGACTTACCTGTTGATTCATTCCCTCTTCATTTCGGGTCCGCGCCGCATCCTGGCATTTCCGGACCCCGGCCCCTAAGGGGAAAAAGACATCAGCGTTAATGAGCGAATGAAAAGACATTACCAAAAAACGCTCATTAAAGACTTACCTGATTTCTACAAGGATTTCACCTCTCATCTCGGGTCGGTGCCTGTTCCCCGGCATTCCGTACCCCGGCCCCTATGGGGAAAAAGACACTAGCATTAGTACATTAATGCATGCACACAAGGGGAACCTCTTATCAAAAAAACTTACCTGGAAGCCAAGCAAGTTTGGTTCTCACCAATCCGAAAATCCAGTGAAGTATCTGGATACCAACGCGCCCCTGCATCAGAAGCAGGATGGAGAGCTCGTCCTTCCAGACCCTTAGAAGGATACTTCTGCGAGCCAGACAAGCCAGATTTGGGGGCCCGGTCCAGTCCGTCTTCCGAACCCTGCGCATCACCTTAGAAGAGGTCACAGCAGCGCGAACCAGGCCAGCGCCTCTGTGGGAGTCAGGTGAGCGTAACAGTCCCATGCAGCGCTCCCAGCACGGAACCTGCAAGATAGACAGAGGTACCTGCGCAAACTAAACCGCTCGGGTGCGGGGCTTCCTCTGGGGGCAGTGTTCTCCGGTGGCACAGGGCTGCACCCCCCCCCAGCAGCAACGGTCTCCCGCTACAATCTCATCCTCGTCGCCAGTGTAGGAAAGAAGGTTTCCTGGTACTCAAGGTATGTTATAATGGGTCTTTAATGTCCAGGTACAGCTCTTCCATCAAACATTAGGATTGTAGGGGAAACACAGGATACAAGTATAAGGGAGAAAACACTGGGACAGCCCCACACCCCATCAACACCTTTGCTCACTGACAAGCCAACCGTCAATAATAGAACAGATGAACCTCCACATTCCACATGATGACCCCCTCACCATTCCACAGCCTAGTTATGAGCCTATGCTCATAAGCATAGATTATAACACTCCACAGCTGGTCTGTGTACATATGGATTAAGCCCTACCTATAAAACATGAGTGTATATGCCATCTTTCTTCACCTTTATCTGCACAACACGGCTTTCGCTGTTTGAACATCAATGAATTAGTCCAGTTTGAGTTTAAGCCCCATGTCAATCCCATCTTTACCACAACCTAGGGTGACCAGATTTAAAAGTAAAAAAACCGGGACAGGGAATCTAATGTAAAAGTAGGACTAACTCGTGAACATGGCTGTCAAGGCACTACGATTCAGTAGCGGTTGGAGAAGGGGGTTTACGTGTTACTTATATCACTCTTTTAACCCAAACTAACACTTGTAAAATGCAGCATTTATTCTGTGTGATCTGTGCCTGCCAGCCCTGAAGACCTACTACCAACAACCTTGACCACTGCAGTTTCCAATGGGAACATAATCTTGACAAAGGTGGACAGAGCTCCAATTTTCGGGACGTCTGGTCACTGCATGCTTGCTTCTTTTTCTGCTCTGCTGCACAGGCTCACATGGACTTGGATGCCTCTGGGGCTGCAGAGCCCTCCTGCGCCGATATATATGCCATCATGGAGCGGGGATGAGTGCGGCGACGGCCTGGGGCTCTGGATGAAGAGCAGCGACGGCAGGGGGCGATCACGCTAAAACATGAAGTAACTTGTCATGATTTTACTGCCTTTTTTCGAGATGAGCAGCATTTCTTCTGCTGTGTCTGGGTAGGACAGGCTTCTTTAATCTCCCTGTGTTGCCTCAGTGACTAGATGCCTGCATGTTCATGTATACTATGCTAGCATACAGTGAAAATGCAGACTCCTACGTAGTCCTGCCAAGATAACAACAGAGTATTTTGCCTTAAAACTAGCCATACTGTAGGCAGAGGTCTTCCATCTGTAAGGCGTGCCCCTCCCCCGTGGGGTGCGGCCACATGCCTGGGGTGGGGTCATGATCCAGAACGGCAAGAAAAAAAAAAGAATATATATATATATATATATATATATATATATATATACACACACAAGTTTTGCCTCACTTAACTGTGTATGACGAGCCACTGCCCCCCACCCCGCCCCATGCACATGCGTAGTCAGTGCAACGTGATGGGGCGTGGCCACGAAACAGGAAATAAACGCAGACTGGACACATGCTTTCCTGAATTTGGATTGCATGTCCAGGCTGCGTTATTGATTCCTGCTGGTGCTGCCAGTGTCTTCTTGCCCAGTAAGGGATTCTGCTTCTTGGCTCACCGCCAGACCATGGGTGGAGGGGGTGCAGAGAAGTGAGCGTTTCAGGCCTTTCCCGGTCCCTCTGCTCCCCCTGTGGACCCGCAAAGGCAGATTTGTGCAGATAGGAGGCAAGCATGGGGCTGGATCACTGCAATACTGGTCCCCCTCTCGCTCTGCGCCCCACCTTGGGGCCACAGGGGAGAGGAGGTGAGCGGGGACGCAAGCACACATTGCCAATGTTATCTGGCTCCCCAACGGTTGATTACTGGGCTCCATCAATCTGACGTGGGAGAGATGGATATCATACAACATCGGTCCCCCCTGCTTTGGCTGCCTCTCTGCCTCATCGCCCCTCTGGTCAATGGGCCGGCTCTTGCTGGGTCTGAGATCCAGCATCAGATGTCTGGCCGGATCTTGGGACCTGGCCTGCCTCAGCCCTGACCAGGCTTTACCAGCCCCAAACTTTGCAGAGGGAAGCTGGGGCTTGGTGACCTAATCTTGCTGTGTTCCTTTCCCCAGCCATCCCTTGCACATTTCCTGGCTCTGTTTGCTCATCCTACTTCTTTTCTTCTGTCCTGAAAGGGACACCACAGGAATCGATGGGCCATGAACATCACTAGGGTGGGGGCAGGGCGGCATCACTGTTGAAAGCATGTGAATCCTAAAAGTGTGAATCCTAAAAGTGTGCTATGCTATGTGCAAAACAGACTCACATAGACACAGGAATCATTTCAAAGCGAAATGCATCTTATTTTATGCATGACAAAATGCCACTAATCTCTAACATGCAGCAAAAGCAATCACTCTCCTCTAGCAATGAGCTTCAATATTCCCAACCCAACTGTCTCCTTTCTCTCTCAACCAACTGTGAGACAGCCCCCTCTAGCTCGCTGAACCTAACCTAACCCTCAGCCCCCTGAACCCGCAGAACAGAACAGCCAATGTTATACAGAGCAATGACGCTTTTTGTGTGCGTAGAAAGCATTCAATTTCAAACTGTGTGCATACTATATTTCAGCCAGCATAGCATATACTGGAACATATTGACATAACATGTTTTTTATTCTAAGAACGAAAACAGCAAGCATATCACTAACATTCTCTCTCGCATCGAGACAGTCCAACTTGCAAGAGCTAAAACAGTTCTCTGCAGTCAGCCAACCAAGGTTGTATCTCTGTGCTAAATTAAAACATTTACACGCTGTGTTCGACTGCAATGAATCCTCTCCTCACTCAGCTAAAAGCCTAATTCATATGGACAGAAAGCAGACCATATCTAGCACCTCGACACACTACAATGACTACTCTACAAAGCAAATATCGATCTATGATCAAACAAATGGATGCAAAATGAATGGATTATCTCATGCTAAACTATCCTAGATAAGTGCAGATTCACAAGCGGGCATTTTCCATGGTGGGCAAATTGCAAAAATGGGTCCCAAATACTGGTGGATAAAATAAAAAATAAAAATGATACTAAATAAATACAAATAAACAGACCCCATATTTATACAAGTCTCCGAAGACTGTTAAGTCCTAGCTTGAATTTCTTTTTGAATTGTGGTCCTGGACTAGGCCACAGATTGGCGGCGAAAACCACACCTGGATGCACATTGCACAGGGCCAATATAAACCTTCAGCACTTGACTCAACCAATGGTACATGGGGAGAAAAAAATCCTTGCCTGCGGGATTGGGTCAAGTGCTTCACTGGATTTATTTTTGCTGGGACACAGGTGGACACTGACGCTTGGAGTGATGCTGCTGCAATAAAAACAAATTGTTAGTCAAGTATACATGGGTCTACCTGAGACTTCAAAATTAGGAGTAGATGAGCAAGTGCTAAAACCAGCTCTTGGGTGTTAGGCATCAACTAGTAAACTGGGCCTAACACTGGGGAACCAGGTGAGAGTACACAGTGAACTGTAAATGCAACTCCCACATCAGACGTGAACTTTCAGTACCCTTTGGGTGCACCAACAAACTTGACCTCCTGTCAATAGGAACCCAACCTTTGGTATAAGTCTGTACTACACAGGTTGGTATTGTTGCTGAGCAGCCAGACTTATCTCAAGAGGGGTCAATGTGAGCAGTAGGGTTTTTAGATTCACAGTGACAATTATCCAAATAAACGCTTACACTCAAGGTTTCTCGATTAAACAATTATTAATTTAACAGTTTGAATAAGCCACCTTTAAGAAGGGGCAATATAACAGTAACAAACACATACACTCCTAAATACACACATAGTTTCTCTAAATCAGCAAGTACCCATTTGGGATGGGACACAGGCACTTCCTACAAAAAGATGTACTAAAAGTTTAAAAGTTGACTAAACCAAAGGGTATACAGATATCTTCAAAAATTATGTCTGATATCCAAATTTCATAAATGCAATTTACAATTTTTATTAAACATATAGAAATTTTAGCATTCATAAAATGATCACATTACATAAAAACTAGATAAAACGCATATAAAACATGAATAACAAAACACAAGGTATACAGAAATGTGGGTTCACTTTTGTGTTATCTATACCAGAATTCCGTGTGATTCTTCACACTGGAATTGTTTTCCTTATTCTGAAAGGTTTTAGAGAATAGTAGTAACCTTTAAAGTTGAATGTGTTTATCTAGTTTTTATGTAATGTGATCATTTTATGAATGCTGACATTTCTGTTTAATAAAAATTGTACATTTTATGTATGACATTTGTATATCCGACACATAATTTTTTGGGATGTCTGTATACCCTTTGGTTTAGACAACTTTTAGTACATCTTTTTATTTATTTATTATTATTTTTTTTGGTGTAGAAAATATATATTCACCGTGCGGTAAGGTGTAAGATCCGACAGCATGGTATTTGCTGTTTGAGAATATTACACAGCCACTTCCTACACCCTCAGGTGACTTTAATAGCTAGGACACGGTGGACATTAATAGACAAGGCATAAAATAAGCAGTATCCGATACCGCTGGTTTGCCTTTAATTTAGAAATCATGTCACAGCAACTGCGATATGATTTATGCCGCTGAATTTAAAGGCATAGATCACTGCCTTTTTATTTAAACTCTGCGCTCGGTGCCCTGATAGTGTGCAGGCAGCAGTCGGAAGCTCCCGGGCTGGACTAAATACATTGAATCAATGTATTGCCTAGCGCGGGTGCAACGTTGAAGTCACATGGAGATGAGAATACGAGACTACAGAAGGAGCACCCCAGCGCCACTCAGACCCGCTTCAATCCAAGGTAAGGAGTCATGCTGGGTACTTAGAGAGGGGGGTGCAGGCCTTCTGCGAGCCCCTTGTCTATGGGGCTGGGTGTTAGCAAGTGGCCGCCGGCTAGGAAAAAATATTTCTCCTGCCTGAATATTTAAAATGCCCTCTGCAAGCAGGCTATGTTATTAATGCATGCCTGGGTGCTTAGGAAGTGGCTGCAAATAAAATTTCTCCTGCCTCGAACGGGCGGAAGAAATATTATTTACTGCCACTTTCTAAACACTGAGGCCCCGCACACAGCCTGCTACAGAAGGCCTTTTACATTTTCTTTCAGTCTCATGATTAAAGGTGCCACAATCGCTTTAATCACGAGACTGAAAGAATATTCAAAATGCCCTCTGCAAGCAGGCTGTTATTACTGCAGGCCTGGCTGCTTAGAAAGTGGCAGTATATAACATATCTCCTGCCCGAATGGACGGGAGAAATATTTATTGCCACTTTCTAAGCACCCAGACCCCGCACTAATAACACAGCCTGCTACAGAAGCCTTTTCCCATTGGAAACTGCAGTGGTCCTGTTTTTTTTTGTAGTAGGTCGTCATATCTGGCAGGCAGGAATGCACAATCTCGCACAGAAGAAATGCTTCATTTTACAAGTTAAGATTGTGTTAGTTTGTAATAAATATGTGTTTCTTTGAACAGTTAGTCCTACTTATGTTAGTTGCCCTGTCGCAGTTTTTTTACTTTTTAAATGAGGTCACCCTATGGTGGCCTGATGGGCCTTACAAAGACGTTCCATTACAAAGACGTTCCAAAATGGATCAGGTTTAACTGGAACCCTGGCTTTCTGTCTCGTGATTAACGTGCTTGTGGCACCACCTGGGTGCTTAGAAAGTGGGTGGAAATTATTACCACTTTCTAAGCAGCCAGGCCCGCACTAATAACAGCATGGTGCTGCTGGGGCCTTTAAATATTCCTTAAGTCTTGTGATTAAGGTGCCACAAGCACTTCAATCACAAGACTGAAAGCCAGGGTTGCAGTGAAACCTGATCCATTTTGGAACGTCTTTGTGTGGCAGATAAAGCACACTGCTATCCATCTAGATGACGTGCTAACATTCTGGGACCAGTTTCAAATTAGTAAGTAGCATATGATGAAATCACAGGAGATGTCACATCAGTTTTACCCAATGAAATGACAAAGCAATAATCTGGGGGTTAACAGCTACCGATTATCACTAAACAGCCAGGCAGAAGGAAGCTGAAATCCCACTGAAAAGCTATACATCCTATATAAATTCTATGTCGGCAAGTGCCTGCTGTTTAGGAACCAGTGTGAAAAGGCAACGAGGTGATCACCCCAAGGGAAGTGACGGCTGGAAGGGCTCCTGCAAGTGCAGCTTTTAAGGCATTAAGCCCCAGAACAAAAGTATATAAAGATAAATATAATGCTGTGTTATTATATAACACTACAAACCGGCAACATGGGGCTCGTTGTTAGCAAGTGGCTGGCAGTAATATTTCTTACCCGTTCCACTGGGACAAATATTTCCAGCCACTTAAGCACATTGCTGTGGCTAATTAGTTGCTCTTAGTCTGTTTTGTAGACATTGGAATGTGTCTGTAGAAGAAGATAACCGGCAAGTGGCCTACACACTGACTTTGACAACAAAGGAAGAGTTACCCGAGAGGAAAGAAAAGCATAGCCCATCTTTTTATACTAAAAAATAAAATCATCTATTGTGTTTGGTGCCATGGGCAGCACTTTACGAGAATGGAACAATATTTAAAAGACCTTTTGCAAGCAGGTTGTGTTATGGGGCTGTCACTTGTAGTCTTATATTCAGGGTGTTGCAAATACTCCCCCAAATGTGGTTGCTTCGAGTGATTTGTGTTCTTTGCAAATAAACAAGCATTTTGTGGTTCTTGAAACACAAAACAAATAAGTGTACTAATGGAAGGTATGTGATAAGCTGCTTAAATTGCTGGCAAATTCTGGCTTCACTGCTTAACCAAACTGTGTGATCCGGGGCAAATCATTTGACCCAACCCAGTCACACCAGTGTGCTGGCAAGAACAGAAATGTGCATTCAGTGGTGGCCTGATGGGCATTACATTGCACAGTTTGTTGCTAACTTGCCACTCAGCACTTCCCACAATGCTGTGGAGTCACAAAATTCAGTGCCTGTGTGCCATAGGTTTAGAGAAGGGATATCTGACCTCTTGGGCATCCTGATTTTTCTGTTGGCTTTTAGGTGTCTGGGACGGCACTCCCTCTTTAGATCATTTATTTTGATCTTTTAAATCATCTCAGTTTTTGCTGACTTGCAATAAGCCAGACCACAAGGATGATTACATGTTAACTTGCTGGGCCCATTTGTCTCGCAGATCAGACTTTACAGCACTAGTAACTGGTAGGTGCTGCATCAGGGCCTCCCTGACCTGGGCAGACCAAGAGACTAGCATTTGGTTCTGCAGAATAAGATAACAAACTCCTTGCAGCTGCTGTCTTCATCTTGGGTAGTTGCTTGTGACTATTTTATGATAAACACTAGCTAAATGAAACTTGATAAAATAAAAATGACACATGCACAATTGCATCTTTATTGATGTCTCTTTGACAATTTGATACACTATGCAACACTGACTGCTGCATGACCCAGCTGCACACAGCCTTGAACTGAAACATGTTTTTATTTATGTGGTCCATTCATGCAGTGAACCATTACATTTTACAGACGCTCATTGCACTGATGTATTACTTCAGAGGTATATAGAAATGCTGTAGTCTTGGTAATTGTATGCCTTGTGGTAAAACTAACTTCTGGTCATTTAAAATAGGAGTACAAAATTGCTAATCAAAAATATTTTAATCAGAAAATTCTGCTAATCCGTTTTTGAAAACTAATTTGTCTTGATGGTACATTTAGAGCAATACTGAGATGAGTGTCAAGGAAAAGTGTTAGTAGAATTAAACAAGAGATCACACACATATTCTGAAGCAAGTAAGTACTTTTGAACCCACAATGCAAAGTAAGTTAACCCCTTCCTAGAAGGAAAGGTAAAGCACAAGGTCAGCGGTAAAGAGTCATTCCGGGAGCCAGGCCAGCCAATGTCAATTGGGCAAAAGTCTAGGTGAGCTGAAGCACTTCTTGCAGGTAAGTAAAAGTCTTGCACAATGTTTTGGAAGTATTTGTAGAAAAAGTAGAATCAATGTAGGGCTGCAAGCTATTAGGCTTGTGAGAAGTGGAAGATGCAAGCAACTCTATAGAAGCAACCAAGACAAGTCTGAACTGAGAACAAGTAAGGCTACACAACAAGAGGTAAGTTCTCTTAGATGGTACAGTACCTTTGGTTAGAATAAATAGTTCCAGCTGGCTTCTGTTCTGTGCAACTCTGCAGATCCTGTTGTTCCTTGGCCTCAGTCGTGGGGACAAGAGGGAGGACTTCTGGTGACTCCTGCAATGAGACTGTCAGCAACAGCAAAGGGTAAACTTAAATTCAGCGGCACTTCGCAGTTTCAGCTCCTCTGCACAAATAGCACCACTGTGGTTCTCGGCTACCAGTTTGGACTTTCCTCGCATCTGGGGTCCAGCACTCTGTTGAGGTGGCTCAGGCTGGCCAGTCCTGCTTTCTGGTAGTCTGAAGGATCTTCCTGGAGTTTTAGTCCAACTTAAAAGTGATGAAATCAATTTAGTGTTCCTCTCCAGCAGTGGAAGTACAGCCAACCCCGAGAGGATGTCCAAACAAGTTCACTTTGGAGTTGATTGGTCCCACCAACTCAAGGGGAGAAGTCGTCCTTGCAAGGCTTCTCTAGTCGAGGCGAATTCAGAGCTACAGCACTGCAGCAGGGCTTCACCCTGCAAACCAACGGTCCAGGAGTTGCAGCAGGCATCTCTTCCAAGTTCTTCTTCGGATTCCTTCATCCAGTGGTCGACTCTGCTGTCCAAGCAAAAAGCCTTGCCTTTTATACAGGAGTCTCCCATTCATTCCAGCCTGGCTGCCAATCAAACAACAGGGTGTTTGTCCTTGCCGGACAGCCAGCTGATCACATCACCTTTTTGGGTGCATTCCTGTAACCCAGGGGATTAAGCGCAGGGAGTTTTGGGCACCTCTCTCACTTCTTGCCCCTGCCAGACACTCTGGAGCCAGAAGCGGGTTTCACTCATGAATCCCGCCGAAGACAAAACGAACAAAGGGACCCAACCTGGTTTGGTGCGCAGAGTAAATCTCAAAAAGGTCCTTTCCAGCATATATGGGGGGAAAAGTAGACCAGGGCCATTTTGACAAAAAATGGTACCCAAGGGTGCTTTATTGCAGCTGCGAACGCAGCCGTGGAAAAACCCACACTGCTGGATTGCTGGAAGTTCAAAGTAAACCACTGCCACCAGCCATTCAATGAGAAAAGAGTAACATAAAATGTTATATGAGAAACTAGACAAAGGGGATACTAAGTAACACCTCCAGCACCCTACTGTAAGACAGTGTCTGCTGGGTCTAGTAATTTCACTTCAGTGCTCTTGGAAACAGTAGTTTATTCAAGAGCAGGTATTTAGACCTTTGGGAAATCTAAAAGACGTACGTGTCATGGCATTGAAGGTGCTGTGTGCCACAATGTAAAAAAGATGACGCCTATGGAATTTGTCAGACTCCAAAACCATAAGAAACGCAGAGTTCAAATCACAGAAAAATACATCAGGCAGTGGGAAACGGGGTCTCGCACTCTCCCAAAACTCTGCAAAGAAAAGTATATAGCCCACTCTGCAAAACAATTCAAAGTTTGGTGAGGTTTGTTCCAGGGGGGGCAAAGTTATAGGGGGGGTGCCAAAATGTCTTTTTTTTCCCCATAGACTGAATGGGGGAAAAAGCGTTGCTCACGCCTACAGCCCAAACCGCTGGATGGATTTTCACCAAATTTGGACCAGGAGCAGCGGATTGGTCCGAAAGCGTGCTTTTGTAAATTTGGTGAAAATCCGTCCAGTAGTTTTTTCTAAAATGACCAAAAA
Source organism: Ambystoma mexicanum (assembly GCF_040938575.1). Taxonomy (NCBI): domain Eukaryota; kingdom Metazoa; phylum Chordata; class Amphibia; order Caudata; family Ambystomatidae; genus Ambystoma; species Ambystoma mexicanum. The sequence continues at coordinate 1,126,887,259 of NC_090935.1, read as the reverse complement.
GTAGGTCACAAAAAATTAGTGATATCTATGTCCGGTCCGCGGACACACTTCCCTGTTCGGTCCGCGGACAGTGTCCTGATTGGCTAATCGGCCTGCGTCATGCCCGCGGACATGCGACGTGTTCGCTGATTGGATAGTTAAGAGCATGAAGTGCGTCAGATTTTTGGAAACGATCGCCATCTTGGATTTCCGCACTTCGCTGCTGTCCCCGGACATCGCGGTAAAAACATATTAAACACAACATTGCAGTTGTCAAACTTATGAAATAATCTCTGGGGAAGTGAGGGGGGGGATGAGGATGGGATATGGCTGCAAGAAGCAAAAAAACAGGTGTTTTTTTCCACGAAAGTCCGCAAACAGTTTGGATGTTCACGAACAGTCCTGTGAAAGTTCGCAGACGCCTCAGCATTAAAGGGTTGGTGAAATGCAGTTTTGGATGGCTTATAACTTTGGCGCCACTTAATCGAACTGCATGAAATTCTGCATGTATATTCCTGACCTGATTCTGAGAGAGTATGTCAAGTCTGGTGGGATTCTGTAATGAGGGGGCAAAATTAGAGGGGGGGGTCCCAAAATAATGTAAAGGCTTATAAATGAGGTGCCATTTGACAAATCTACACTTCATTTGGCAAACTGATAATAGATCTAGATGTACATGTTTTTGCGAAGTCTGGTGGGATTCTGTTAAGAGGGAGTAAAATGAGAGGGGGGTCCCAAAATATTGTAAAGGCTTATAAATGTGGTGTCATTTGACAAATCTACACAAAGGTTTGCAAAACGATTATAGATGTTTTCGTGAAGTCTGAAAGGATTTTGTCAAGTGAGGCTAGGTTATATGACGATTGTATGTGCATACATTTGACACTTTTGAAAAAATAAAACGTGGGTGGATTTCCAGTAAACATGCGTAAGGAGCATTGGCAAGGACCTACAAGCATGGTTTTGCAAATGTGCCAGTGTTATATTATTTGACAATTGTCATAATGTAGCTACAAAAAATAGCGGTATACCTTTAGTGACTGAGGGGTAGCCTGTGGACATGGGCAGTGGCCAAATTGTCCGGTCATGGAATAAGGTCATGATCCAGACAATCTAGCTAGTGGCCATGACCACAAGGGACAAAAATATAGGATTCAAGTGGCCATGTTCACCTGGGACTGGCTTTGTGGTAAAGTTATTCGAAATTAAGATAGATCTGAAAGGGAAGAAAAATGTGCTTGTGGCAATATGGTCATAGGGTTCTCTTTTTGTCTTCTGCAGGCTGCAATGGAAAGCAAAGAGGTGCCATGTATGGAACCCTCGCCTTCCCTTTCCATTGTGGCCATCTTGGAAAAGGATTTTCCTTCCTACACCGGGACGCCGCAGGTGTCCCGGTGTAGGAAGAAAAATCCTCTTTTTTTAGCACCCCGGGTTCCCGCTTTCGGAACCTGGGGTGCTAATGGCCTTCATCCCCCATTTCAGGGGCTGGAATGGGGGGATAATGGTCCAGAGACCTCGTTATCCACCCTCGCTTCGCTTGGGCTGCTGGGCCGGTAGTATCCACCAATCCAGTCCCTGGAACGGAGGATGAAAGCCACAATATTCCCATTAGCATAACACAAAATGCAAATGGAAATGTTGGAAAATCTTCTTGAGACTATGTACTTTACTGAGAAATATAAAGTAGATGGAGTCTATACATGTTTTTTTAGTTCTATTTTTTAACTGTGAAAGGTGGATCCTAAAGGAATATGTCTTTTGTTGTTTTTGGATGTATTTTTTTGGCAGGAGAGCTGAGAACGAAAGGTGGGGAGGGAAATGAGGTAAGAGGAACCAAACACTGAAATGGAGGGGTAGGTGGACAAGGGGAAAATGTGCGTGTGTTATTTCTAAGGAAGGGGGCAGTTTTTCTCATGCTCCTTGATTACAGCAGTGGTGGTGGCTCTTGGGGAGGAGGGATGGCATTAGCTGATGCCATTTTAAGATAAATAGCAGTTTTACTAAAAGTATGTACTGTGTACTAGATTGTTAATGGATAATGAGTAGGAATAGGTGTTGGAGCTGTGCAAGGGAAATTTTGAAGATGAAAGTTCCTAGATCAGTAGAAAATGCAGTTCTGAACTGTCCGCAAAGCAGAGATCTTATCATGAAGTGCGGACGGGTTCTCGGACACGTCATGCCGCATGCCAGCGTATGGTCATGTGGCACTGTCCGGAAGGTCCGCTATGAAGTCAGATGTTCGTAGACGTTTACGCATGTAAAACTAGTTGAATTAGTTGCAAAAAGTGTATAGAAGTGTTAAAAATGATTCCGGAAGGTGGGACATGGCAGAGTTTTAAGGTGACAACTTGTAAATGGGACACAAATATTGCTATATTGGGTAAGTATGATTTTACTAAATTGTAGGAAAATAGCATGCACTGGTAAAAACCCATGAAATTCACTGAAAACAACTTTGTTAAAGGGATGTTATGGTTAAGTTGCACTAATAAAAACCTATGAAATTCAATTAAAAACTTTGTTAAGGGGACGTTATGGTTAAGTTGCGCTACTAAAAACCTATGAAATTCAGTGAAAAAACGTTGTTAAAGGGACGTTATGGTTCCAAGTAAAACTGAAAAACCCCTGAAATTCGCAAGTTATGGTAAGCTAAGCAACCATAACTCGCACCACCACAGTGCACTGCTAAGACTTAACACCCAGGACATCAAAGATGACATCACAAATTACTCCTACATTCCTGCCTCCGTTACTTCACCTTGACAATTTAAAGACCGCAGTAAATCAGCATATAGTTGATCTGGTGAATTTGTAGGTTGGTGCCAACTTGTAAATGGTACACGTTTTTGTGCTTATTGGGTATGGTGTATGATTTGTGGTGTTGCCAGCGAGAGTTTCTTGGGTGTGGTGAATGGTCGAACTAAGTGTTAGCTGCTCATAATGATAGTCTGTCATGCAGGTAGACCTTTAACAGATTTTGTTTAGGTCACTGAAAGTGTGTATTTTAGTGCAGTGATTTGTAGTTGTGGGAGTTTACGTGGTTTGATGCCATGTTAGCTAGAGGTGGACTGAAACGAGGTAGTTTACAGGTTGATTTGTGACATTGCGGGGTGGATTTGTAGTTTTGTATACTAAAATGGGCAAACTTAGTTAACGACATTTGTGCTCTAGCATAGAAGGCAAAGATGGAAAGTGACGGCTGCAAATTCCCTTGAGGTTTTCCAGTACACTATCCATAAGTTTAACTAGACTCCACCCTATAGTAATAACACCCATCTTACACACAAGGGATACATCCTGGGTTAATCAAAACCCTTTTCCTAAATCCTTTGGAAGCATCATGCAATAACTCCTCCTGAAGTTGTCTGCAATAATCATTCACAATTCCAAACAAATCCTAAAGTTGTTATGGAACCATCCTGTAGTAACCCCATCCATCCTAAAGTTGTCATGTCGTCATCCTGGAGTAACCCCCGCCCTGAACTTCTCATGGGGGGGTTCATCCTGCAGTAATGTCCTCCCCTTATGAGGCTGTCATGGGGGTGTCATCCTGGAGTAATCCCCACCCATCGTGGATGACACGCAACTATCTTTCAGGCTACCCCCAGCGGCGTACTTCTCCTCGCTCATATCTGACTGTCTGCTATTCAGTCATGGTGTGCTGCAAAACGACCTCTGGCTCAACGCCAGTAAGACAGACCTTTCGCATTGGGACCCCTGCTCACGCTTTCCCACTGGCAGGCCTCCCTTGGCCCTCTGCCTGCACCCACCTGCAAGGCAAAAAACCTTGGTCAGTTTAGACTCTACTTTCTCTTCTCACATTTTGAACATCTCTATATCCGCTTCACCTCCTCAGAGGTACTTTACCTTTTCTTACTTTCCCAGCAGCTCACTGTCTCCAGAGCCCTGGTCCTCTCTAGGCTGGACTATTGCAACAGCCTCTTCCTCAACCTCCCTTCTGCCCTGCGCCCTCTGCAACTCATCCAGAACAGAACGTGAGACTTATCCTTGGCCTCAAGCCCAGGGACTGCATCGCTCCGGTGCTGAAATCCCTTCACTGGCTCCCCGTGGTTCAAGACCCTCTGCATTTTCCACAAGGCTTTCTGGGGCCTACCTACCTGCAATGCTGCCTACCTAAATACTGTCCCTCATGAGCCCTCTGCTCATCTACCTCCAACCTTCTGCGAGTGAGCTGGTTCACCAAGCAGAAATTTGGAGGGAGATCCTTATCCTCAGCAGGTGCCTCCCTCTGGAATAGCCTCCCTGCTGCCCTGTCTTGAGCCTGATCTTCAGTTCCGAAAACTCCTCAAGACCTTCCTCTTCTCCTCTTCCTTCTCTCCCTCTACCCTGCTAACCTAGCTCTGCTTTTTCCCCCCTATCTCCCGCCTCTCCCTTACAGTTTGCTGACTGGCTGCCTGGTGTACATCCGAGTCGCACAGGTCCTGAGCACTCCCGCCAGTCCTCTCCTGCACTTGCCTCAGGGCCCTACACTCCACCCACCATCACTGCACTTGAGAATTAACCCATGAGAGTGGCTCTGCACTCACCCCAGTCTCCACCGACTGGGTGCACTTTGGACCCCCCCCAACCTCCTTGTGACCATCTTTGCACTTGATCTGTACGCACTATGCCTGAAGATGGTCTGTCTGTTCTCCCTTGTCTTCACCCTTAATTGCACTGGTAAAACTGCAAAATTGCAGTAAGGCCTATTTGCTGTATCTCAACTGTTAATTTGTATGCACTTACACTGTCTGTGTAGACTATTATCGTCTCAGAATTTCAAGGGGGCTATGAGCGACTTGTTTTTTCCCCATGTCCCCACCTTCCTTGAGCGCTTTGAAACACTTGCCTGTGTATAGGCGCTATATAAATAAACAATACCATACCATCCTGAAGTTGTCATGGGGTCATCCTGGAGTAATACAAGATCATCACTGGAAGTAATCAGATCTTATCCTGGAGTAGTTTCTGTGATAACTCTAGAGTCATCTCATTTAAATATTTTGGCCTATACACATACTTCAGGATGGTTCGGATGATCTCCCTGAACTAGCCAAGGATGACTCTAGGATGGAGTCACCGGATGACTCCAGAATTATTCCACGAAGGTCTTCCTTTTTGACTTGGGGAGGAAGATCTTCCTTTTTGACTTGGGAAGCATCATGAACATGGATCTGGAAGAAAATAATGCACTCAATTCATCCAAATCAAACTGGAAAAAGATATGTCAATGAAAGACCCAGAGCCAGGACACTTATGATACACCGTCAATTACAGATTGTTAAAGGTACCGAGAACCAGGCGGTGCAAGTCCATGTTGGCGCACTCAATGAAGCATAAAGGTGTAAGGAGGGGGGCAAGATTTTCAGCAGTAACATCGGGGCAGGACAAATTGGCCCCAGCAGGCCACCACATTCGCAACAAGGCAGGATCTAACTGTACAATTTCATAAGGAGCGCCAAATATCCGTAAACATTGCAATCACCCTCCCTAGCTGTAAACGGCTGTCCCCCAAGTCGAGACAATAAACAGATTATTGGACCAGTCCACAAAACCAAGCCTAGCCTTCCAATTTGGTAGCTTTCCCCTGATTGAAATTTTGTAAATGCTACCAGTCGTTTCCCAGGAAGACGTACAAGTGATATGATATTGAAAGAGATGAACCCACTTTTTGAAAAAAAATGCAAATAATATTTTTCAACTGTGTGACTGTGCCATACTTGCAAAATAATGTATAAGTATGGCCAGTGGAGAGACAGTTGCACAATTCTATTTGAAATGCAGACCCTCCCCTCGACAAAGACATGTAGTAGGTATCCCCACAAGAAAAAATCTAGACTGGAGACCCGAGAACGAAGGTATTAAATTGCCTGCTCTCACGCGGTAAATACGCTTGTTTCAAGTTGTAATACTGTAAACACTCGAGCACAAGGCTCAATTGCCTATTGTGGATGCCAGGAACAAACGCCAACCTCCAGCTGTACCCCAAATGCAAAACACTAATTAAAAATAAAGTAATAACACTTACTAGGACCAATGGTGTCGCTCAACACTAATATACGCACTCGTACCACAACTGCAGCAGATACTCCAGCTTTACACAAAAAATTACATGAAATAAACTCTGCTTAATGCTGGTTGACCAAGTAATAAGCAGGCTGTCTCCATCTCCTTGTCTTTACAGTGTACTGTCACTTATTGAGGCAGGCAGTTGGAATATATAAATATAAAGCTAGCTAAAGAAGTGGGCAGGGGAACCTTAATTTAGACAACAAAGTTGGTCTATTGCATGAACCACATTGGACCCTGGAAAATGCTTTCTTTTCAATTACAGCTAAGATGCTAGTAGACAGGCCACCGATCATCCACTTAACAAATAAGCTTCCCTCTAAACGAGACCGCCATGGATGCCGTGCTGGTGGATTAGGAGTTGTATAATTCAGATTTTCCATTCTAATGGTCAGGAAAGTCCTAATTCTATTAAAGACATGGAGGTGAGGTATTATGCTTTCTCTTCCTTTACTGAAAGCTTGAGCAGCCTTTATAAAGAAACATTGAACAATATGTAAGAAAAGAACTACAACTATGAAAATGTAGTCTTTGAACTTGAAAACGCTATGCCCTTAGGCATGTCACATGTAACAGTCCACTAATCACGGTGTGTCTGCCATCACCGCCTGGTTCTTCCTCACAACTTCTTCTGACTCGCTGCAGCCCCCTGATGAGACAATTCGTCTTGACTACTGGTAGAACGAAACTGGAACTCTGAATGAAGCGCTGTTCTCAGAACCTGCAAACTCTGCCACTGCTGTGCAGCTTCGTCCCAGAGGGCACTCAGGAGCGTGTTAGTTTGGTGTCTGCTCCTGCACAGATGAAATAAGGAAAAGCCACAATCAACTTTCAGACTAACTGCGGGTGGGCAATCGAAGCGCTGCCTCGTTTCCTAGCTGTGCCTCTTGCGCTTGCAGTCACCCTGCTTCTTGCCCTACTGTGCCCTTTCCTACACAGAAATGAGTGATTGAACGGGTGGGATAATATAATGTCTTTAATAGAATGGACTTTCCTGCCTGAACGCTAGTATGCAAAATATGAATTCTATGTCAAGACCCAGAGGCTCGTATTATGCTTGTTCAAAGCTTACTTACCAACAAAACCACTTGCTCAACAGGCTTAAAATAAAAGTCTTAATAGTGAACTCGCTCAACCAGACGGCCTTGAGGATGCCTTGTAGTGTAGCCCCGCTAGCAAGTTTTAGATGCCATGGCTCCTCATGTAGAATATGCCACAAAAAGGGAGATATCTATACCTGCTTCCGGCATAACCCATCTCACCCGTATGGCTGGGATGGCACTGAATACTGCTTTGAATGGTTTACGGAGTGCAATGAAAAGACTGCACTCTCCTTCAGGCTTGATGAGCACATCTCCTTTAGGCATCTGACTGGACAGCGCTTCGGCTGTTCTGGAAAGGTAGCTGTTCTGATGAAGGTTTGTGTCTTCCGTCTAACATGAAAGGTGACTCCCCCTAGACCAGTGGTCTTCAAACTTTTTGACCCCGAGCCCCCCCTAAGAAAAATTTCTCCGGCCCAGGCCCCCCCTATACACATGTACTCCAAAATGTTACTCGGTTGCGAACGGTTATCGCGCGCTGGAGTATAATGGTGCCCCCAACGAAGGAGTGCATGCCACACACCACGTTGTTTCAAATGGTTGGGAGAATCACTTTCTCAGCATCTGTAAAAGGCTTCTTGTTTTTGCCAAGAAAGTACGCAATGTGGTAAGATGCTTTCAAAGCATTTGCAGGTACAGATGCCACACTTTTAACAGTCTCCTTTTGCTTTTTCATGCCTTGCAGCTGCCGTACGAAGAAATCCCTGGTCTTTTTTGCTAAATCGGCATGTTTGGTTTCCAAATGCCGCCTTAATTTTGTTGGCTTCAGGCTGTCATTTGCTAATGTAGCACCACAAATCACACACTGCGGCTTCACTTCCCCAGCGACTGTGATGCATGTGAACCCAAAGTCCAAATAAGAGTGATCATATTTCCGTGTTTTTGCATTTCTTGTGTATGTTCCCACCTCTCCTTCCGCTTTACGTTTCAGATCCCTACCATCTTTGGGCACTAGAAAACGATCCATCGAGAAAAGGAGCCTGAACCTGTCGAAAGATTTCAAACGGTTTTAAAAAAGTAGAAATGCACCCCAAAAAAAGCATAAACATGGCAAACACCACTTGCAAAGAGTTGAACTGAGCCATGTGAAAATGTTGGGGTTGGTGGGAAACACCCCATGCAAAAAAGGGTCAGAAATATGGGGTGGGGAAAAAAGGAGGGGAGATTTTAAAAAAGCAAAAATTCAACAAAAAACGTTCTGAAAAGCTTGGGAGTGGGGGAGGGAAACCCCACACAAAAATGGGTCCGAAACACTGGTTGGATAAAATACATTGGTACAAGTCTCAGAAGTGTAGTAGTTGAATTTGCAGTAGTGACAGATGTGGTATTACATACCATTTGGGGATTTTCCCTAGAGCCAAGAACCTTAGTTATGGCCAAGTGCCATCAGTTTGTAGGAGAGGCTTTGCCGAAAGGAGTATCAACCTCAGAATTGGGAAAGAAAAAAGGTACCACCAAAAGTTGAAAAACATTCTCCAAAAGTCAGTAAATCATCTGTCAAACAGGACCAACACTGAAAACGAACCTGACTTCATATCCAGAGAAATAAATTTCAAGCTGCAAGTTACTACCAGGCATGAGAAGTCACTCACCACTTCAATTCGCCAAATGCACACCATATATATACTCCCCATGATCACTCGCTATTGGCGGGTGAAGGTTGAGAGCCCTGGTTTAACCAACACATTTTTTCCAGAACGAGGAGCATTGCGCAAGCTAGGGATCCAATGGATGACTGGAAACACAGCCATGGCAAATGAAGCAGGACCGGTGCTGCATTAACAACGCGGCTCCCCCATGGCAGATTGCTGGGCTCCAGCAATCTGCCATGGGGGAGCCGCGTTGTAAAAAAAAACACCAGCAGAGCAGTTCCGGTCCCCCGCTCGCCTCCTCTCCTCCATGCATGCCCCCCAATGTGGGGGATGCAGGGAGAGAGGGGCGCAGGGGGACCGGTGCTGCATTAACAACGCGGCTCCCCCATGGCAGATTGCTGGGCTCCAGCAATCTGCCATGGGGGAGCCGCGTTGTAAAAAAAAAACACCAACAGAGCAGTTCCGGTCCCCCGCTCGCCTCCTCTCCCCCATGCATGCCCCCCAATGTGGGGGATGCAGGGAGAGAGGGGCGCAGGGGGACCGGTGCTGCATTAATAACACGGCTCCCCCATGGCAGATTGCCACGGGGGAGCCGTGTTAAACATAAAGCGGAACGAGTCACTTACCTCGGACTCGTCGGCGGCGGCGGCAGCAGCAGCAACAACAACAGGGAACACAGGACACCACAACGCAGCCTGGACGCGCGATCCAAATGCAGGAAAGCGCGCGTCCAGGCTGCGTTTATTTCCTGTTTCCATGGCCACGCCCCCACCACATCGCACTGGCTGAGCATGTGCATGGGAGCCAGTGGCTCCCCATTGCACATGCTCAGTTCAGTGCGGCCAAAAAAAAAAAAAAGCGTTACTCGTTTTCTTTTCTTTTGGAAGGCATCACGCGCCCCCCCAGGCATGGTGGCGCGCCCCCCAAGGGGGGCGCGCCCCACAGATTGAAGACCTCTGCCCTAGACAGAAGGATTTGCTGTCCACCTCCAGAGCTCTTACATCAGATACTCTCTTGCAGGCTACTAAGCAGCGTAGCATCGTTAACTTGGCTGAAATAGCCTTTCTGGTCAGGGCACTGTTATCCAGCCAACCTTGGAAAAGCTGGAGGATGGTGGTTACATCTCAGATACGCGATTACTTCAGTGTCGGAGGCTGCATGGTAGTCACTCCTTTGAGCAGCCAAACTACTAGCGCGTGCTTGCCGACCGGGGCATTGTTGATTTGATCATGTCCTGCGGAGATGGCGTACCTGAATGCGTTTCTTGTCTGGTAGGCTTTGCCTTCTGAAGTGAGACTAGCCGGAAAGTTCACTACTTGAACTAAATCTGCTGAAGCAGCATGCATGTTCCTAGCCACACACCAGCTGTTCCATATGTGCCAATCTGACCAGTAGGACTTGGCTGTCTTGGGAGCCCAGGATTCTCTGAAGTGCTCAGCTTCTCCCAATAGTACCTGCTTTCGCCAGGCACTCATGAAATCGCCCATGCTATTAGGTGCAGGGACCTTTCCGACTAACTGGTGCTGGAGTCCTGCCGAATCTAGCAGTTTGGCAGGAGTAGCGAGGTTTCGCAGGTAAGTTCAAGCAGGTCCAGCAACCACGCTTGACTCTTCCAGGCTAGTGTTGCAAGCACTAGCCTCGGTTGCTGCTGTCTCGTCTACGCCAGTGTCCTCGCAATCATGGAAAAAGGAGGAAAGGCATAGTTCCTCTGTTGACCACACTCCTGCAGGAAAGCGTCCGTGGCTGCTGCCTCCGGGTCTGGCCTCCAGCTGAAGAACCGTACCAGCTGGTGATTTAGTTTGGATGCAAACAGATCCGTCTGTCAAGGACCAGCTCTCTGCATGAGGGCACGGAAAACACCTCTGTCCAGCTTTCGGACAGAGGTGTCTGGCGTTCCAGTCCGCTACTTGATTGGAAACTCCTGGGAAGTACTCTGCTGTGATGCTGAGACTCTTCTCCAAGCAGAAGCACCAGAAATCCTTGACCAACTCTGCCAACCACCTGGACTTCGTCCATCATAGGCGTTTGATGTACCGGACTGCTGAAATGTTGTTAATTTTCAGCAGGATGCAGCACTGGACTCTGTCCTGGGATAAGCACCTGATCGCAAAGGATCTTGCTAGAAGTTCCAGGCAATTGATGTGAAGCGTAGAATCCTCCAGGGACCACCATCCCCCAGTCGTCGGCTCCCCGCAGCGTGCTCCCCAGCCCCTGCGGCTGGCATCTTACTCTATGGCAAGGTTTGGAGCAGAGCCGAAGATGGCCCGGCCGTTCCATGCTTCCATGTGTCAGAGCCACCAGTTGAGCTCTGTCCTAGCTTCCTCCGACATGGGGACCAGTCTCTTGTATGACCATCCCTGTCTGATAAACTGGATCTTGAGCTGTTGGAGGGCATGATAATGGAGGGGCCCTGGAAAAATCGCTTGGGTAGATGAGTCGAGGCTCCCCACCATCCTGGCTAGTTGTCTGAGAGAAATCTGATCTCTGGTTAGGACTGTTCTGATTCCCTTCTTTATGTCACTGAGCTTCGAGAGGGGTAGGCTCAGCGTCCCCACCTGTGAGACTGACAAATCCCAGGAATTCCATACTCTGCTGTGGGTTTATCTGTGACTTCTCCCAATTGACAAGAAAACCCAGGGATTCCAGGAGCTACGACGTGAGGGCAACCTGTTCCTGCAGCCTGTCCAGATCCTGCGCCATGAGGCATAGGTCTTTGTTGTATACTATCATTTGCACGGCCAGTTCACGTAATTTGCTACTGCCTGTCTGAGGAGCTTGGTGAAACACCAAGGCGCTGATGTTAGCCTGAAGGGAAGGCAGATGAACTCCCATTTCTGTTCCTGCCAGAGGAATTGTAGGAACTGCTGATGCGATTCGTGGATGGGGACTGCCAGGAATTGTGAAGGCATCATAAAGCAAGACACGGACAACATATTTCAGATTCAAACTAAAAGGTTTTATGAACTCAAATGTCAGGATGGTGGAAAGGCTAACTTGCCCTATCCTAAGGTAGGATTTTCCTACTTTAAGAAAAGTCTGAGTCAAAGTTCAACATAAATGTTTGTCTGTGTCCAAAACCTATACTTGCCCTCGCAACTAAAGCTATCCAACGTGCAGGGATGTCAATTATGAAAGAAATAGTGTTCAAAATAATGTTCTGAGATCCTGGCTTATTCTTCAGCTCCCCTTGCCCCAAGTTCAAGGAAGTTCTATTACAAGTCTCGGCATTTCAAATAGTTCCACAAGAAAAACCTTGAGGTTCCCTTCCCCAAGTTCAAGACAGTTCTATGAAACCTTGGAATTCCCTTCCCCAATTTCAAATGGGCACCTTGTACTTGTTCTCGATCTCTGAAAGTTCAAGATTAGTTTCAGATCAACATTATACTGCTTTGGTTGTCTTACAAGTTCATAAAGTTGCTTTCCCTTGGTTTGCTTCAGCAACCTCCTTGGCTTTTCACAGTTGGGGCTCCCTGGTCTAGGTGCTGTTGTTGGACCGCACGGTCCACCCACCACAAGTTGCGCAGCCAGGAAACCTAGGTTCTCCTTGTTAGCCTCTTGGCTTTGCCATAATGTCTCACAAATTCTTTGGCCTTGTCACACTGTATTGTTGCATATTTTACTTTATAGTGATTTTTGTTTCTTCACCACTTTATTCTTGTGTACAACCCATCAGTGCTTTCCTTGGTGGTTCATACACAGCTTTCAAATGGGCAGTATCTGTAGATCATGCCCACTTGTCATGGTCTTATAGCTTTACCCAAAAGCTTTCATTTAGTTTGGTATTTAATCTGCACAATCTTTCACTCAGTCACTAGCAGGTTAAATGACTTTTAATATTTTCTCCAGTTCGGTTTCTCATGTGCATGCCCTTCATTCCTTCAGCTTCCATTTTCGGTTTCCCTGACAGCCTGCAGGAGTGCCCTGGCTTGAGTGGCTTCCCTCTGCACTTACTGGTCCTCGGCGACTCCTCCGGGCAGCTGTGCACCTTGCGCTTTTGCCTTCACCTGCGCGTCTTTTTTAGTTTGCGAGCCCCGCTCGTACTGCGGTTGTGCTCTGCACACAACCGACAGCTTTGCTACCCTTCTGTGGACGCTGTTGGTCTCTTCCTTAGATCGCGAGCCCCGCTTGCACTTTGTGTTCGCTCTGCATGTGGTTGGCAGCTCCACTTCTCCTCTGTGGATTCTGTCGGGTCACTCGCCCTCCTCTCACTATGCTCGCTGCTCCTGTGGCACACCTCGGACCATTGAAGCCTCCCCAATTTTCTGGCAGCCCGTCGACTCTTGTGCTCCACAGTCCTTTGGGGTCTCCTTTTGCCAGTGTCCTCTCTCTCTCCTGAAGTTCATACCTCGGTGGCTCCTTACAAGCAGGTTTCCCTGCTGGTTTGGTTTTCCATACTGCTGGTCTCCTCCCCTCATATACACTTGCAACCACTTGACAGGTTGCAGGTGTAAATTCCAAATTGTGATTGCCTGGTTACAATTAGAGTATATCTTGGGAAATGCCGGACTCTTACAACACTCTCCAGGCCTCTTCCCTGTCTCAGTACTAGAGAGGTGAAATGTGTTACTAGTGTTCACTCCTCTTAGTTGCCTTTTCCTTGTTCCAGTAGTAAAGTGGTTTGAATGTGGGGAGATGTGTTGCAGTTGCCTATAAAGGCCGGCAAAGGGTTAGATTGGTCCTCAGAAGAAAAGGGGGGTATACCATGTCTCGCCCGTCACCTCCTTAAGCCTTCTCTTCTTCATCTCCTCCTGGTGATAAGATCTCCTGGCATTTTCTTTGTCTTTTTAGGGCTCCTTGACACATTTGCGCCCTCTTTATGGTTGGTTTTCATGTAAATATCTTGACTGTGTTAGATTAAACTTCAGGGTTCGAGTTAATTCTACTTTCAAGGTATATTTCTGTTATGGGTAGTTTTTACACAATTTGTTATTCAATATGCCTCCTTGATTTCATGTTAGTTACATTCACTTTGTAAAGTTCCATTTACTTTAGAATTCAACAGATAATAACTTGGATTTAAAGTTGTGTTCTTTTTAGAATTTCAGCTTAACAATGTCAGTGGTTTTACTAGAAGTTAAAGTTCCTTTCACATTTAAACTCAATATGTCTGAAAGTTTGCATTCAATTCGGTAGTCAATAGGTATGTGTTGTACTTGTAACACTTTCAACTCAACCTGCTATTTATGAATCTTTTAGTTTGCTTCAAACGAAATGGCTAGCACTCCGAGACTTTCGAAAACATGCTTTTCTTCAACACGTGACCACTCTGATACAAAGTATTGCTGAAAGTTCAATAGTTGACAAGAGTTTAACATGGAGACCTTCGAAAACGTGTTTCCTCAAACACGCGACCACTCCGATACAAAGTGTTCCTTTAGAAAAGTTCAAATGCTCATGCACCAGGTTTATCCCTCATTAGAAACTCGCTGGTCATGTTCAGTCAGGGGTCCAACTCCTGCCCTTGAGGCACTCCTGTATTGACCTCTGAACTGGGACTATAAAAAAATACCTTAACAGTACAAAAGCTAATAAAACAAAGGGGGTGGAGTACAGTTATATGGATTCTTTTTTTTTTTTTTTTAAATATGTTTATTTTAAACCAAGGCAGGACAATTTACATATCACATTGCATACAGATTTCACACCAATAACCATTCTCTTTCACTCGCGATCTCCTTCCCTCCTCCCCCCCTCTCGGAGCCCATCTTCCCTCCCCTGCCCCCGCACTCCGCAGGGCTGACCGCCGCCCCCGACCCTCAGGTGGGTTCTTGATCTCCCAGAGTCCATCGAGTGCTGAGGGGTTTAAATGTTAAGGCGGGGAAACGTTGGTCGTACTTCAGCACTGGGGCCCATAGGTTCTGGAAGCGATGCAAGACCCCCACCCTTGCCGCAGTCACTTTTTCCGCGATCAGGATGCCCCAAAGTTTACCCCACCAGTGGGCCATGCACGGGCCTTCCGGGGCCTTCCAGAAGCGGGCCAACACGGTTTTGCCAGCCAAAAGGCATTGCGTCACTAGTTTCGCTCTGTTTCGGAGCAGGGGTAGACCCCCGTGGTCGGGACCCCCAGCAGGACCATCTCGGGCTCAAGGGGGAGTGACATCACCGTAATTTGTTCGATCGTCCCCTGGCACTGGACCCAGAATCGTTGGATCTTTGGGCAAGTCCACCACATATGGAAAAAGGAACCAGGCTGGGAGCACCCCCTCCAGCAAGAAGGGTCCACCCGGGGGTTCATGTGGTGTAATCTAAGGGGGGATAGTACCATCGGAGTAGCAGTTTATATGCACATTCCTTGTTGGTCACACAGGTAGATGAGGAATGGGTGCGGGTCCAGATGTCCACCCAGGATTGGTCCTCGATCGGGTGACCCAGGTCGGCCTCCCATTGGGCCATGCTCCGTGTTTTTGCGCTTAAGAAGTCCCCCGAGAAGCGCCCGTACAGGGTTGAGATCCTGCTCCGGGATGGCAGGTCCTTCAATGTTAGTTCCAGAGCGGTGAGGGGGCGGACTGCCGCCCGTAGGGTCTGGGGGTGTGAGCATCAGTGGCGGAGTTGGCAGTACGTAAATCTATCCCTTTCCTGAAGCTGAAACATCGCCTTAATTGTTCAAAGGTGCGTGGCGCGTTTCTGGCGTATAGCTGCTCCAGGGTCTCGAGGCCTCCGTCGATCCAGTTCTGGAAGTTTCAGGGGTTCGATCCAGGTGAAAAGTTTGGGTTGTGGAAAATGGGGGAGAGTGGGCTTTGTCCCCTTGGGATTCCTTTTTGTTTTAGGGCCCAGTCCCATGAGCTCAGTGTATGTTTGGTGGTTAGTAGCAGCGTCTTCCAGTGTTCTCTCAGGGGAGGCTGGATGTGTGGGAGGAATCTCAGGGGGAGCGGCAGCTGGGCTTGCTCTAGTTCCATGAAGTATCCAAAAACAAAGTAACTCTACTTTGTTAGGAATGGCGCTTCTCAGTTGGCCCCATGTGGTTGCTGCTAATTTGTCTCAGGCGGTCTGTAACGATTTGCCAGGCATGGATGTGTGCTAGCTGTGCTGCCGGCCTGAAGATCGGGGGCCCCCAGGCCCCCCAGTCTCGAGTTGCCCAGCAGGGTTTTGTGGGGGATCCTGGCTTTCTTGCCCCTCCAAATAAACTTCAGCATTTTCTTCTGCAGATCCTGGAGAGCCTGCCTTGGGATGGCCACTGCAAGGGAGGAGCAGGCATAGAGAAATCGCAGAAGCAGGTTCATTTTTGCAGCCGTGATCCGTCCCATTAAAGAGATTTCCTGGGTGGACCAGCGCCTCAGGTCTCCCTCCAATTCACTGAATAATCTGGGGAAATTCGCCTGGTATGTGTCCTTTGGGTCTGCTGGGATATGGACTCCCAAGTAGGGGATAGCTTGTTTCTTCCATCTGATTGGGCATAGCCTGGTTAATGCCTCTTGTTCCTCCTGGCGAAGGCCAATGCCCAGGCCCACTGATTTAGAAAAATTAACAGCAAAGCCGGTGACCCGTCCGAAGTCGGATATTTCCGCCAGGGCGTGTTTGGCTGAGGAGTTGGGGTTTGAGAGTATCAGAAGAACATCGTCGGCATACAGTGCAATTTTATGTTGAGCTAACCCTACTTGGGGTCCCTTGATGAGCTCATTCCGTCTAACTCTTTGGGCAAACGGCTCCATCGTTAATGTGAAGAGGAGAGGAGAGAGGGGGCAGCCCTGTCTCGTCCCGCAAGTCATGGGGATCGGGGATGATAAGGAGCCATTGATCCTCAGGCGGGTCTTGGGGGCTGCGTAGTTGGCCATTACCATAGATTGGAAGATTGTGCCCAAGCCAAAGGCCCCCAGGGTGAGCTTCATAAATGACCAGTCTACTCTGCTTTGGAGGCATCTAGGGCCATCAGTGCGAGACCCTGGGCGGTACGGTGGCCGATGTCAACCAAGTTCAGGGTTCTTCTGATGTTGTCCCCTGCCGCTCTGTTCAGAATAAAGCCTGTTTGGTCGGGATGGATTAGAGTCGGGAGGATGTGCGACAGCCGGTTAGCCAGAATCTTGGAATAGAGGCTCGCGTCTATGTTCAACAAGGCAATCGGCCTGTACAAGGCCGGGTCTCTCGGGTCCTTCCCGGGCTTAGGGAGGAGGATGGTTGTGGACTCCTGCATCGATGGAGTCACCGATCCAGTTTCCTTGAATGAGTTAAAGAGAGTTACCATAGGGGGGATCAGCTGGGATTTAAATATCTTGTAGAATCTCGGGGAGAAGCCGTCTGGGACCGGGGCCCGAGTTTTGAGGGCTTTAATGGCTTCATCGACCTCCTCGTCTGTGATTGGGGCTTCTAGGATGTCCCTTGTTGCAGTGGGCAGGCGTGGCAGGGCCGCCCCCCATAGGTATTCCTCCTGTTGGGATTGGTCCTGTGGGGGCGCAGTCATTACTTGAGTTAGGTGGTCCACTACCAGCCGTTGTTTTTCTAGTTCAGCGTGGTGCGTCCTCCCCTGCGGGTCACAGAGCCCCGTGATGGTATTGACTCGTCTCGTTTTGCCCATTTTGGCTACTAGAAGCTTATTCGCTTTGTTGTTCTTGGCATAGGAAAATTGCCTAGTCTTGGCCATCAACTGTGCGGTGTGATCCGCGTAGTGGGCCTCTAATTTCTTTCTAGCTATGCGGACGGCTCGGTGAGTCTTGGGGGACCACCCCTTCTTTTTCTGGGCCTCCTCTGCCGTTTGAAGTTCCTCTTCCAGGGCTTGCCGGGTTTGTCGGCAATTGCGGCGGAATGCCACCCCTTGGGCTATCAGGGCTCCCCTGATCAATGCTTTCATCGCATCCCAATTATTTGCGAGGGAAGTGTCCGTAGCAGGGTTGTCCTCAAGGAAGTTTTTGATCGAGGTTGCGATCCTGTCCCTAACCAACATATCGTTCAGGATGGGGTCGTAGAGTGTCCAACTGTGTGAAGAGTTGGCTCTGGGATCCTGGGTCTGCAGCCCCATGACTATTGGTGCGTGGTCGGACAGGATGATTGGGCCGATGGAGACTTTGTTGGCGACAGAGAGGGTTTGGGGCGAGATCAAGAGGAGGTCTATCCTCGAGAAGGTTCGGTGGACGTGGGAGAAAAAGGAGAAGTCCCTCTCGGTAGGGTGTAGCACCTGCCACGCGTCCACCACCTCCAAGGTTCTGAACAGGCGTAAGAGGCTGAGGGCTAGGGCAAAGTCGCCTGGGGAAGGTGGATGAGATTTATCTCTGGTGGGGTCCAGTACTCCGTTAAAGTCCCCCCCCATTATCGTCTGGCCTTCCGTGAAGCCCACGAGGGCGGAGCCCAGGGAGTCGTAGAAGCTTGCCTGTCCCAAATTGGGTGCGTAGACTAAGACAAAGGTATACAAATCCCCCAACAAGAGGCATTTAACTGCCACGAAGCGTCCCTCTGGGCATAGTATGGAGTCCAAGATCTGGGGATTGAGGCCTTTTCTAAAGAGGATCGCTGTGCCCCCCTTCTTGGATCCCCCCGAGGCGACGAATTGAAGTGGGAATAGACGTGAACGAAGGCGCCCAAAGTCCGCTGGGAGGAGGTGAGTTTCTTGAAGCATTGCCACCCCGGCTTCCTCATCCTGCAGTTTCTGTAAGATCGATTTGCGTTCAGCGGGGGAGTTCAGCCTGTTAATGTTTAGCGAGAGGCACTGTAGTGTCTGAGCTTCTCGGGATGGAGAGCCAGCTGCGTTGAGCTCCGGTGGGAGGGGGCCGGAGGGAAGATGGTCAGACGCCATCATTGGTGTAGGATGAGATTGAGTTGTCCTGCTCTTGGGGTTTTAACAGGAGCCCCCAACTGGGGGCGAACTTTTTAACTGGCGGGGTGGTCGACATTGTGAGTGCAGCCAAACCACTGGCCAACGGGGCCAGTTGAGTCATTAGAGTAACTAGGATTTCCAAGGACATAAAGGTGGAACGTACCTTGGAATGGGCATGGGCTGTGAGTGAAGCCCGCCGTGTTGAGCAGAAACACCCTTCGGCTGTGACGGAATGGGCGAGTTGTTGTAAGGAGGAGCGGGGCCCCTAGGCTGATCGTGTGGCCTTGATTCCCATTGTCTGGCCTGTGTGTCCTTTACCTCTTCCTGTTGTTTCGGGAGGCTCTCGACCAAGCGGACCGTCTGGGCTGTGGGGCGGGGGCGGACTCCCGGTCTTCTGTCGCCTCTGAGGTCGTCGGGGCGGCCCCCTTGGGGGAGGCAGGGTGCATAATTTTGCTGGCATCCTCCAGATAGGCAATTCTCTGCAGAGTGCCATTGTAGGAGAATTGCAGGGCTGTTGGGAAGAGCCATCTGTACCGGACCTGACGTTCTTGAAGGAAAAGGGCTAAGGGTCGCAGTGCTTTCCTCTTTTATAGGGTTAGGAGCGAGAGATCTTGGTAGATCTGGAGGCGCGAGCCCAGAAAGGTGAGCTCGTCTTTTGAGCGACTGATGGCGGATATGGCCTCTTTTGTGGAGTAAAAATGGACCCTAGTGATGACATCTGGGGGGGGGGGTCCGATTCCACCCCCCGGCGTGGGCGCAGTCTGTGGATTCGATCCAGCATCAATAGGTGCTTGTCTAGGTCCGGGAGGAGGGCCTGGAAGAAATCTCCCACATATTCAGCCAGTTGTTTGTCCGAGACTGAGGTGGGAACGCCTCGGATCCGGAGGTTATTGCGGCGGGCCCTATTCTCCAAGTCCTCCTGTTTGAACTCCAGAATCTCGCATCTATCCTGAAGGGCTCTGACTGATTGTTGGATTTCGCCCAGCGTTGTTGTGTGGTCCTGCGTGTGGTCCTCGACCTCTCCCAGTCTCTGCTCCACCTCATTGACTCTGTTGTTGGTTTGTTCCAAGTTTGTGGAGAGCTCTGTCATTCAGTCTCTGAATTTCGGCCTTAATGTCTGCCATAAACGCTAGTAAGTCGCCTCTGGTAGCTGGGGGGTCGCCCTCCTTTTGCTGGTCTTGCAGGGCGGGTCCGGTAAGATCGGGTTTCCTCCACTTGTCTGAGGCCGTCAGCATGGTGGCTATGTCCGCATTTTTGGTCACTTTTGTGTGTTTGGACATGGTGCCAGGAGTGGGGCGGATGTTGTGTTGGGCGGCAAGTTTGTGTTCTGCCTTGTGTTCTGCTTTGTTCTGCCTTGTGTCCTGCCCTGAGGGTGCAGTCCCGGGCCGAGGAGCGCCGGGTCCGAGATCCACCAGCGAGGGTCTCACAGGAGACAGCAAATGAGTTGAGAGGGGGGATATGGGCCGGGGCGCCCCAGGAAGAGCAGATTCACGAGAAGAGTGGGGCCTCAGGAGCCCACCGCGGCGTCCCCACCGCCTGGGCTATTGATTGTGCGCTCCATGGAGGGCCCGGGGGAGCCTGAAGGGCTGAGGCCACCGCCTGGTGGCTCTGGATGCTTCCTGTGCAGGTTGGCCGTGGGTTCCCACCGATGTAGGAGTGCTTATTGGAGTGAGACTGCGCCGCAGGGTCCCCGAAGGCCCCCCGCTGGAGTCACCCAGGGTCGAGGTAGTTCTGGCGTTGGGCCCCCCAGTCCGCTGGGGGAAGGTGGATCCTCCGCTGGTTTAGCTCTTTGGGGAGGAGGCTCCAGGTGGGAGGGTTGCGCTGGGCCCTATGCTGGGTCAGCACCCACTGACCAGCGAGGAGGGGAAGAGCCGTGGTCCCAGGGGTCTGGAGCCGGGATGGAGGTGGGCCAGGGCGCCCCTGGAGTTGGGCCAGCAGGCCTGCAGGGTATGAGGTCGGCGGCGCTTCCCATCGCGGAGCGGCCCGTGGGAGAGCACGGGGGGGGAGCCGGGTGGAGCTGGACTCACGGCCCGCAGCCCCGCCGCCGGGGGGAGACCGCAATCCAGCGGGGGCTCAGGCAAGACGTGCTATGGCTCCCACCACCCGCGAGACCCACCTGGATGAGCGCTCTCCCCACCACGGGGGGCCGCGCCACGGGCCGCCTCCCGTGTCGGCGTCGGAGCCGAAGCTTAATCCCCGCTGCGGGGTGCTGCGCGGGTGTCTCCCCTTCAGTGCCAGAGCATGGCAGACGCTGCAGGTCCCCAGCTCGGGTACGCTGGAGCTGGATGGCTGACCGGGGGGGTCATCAAGTGGTGGGGCCGCTCCTGAAGCCCCCAGCGCAATCTCTGGGTCCGCGGACCGAGTGCGCCCGCCATTTTGGAAATTCGTAGCCGTCTGGCGCTGCGAGGAGGCGGCTGTGTAGCCGGCTCCCTGAGGAGCGTTATGCTCTTATCTTTGGACCTCCAGTGCCCCATATGTTCCGACGGCCCCAGATGTTATTGGGACCAAGACAGGAGCTCGGGAAGCCACATTTTTAGGGCTGACACGGCGGGCTTCGTACGGCTGGCATCAGCGGAGCAGCCACATCGATGACGCTCCAAGTCACGCCCCCAGTTATATGGATTGTTAAAATTGTATGGAAGGACCCAACAATCCACCCTGTTCATTTGAATCAAACAATTATTGGGAACAATCATAACTAAGGTCTACCTAACTCTAAGACGAGAAAAAGATTGGTGCTCTTTTCTGTGGATTATGACTGTGACAAGGAACCAAACAAGGTTGATAACTTCATCTTTATACAGGACTTTTTTTAGATTTGTGTTGGAACTCTGACGAAAGCCCAAAAGTCTGGAAAAGCTGAAAAAAACATTTCAAATGATAGGAGGAGGGGGTCAAGCACCATCCAACAACCAACTAAGACATAGTATTCAACTGCAATAGATTTGTTTCTTTTCTTTCTTTTTTATTTATTACATTTATTAAATGCCCAAAACCTGAGGTATTACGGTATAGTTACAGACATCTTGGTATTGCTTTGGATTATTCAAATATATACATATGAAGGGACAGTGGTACAAAAAGACATTGAAAAATCTTTTGGCATACATAGGTTAAAACATTACAGAAGTCATCATTATTTACATGTTCTGGAAGAGTCAACGTTAGGTAGGTGTTGGTCTAGACCAGAGGTGGCAAACTAGAGTTGGTCGTTGTCAGTTGGCTAAAATTGGTTGAATAACCAGGTTTTTAGTCGTTTTTTGAAACAATGGAAGGAATCTTCATTTTTTTATGTTTAATGGGAGGGAGTTCCAGTGTTTAGGGGCCATAACTTGGAAGCTGCTACCCCCTGCTCTAGTATGTTTGTAGCGCAGGACCACGAGGAGCGAGTTATTATTGAATCTGATCGTTCATTTGGATTCTTTTTTGCTTTTGGAATTATTCATGTAGATAGGGGCTTTCTTGGTGAGGCATTTGTGGGTGACACACAGTGCTTTAAAGATGATTCTGGCCTCAATGGATAGCCAGTGGGTCTCCCTCCTGATGTTGGAAATACGGTCTGACTTTTTTTATTCCTAGAGCTGCATGTAGTGCTTTATTTTGCATTAATTGTAGTTTACCTAGGTTGGTGTTGGACGTCCCTAGTAAGAGAACGTTGCAATAGTCCAACTTCAATAAGATCAGGGCCCTAGCCAAAGTAATGCAGTTGGTGGGCACGAGGAACTGACGGTTTAGGGCAATTAATTTGGACGTATATGATGTGGATGACGATAGTGCACTTATATTTTTAGTCATAGTTAGATTGGCGTCTAGGTATACTCCTAGAGTTTTTACCTGTTTCAGTACTGGAATCAGTGTGCCATCGATGTTAATTGCTGAATAATCTGAGTGTGGGCCGCAGATTTTGGTTTGGGAGCCCACAATGAGAATCTCTTTTTTCTCATCGTTTAGGCAGAGGCTTTTCAGAGCCATCCAATTTTGAATTATAGCATACATTTTCTTGATGGTCACTGTATCCTGGTTGTAATTCCTTGAGATTGGTATGAGGATCTGGGTGTCATCTGCAAAGTTGGTGTAGATAACACCAATGTCGTCTAATGCAGAGAAGAGAAGCTTTGTATATTCATTATACAGGATCGGTGAAAGATATGATCCTTATGTGGTCAGCAGCTTCTTTACCGATGGAAACTCTGGACGTGTGTTCGGCTAGAAAGGATTTCACCCAATGGGTGGCATCTTTAGAGAAGCTGAACATTTGCTAGGGTAGTACATAGTGGTTTAGGTTTGGATAGAGGACAGTTTTGTGTCAAGTAAGACGTCCTGACAAGCACCTATTTTCTTTCCTATACAGGGAACCCCATTGCAACAATAGGACCAACTGAGGTCTTTCTTTTCTTTAATACAACTTCTGTTAAACAATGTACAGTTGTCTGAGCCCTACATTCGGCCCAACACGCATCATATGTAATTATGTTCTCTTTCCGAAACAACATGCATAACTGAACATTGTGGGATTTGTGGCTGCTTGCAAACAACTGCAGTAGATTGACCCACTCCCAAACTGGACGAGGTTTCATGCCATTCTATTTACTGGCATATCCATAACACTCCCAATCACATAAAACGCTGCATTCATTCAGCAACAGCTTAATCACCTAGGAACTTCCTCAATCAGTACTAATAATGGAAAACTCAAACGTGCCCAAAGAATCTGCCCTCTTGCAGTGAACATAAATTCTATACCGTGCACTGCACTAGCTATAACAACCATTCCCACTATGATCCCATTTGCATTGGCAGTTTGACATCACTGTTTGCTATGACAAAACCACTTTGTGCACCAATTCGCCATTTTTACTAGAGGTTTCATAACTCTAAGCACAGCATACCTAAAGACCAGAATAGCCTACACAAGGATAAACTGAATAAAAGATTAGCATTACGAAGGTCTTACACTTTGCTTATAACTGAACCAATCTTGTGTAAGAATATACTGCATCAGTGTGTCTATATTCTTAGATACTTACATGCAGCACCAAGGTGCCTGCTGCAATGTTCCTCTCTCACCTACTCCTTATTGTCCCTACATTGTGTGCCTTTGCTGCTGAGAAAGCAATGTGCAGTCACAGTGGCATTTTGGGTAATGAGTTGGTGGATCTGGCGGCGGGTGAGGGTATGAGAAGGGGAGCAGTTGATGTGAGGCTGCCTTTGAGTGTGGATGAGGTGAAGGCTGTGGTGGTGAGACGGGTCATGGATGAGTGGCAGGAGAGGTGGGTGAGTGGGGTGAAGGGCAGGTGGATGTTTGGTGTTCGTGGGAAAGTGTCGGTGAAGGTGGATGCAAGGAGTCTGGAATGGAGGAGGGGGAGGAGGTGATGCTGAATCGATTAAGGATAGGGCATGTGGGGCTGAATGACTGTCTGTATCGAGTGGGGAAGCGTGAGACGAGGGATTGTGCGGTGTGTGGGGTGCCTGAGACAGTGGGACATTTTCTGCTTAGATGTGAGAGGCATGTTGAGGAGAGAGAATCGATGAGGGTTCGGTTATCTGCGCTGGGTGTGGCTGAGCTGAGTGGGAAGGCTTTGCTGGGAGGTGACGGGGTGAGAGGCAGGAGGAGGAACAGTGTGATGTTGGATTTTGTGAGGCAGACGGGGCGGTGGGAGGAGTTGTGAGTTTATATGAGACAAGTATTGATTGGTGGGTCTGGTGCACATCATCCTTTAGGATGGGGAAGCGCCTGCATGGGTCCGCCCACGCACCCGATAATTAAGGAGAAGAAGAAGAAGAAGAAGAAGAAGAAAGCAATGTGTAGCAGCATGGTTCCACGCTGGCAGCACAACACGGTACACCAGTGCAAATGACTATTAATTTCACTGTCTTCATTCCTCACCTGCTGCCACAGCCGCATGCCAAGCCTCAGTCATTAGTGTTACATCTGCGAGGTCACTGCGCAGGTTAATCAATCAAGAAAACTACGGCGGAAGTAGTACCAGACCATGAAACGCAATCTTGAGTTATTTATTCCGTTAACGCAGCACACCCATTGGAAGTGGCTACACAGTGCCACAACATGTACCTCTTCATACCAGAACTCGGGAGCCACGTATGCAGTTCACTTTTCTCCACTCATGTGCCTCATGGTTAACTTGCTCAGCTGGGATCAAGATGCCAACATTTGATTCTTTATCTGGGGCACGCTCGTTCCGCTCAGTTTGATAATAATTACACTGTGGCACAGAAATAACTTTAGACGGTTCAAGTGTTTGGCTATCTAAACTCCCCAGGGACTTCATAACTCTAACAACTCTAGCCAAGGATTAGTGTTCTAATGGGATTTGGAAAGTGCCTTACAATTACTCAGCGGTATTCAGGTTAGATCAGCCATGCCCATTCACCTCTTCTCTTCTACCCCTATACCACCACTAGCTATGACTTACTCCTCCCACCTCTGATGTTTCACTCCTCCTACTCCTTGCCTCCACTATTTGATGTTACCACTCCTCTTCACTACTTCCTTCTCTCCTACCACTACTTCTCTTCTTCCACTACTTTTCTCCTCTTCCCACCAATACTCTCCTCCTATCAACACTACTCTCCCCCTCCCAAAACTACTACTCTCTTCATCCTACACAAACACCACCCTTTCACCCAGTATCATTCAATTCCCATTCACGCCTTACATTATCTTCTATTCAACTGCCACTCAAACATGCACACTCACACTGCAGAATTGCTTTCACTCCTAAACCAAATCCCTCACCTGCTGCACAAATCTCCATAAACTGTCCTTCCTCCTGCTGGTCTATGTCATTTTACAATTCTGACCTCACCTAAAAACCCACACTTCCTGTCTCCATTTGTCTCGTTAAATATCCCTCCCTCAGTGGGGATTTGCTGCCTTTCTGTCAGGCGCAACCGTACAGCCCTCCTGCATCGTTTAAGGGGGTGGCACTCATTTGGGCTGAAACATGGGAAGTGACTTTGGGGTTAGGGGAGGGGAAGGGGTTGGGGCAAGGGGATTCATGTTGGTGCTTGAATAAAGAAGGTTGTGCCTCAGACCCGCTCTGCGTGCGACTCGTTATTCTTGCCGGAGGCAAGGCAGATCTCTCCCTCAGGTGCTCGGCAGTCCCGAGCACAAGCCATTACACTGGCGATGTAGGGCAAAGTGAACCCTGCGTGTGCGTGGCCCCCCACACCCTGAAGGCCACGGGCGGCTTGCGTAGCCTGCATACACATGCGGCAGGGGACAGCCCCATCAGTGCACAACACGGCACAGCAAGCACCGGACCCAGGAGGATGCCGTTGGGCATTGTGAACGTGTGTTGGCACACCTCTTCTTATTAGGCCCACCCTTCCCCCAGACTTGCAATGACTACGGAGTGGCCTCCAGCCTCAAGCACATGCGGCTGCGACACTAGAGGTAGGGAAAGCCCCTCACCACTCCCAACTACCACAACACAAACAGTGGCAGCCACAGCACACATGGACCGATGGAAAAATAATAGCGGTGACCAATACCACAGCAAGCAGCTCCTGCCAAGGAGATCCCCCGACTGTAAAAACACCGGTGGGGGGTGTCTGTACTTCCGCTCTCTATATGGTAGATGAGAGGCAAAGAGGACCCCAGCCAAGATTCTCTATTATTGGTGCGTGGTCGAGCAATCAAGGCCTAGCTTCTCAGGAGGTGATGCAAGCTGGTTCTTAAGTACAGTGTAGTCTCCAAGCACCCACAAAGGAATGTCCACACACTGTATCGGTTACAACACAGTTTTTATATAATTAATGTTCAAAGGTATATACAATATCTCGATAACTCACTTTATACTCCGAAAATCAGCAATGGTAAATTTATACAGTTTCTAAAGTGGTACCACTAACGTTATTAGATCTCATTAAAGTGCATACGGTCAGAATGACACACATATCAGAATAAAGAGGAAACCAGCAGTAGAGAGAGGAAGGAAAGCAAGATGGTTGAGCAATTGGCAGAATACTGGCCCCGTACCACGAGACACAGTTCTGTGTGGAGATCCCCCCCACCTGGGCAACCTGTAGAAGAAAGATACAAGCCCAGTCCATATATTGTTCACACTAGACTTTCCAATAGTTCTGCAACCCCAAAATACCTTGGCGTTGTAGCGTTCCGTGTCGGGGAATCAACAGCCCTTCTTGAGTGTCCTCCCTTTCAGGCAGGATTCATGGGTCGTTGAACGTCAGACGGAGAACAGGTTGAGCTACGACGGTGAAGTGGCTGCGTCGGTTTATAGTCAAAAAACCGAATAAAAAATCTCGAAAAAAAAATCTCGAATTGAAAATCTCGAAAAAAAAAATCTCGAATTTTTTTTTCATTCGTTTTTATTTCGAAATGGGGGGGTTCCCCCCCAAACCTCCTTTTTTCATTTTTTTTTTATTTTACCCTTTTTTTATACTTACCTGAACCCACAAATACATATAAATAAATAATTAATTAGAGAATTTTTTTTTCGAGATTTTTGCAATTCGATATTTTTTTCGATTTTTTGACCGACCACCGGCTGCGTCGTTCCTAGCAGTGCTCGTTGACGGGGAAGCGTAAAAGTCCTGCAAGGAAGAGGCTTGCGGGGCACCTCGGTGTCGATAGTTCTGGACCGCAAAGAGTTTGAAGAACTGTGGCCCAGCAAGGGTGTCGAGTTGTTGGCGTCTCTGTGGTCTTTGGGTGGCGGGAAACCCACTGGTGGATGCTCCTCGGCGTGTCGACGGTCAGGCCTTCTCCAGCAGGATACAGCGGTGACGATGCGGACGAGAGCGTCCTTGGATCAAATGAAGTTCTTAGGCAACGGGAGCACGGCGGCTCCAGTCGGCGACGGCGGTCGTCGACAGTGGCGGACAACAGTCCGGGCGATTCTCCTTGGAGTTCCGCAGCAATCCCCGTATCGGGTCGGCAGCCTGTCGAAGGTCTGTCTACCATGGAGCTTTGGCAAATATGTGCTGGTGCACGATGGTCCCTCTTAGCTCGGGAAGAGGGCGCCTTACCAGGTCCTCTCTGGGTCAGTCCGGAGACACAGCAGCTTTCAGATGGTGAAGGAAAGCAACAGCAATTCTTCTCTTCCAGCAGGGCTTCAAGGTCAAGCGTCAGTTTAATTCCAGTTACTCTTTGTAGTTTTGACTTCAGCTCTGAACACGATTCCTAGCAGTGAGAGGTCCCCAGATATACTGTTGTCCTCCCATTCATTCTGCTGGGTCACACTGAAGCATCCAATCATGACTAAGGGCATTCATGCAGGTAGGCAGCCAATCAGGCACACAGTGCATTCAAGTCTATTCACTTCTCTCCAGACACTCACAACAAGTTATGTGTATTGGGACAAGTACCGAGCCATTCAACACTTCATACTGCATTCATACCGGTTTCGGGCAGGGCTGTCTCAGTCATTGTGTCAACCACCAGATACTAGACACCCACAACATAGAATGCGTATTCGTCACACACTCCATTCACCCAGGTCCCACCCATAGGCGTACCCACAACATACGGTCGTTGGGAAGGCTCCAGCCAGTCTGGTCAGCACTTCCCCCCACTACCATATATGGAACTTATACCCAACAGCCAGTCAGGGGGAAGGGACAGAGGCAGGACTTCCCGGAACTTCGGGAAGATCAAGGTAACAGGCGATGGAAGGCAAGAGGCCATGGGGGCCATTTTGTCTCCATTAGGAATCTACTGTTTCCAATGACAGGGCCTGGGCATCCCAAAATGGAGGACGATCAGGGCACCAGTCATTTCAGCACGGAGCTGCCACCAGCCCGTACCCTGCTCTGTGGGCCACCCACAGGTGCCCAAAAACATACACTAGGGGCACAGGGTTGCACCCCTACCCATGGGTGCCATAAGCGTATCCCGTGGGTCTGTTCACCAAACCAAGAGAGAGAGCTGCACTGCTAGGTGTCCCACACAAACTCCTGCACAGAAAACACGACAGAACACGATAAAAAAACAGTAAAGGACAAGGATTCAGAGGCCCTGTCCCTCTGATGCATTTCGAGCATCACACCACCCCACCCAGAAGTCAGTGGAGGAAGGTGGGAAGGGAAGACGGCCAAAGTGTACAAGGGCCCAGGATAAAATATTCCGGACAACACAGCATACCGGGCTGCCACCAACCACGCATTTTACAAAACAGCAGAGACCCACTCACGCTACCAACAGACATCCACCATGTCGGATCAAGATGTCTCCTCCATGTCCGCAGAGGGCACGTCAGGTGGCGCAGCAGGACCTGTCAATCCATCCGGGGTGCCTCACAAGTACTACACCTGCTCCATGCATTTGATTTACGAGACACTTGCAACCTGGGGCCCCGATGGGCAATCTGGTTAAGGGATTTTAAATTCTATCTCTGAGCCATAGGGCTCACAGACGATGCCCGTCTGAAATTCACACTGTCCATGGCAGTAGGACCGGCCATAAGAGAGATAGCAGGGGAACTGCTCAATCTGGAAACAGCATCATACCGAAACCTACACGAGAAGCTGTCAGAGTACTTTGCACCCCACACCAACATTGACTATGAGAGAGATATCTTTCATACGACACGTCAGGACAAGGGAGAGCCGCTCAACAACTTCGTCATGAGGCTCTGTATAAAACTAAAATACTGCAAATTCCACCGGTATTGAAATGAGGAGGTCCTACGATCTCAGGTCATAGCCTGCTGTGAGTCTCAAACTTTTTGAAAGAAACTCCTACAAAAACAACGGTCTCTAGAAGAAATCTTGGCATTAGCTTGCATGGAGGCAGCGGTAGAGTCACAACTCGATAATCTGGGCAAGATTTCCATACAACATAAGCCTGTTGAAATGGACGCTATCAACAAACTAATCACCACGCCGAATCAACCAGGCACACGGTCAGAAGGGTCAGAAGCCACGTGCTTCCAATGTGGATATATATATACTCGCACTGGGGAATGCCCCGCCTTAGGACAGCAAAGTGCTGCATGCGGGGGTGACGACCACTTCCGTGCCATCTGTAAAAATGCACCAGTCACCACACCTGGCAGAACGATGGAGAAACTCATGGACAACCCCCAGGAAATAAACAGGAAAGTGAACCCAGAAGTCGGAGGCGAGAAGAATGGGAATACAGAAGCTCCCACGCTCGAGACAACCGTAGGCCTCCTGCTGACTCCAGGCGCAATGGCAGGAGAAGATTTGTTCGGTACATTGAGATGAGGTCGCCCTCGAGCAGTGATTCCCCTTCGTCAGGCGAGGATCAACGTAAGAAGGGCTACGTATGTGCTCTAAACAACAGCTCAGCCACCCAACACAGCAGAGTCCTTGCGCTAAACGTAAACGACACACCACTAGATCCCTCATTGACACAGGTGCGACGGTCAATATAATCAGTGAAGTGGCCTACAATGCTCTATCCCAGCATCCAAAGCTCAAAAAGTCAACAGATGATATCTACTCATACGGGTCCACCACACCCCTCCCATGCAAGGGTATCATATCCACATGGTGCACTCACAAGGACCACACCGCAAAAATCCTGCTGCACGTCCTAAAGACAGAAGTCGACAGTGGTTGCATACTCAGCTTCAGGACGGTGGTCGAAATGGGGCTAGTACACATCCTGTACCAGTTAATGGCCCACAAGCACTTCACCAAACCTGATGACATCAAGGCGGCATTCCCGAATCTGTTCAAGGTACTCAGAAAACGAAAACACCGGAAGATACAATTGCACATCAATCCAGAGGTTAGACCAGTGGCCCAGCATTACCGGGGCATACCGATTAATATATAGCGGCAAGTGGAGGAAGAGATAAACCATCTCCTCAGGCAGCAAGTTATTGAACCAGTCACAGGCCCCACATCGTGGGTTTCACCCATAGTGCCTGTGCCTAAGAAATCGCTGGGTGGCACAATAAGACTGTGTGTAGACATGCAGAGGGCTAACGAAGCGATGGAGCACGAGAGATACCAAGTGCCCAGGATCACCACCATGATACAACTGCTGCATGGCGCAAAGATATTCTCGAAATTGGACCTCACAAAGGGATACCACCAATTCGAGATCGCACCTGAATCTCGCTATACCACTACCTTCGTCACACACCTGGGGCTATTTCAATACAAACAACTTAGTTTCGGCATCTCATCGGCCACAGAGATATTTCAGGAGGAAATTCATAAGGTGATACGGCACATGCCCAACTGCCTAGATTACTCGGACGGCATCCTTGTGTTTGGGAAATCCAAAGAAGAACCAGACGCCGCCCTGACCTGTTTCAGTTCAGCCCATTTAAGCCTCCCAAAGCTGGACCTTCTTCAGGGGAGTTTAGGAAATCATCCTATTCCTCATTGATGAAACTCACTCTTGTGACTTCTAGGAATCCCAATAGAATCGACACAATTTAATAAATGTTAACATTGAATGGCATGAATAAAATGTTTTGGCACTGTGAGCGCACATACATGAGAAATGATCATTACCCTCTGTTATTTTGTATGAATT
The DNA here is from genome assembly GCF_040938575.1 of Ambystoma mexicanum. NCBI lineage: Eukaryota > Metazoa > Chordata > Amphibia > Caudata > Ambystomatidae > Ambystoma > Ambystoma mexicanum. The sequence goes on along the minus strand of NC_090935.1, from coordinate 1,126,856,281 downwards.
TGAACTGTTGGTCAGGTGTAACAGGGAGGCTCATGTACAGGAGGGTGGAGCGACCTTTGACAGGCCCATGGGATCAGAGCTCACCCTCTAGTACTTTAAGACGAGATAGCTGCACCTTGAGGAGGATGGGGTGCAGGATTCTCTTACTCCAACACCAATCAATAAGGACAACTCAGTAGTTTGGCAAAGGGAAGTCTGTTTAATGACAAGTACAAAAAACGGGGAAACAAATGGAAATCAACAGTGATGCGATCGCCTGTCTCGCTTCAACTTCCAAAATCTTCATTCAGACAGCAATAGTTCTAGTACATTCTCGTCATCACTGACATTTTACACGCCAAAAAATTGTCATACAATTCTATTGGTTGGGAAAGGTAACTTAAGTATAGGGGCTATATCTGTATATGGTAAGAGTGTGAAGATTGGATATCTCTTATCGGGTTGGCGTCTACGACCCATCCCTCTACATCACTCGTGATAGACGTCACTACAAGTACGACGTCTCATTGGTTCTACTAGCTATAGGACCCTAGATTATTTGGGCCATTATGATTGGGTAGGTTACACCCCTATACATAAATCTCCACTTTAATTAGCAGCATGCAGAATGGACACCCAGATTCAGTGTGCCCCAAGATTCACCCTGCCTCCCTTCCATCAATCAGTACTTTAGGGAAATGTGTCAATTAGTTGGCTGAGGATGGGCTCGAAACTGTAGCTTCTTATCAGGAAAAGTTATGGCATCCTTGGTTTCTGAGTGATATCAGACGTTGGTACCTCTTCGCGCTTGGCTGGTCACGTGTCTGTTCACTGTGAATCTGCTTTATTTTCCTTCTTTTCGTCTATTTGATTCTTTCTTAGCCTTGCCACCTGCCTGGGGCCTCCTTATCTCGACCTTCAAGGGGCAGGATGCTATGCTCTGAAGTTTCGATTCTTTGAAGTTGCCGCTCTCCTCCCTTCTTGAGTTGACCTCGAATTCCCAGGCATGAGCTGCTTTGTGCTCAGTTTCGATTCCGCTCTTTCCTTCTGGCTTTAGCTGGAATATGAATCTCGGCCTGGTTAGCCCCTTGAAGCCTGGTCTTAATTCTGCTTTTACAAAATGGAGTCGCACTTATATAATGTGCTTCATTGAGGTAGATATATAATTGGCATTTGCTGCTCTATTCTTCTACCAAGCATTGCAAGCAGTACCGTTTCCTTAGCTTCTTGCGTTCCAAGCCTATTTACAGGCATTACTTAGTTGCAAATTTCATCTCACTTCATGGTTATGTTTCTTTATATATCAACATCGTTTCTTCTTACAAGTCCATTACATCATTACTCTTCACATTTTGTCCTTGTGTGTCATCTTTCGATTGTTTATGTTCATCTGTACGTCTGTCCGGGCCCTTGGGTCATCACCACTTGCCTTCCATTAAGGCTTTTTGGGTCTCTTCGGGGACAGTTTGCAAGTAGTCTTTATTTCGTGTTAACTGCTGGTACGGTTGTCTCAGTGGGTACCGGGCTGCCCATGGTTGTCTGGTTATAGTCACTTCAACAGCCAATACTCTTCTGATGGGCACTGGGCAGAGTCCAAGTGCAGCTCTCTGTTGGTTTATCTGTTCCTCATTCGTCACATATCTTGGCGAGTATGTTCCTGGTACCTCAAAATGGGGGGCTGGAGTGCAGGCCGTATCTGGGACCTCCTCTACACTCGCCCCTCTGGTCGGTTCATCGACCACTTCTGCTTCCTCCTTTGGATTCGTCTTACTTGGTTCTTCTGCATCTTGTTCATCGTCTTCTGGGTTTGTACATGATGGTGTGAACGTGTGTTTCTTTGGAGTCCATATTTTTATCACTCCTTTCAGACTTCCTGCTGTTTTTACATGTTCGTCTTTGTTCCAGGTCATTAACTGGCATTGTCCAATTGGGCTGCAATTAATCCATTTTCCTTCATACTTTCTTCGTTTTCTGGGATACACAAACTTTGTTCCTTCTGGCGCAAATTCGCTGGCCTTCACAAATTGTCTTATTTCTTCATCAGTCATGTCTCTCGGCTTCCATCCTGGTTTGACATCAATCAAGATCTTCATCCGCCTATAGCTTTCTTTGCAGTTTTCTGGCATTGTGTGATGATTATCTTGATAACACAAAATCCTAGTAGTATCATTAATAGCCTGCCATCCATTGTGGGACCCATGAGAATAGAGGTCCGAACCAGCTGTCATCATCAACTTCGTCAGTTTCATTGATTATCTGGTTCTGTAGGTTTATCAGCATACTTATGGCTTCTGTTAAGGTTCCATTTTCTTCATCATGCGAAGGTATAAATATGCAACATGATTCTCCGATTTTTGCGCAAACACCTCCATCCATCGCAGTGATCATGTTAAGTACATTTCTTTTCTGGAGGGTCATCAATTGGATTGCTCTTAGTTCTTCCTTAATCACATTGAATCCTTTTATGGTTGTGTTGATGGTCTGCAATAACTCTCATCTGATTATCTGCAACCATTTCGTATTCACTCCAATTTGGATTCTTGGCATGAAGATTGTTGTGAATACTGATGAGGTGAGGCTGAACAGCCTGTGTTCATATGGGATTGCATGGAATGCTTCTTCTGATTTTGCAGAAAAGTAATTTTCTCTCTTCATCCGGGATACCAGCTTCACTGATCTCCTTTTCCTCAGGTGAGCATCTGCTTTGTGAAAACTGTCAATATTCAGGTCACTTTCGGGATCACTAGTGCAGGAACGTGGACGTTCACTATTGTGCATATGCCTCCCCAGTCTCTTGGCAGTCTGATGTATGCTCTGGATCCACACGCCCAATAATGATCCATAATTACTGCGGTTCTGTGCGTCATTCCTGGGGCCTCGAAGATTCATCCGCAGTTCTGATTCTCTCCCATCTTCCTTGTGCCATTGTTCCTGGAGCACACTTTTGGGCTTTCCAGTGGCACTATCTGCAAGGGTCCTCCTCTGTCTTCGACCCAGGTTAGTAACTTTACCAACTTCGGCCATAGAGGTTTGCACAGTCTTTGTGAGTTTTCTATCACTTGTCTGCAGGCTCCAAGAACCATCCAAGCTCGGCAGAGCACCACTCCTCCTTCCCATCCATTTGGGGAAACCACTGTCCCCCAAATCTGCATTTGGCCTCTGTTCTTCCAAATTTGAGCCTCTTCCGGAGTCTTTCCTTGGACGTTCAGCCTCGGGTTTATCTCCCATCTTGTTCCTGATCCTATAACTTCAGGCTTTTCATACCTGATCACGTGATTCTTAGTATGCGCTCTGTTTCTTGTTTTGATGTCCTGGACGTAGCTGTCTTCATCTGGGTAATCCGTTTCAGTTGTCCATTGTCATGATGCCTACCCCCGGGGATCCAGATCAAGTCCAGCAGCCCGGGAAGCAGGCATCAAGTTATTCCAAGCAAGCCCAACAACCCCTGCTAGGGGCCATTTGTGTGCAGTCCTGGCGTCTATGGCGCCAGGCTCATATGGAGAGTCAGTCCTGGCGCCATAGGCGCCAGGCTCATAGATTAAAACTTAACTGATGCAGACCATGCTGCAAACTTACCTGATGCAGACCATGCTGCAGAGCTCCAAGCCAAAAGAGGCTTGGAAGGGACTACTTTACCTAGGGACTATTTTTTACTCGGGTGGGGTCGGGGATGAATACTTACTTGGAACTACATAGGAGACTATTCAAACCACGCCTGAAGAGCATCACACGCTTCGCGTTATTCTGCATCCAGCAGCGTAATGCTCACCGTGCCTGCAAGTCTGCATCCAGTCTTCTTCCACGCCCGCCTCGAGTCTGGAGCTCCTAGAAAAAGGGAGAAAGAAGGAGAAAAGGTTAGAACAAGAGCAATACCTTTGATCCTTACCTGAATTCCCGATCCACTGCGCCTTCAAGCTGGAAGAAAGAAGTTATTTTATGCGCGCCGCCTCGCCTGCTGCAGGCCCGTGCTGAACTCACCGGCCTTCGCAGCATCTTCACTATTCACTGCATCCTTCTTCATGTTCCCGCCGCGCTCCGGCACCTAAGGGGAACACAAGAACAGCAAGGTGAGCCAAGGGAATAAACAGAGGCAATATTAGTTACCCCCCATAGACTTACCTGATTTTACCGCCGGGGGTACTATTCCTCTTCACGGGTCGGCGCAGCCTCCACCGCATCTTCGCCGTACCCCGGCCCCTAAAGGGAAACAAAAGGACAGCAAGGTGAAACAAAGGGACAAACAAGGGGAATCCTCCTCACCACAATAGACTTACCTAATTTTACCGCCGGATGCATTATTCCCAGAGACTTCATAATTTCTCTCAGCACCTGAATAAGGGAGAAAAC